>NW_020837991.1:8415626-8553042 GCF_003676395.1 Aethalodelphis obliquidens | reverse complement strand
CCCTCTTTTTTGAGTATGTATGTGTATGCTTTTACGTGTGATTTTGTCTGTACAGCTTTGCTTTTACAATTTGTCCTAGGGTTCTCTCTGTTTTTTTTTTTATTACTTAAAAAATATTTTTTCTTAATAATTATTTTTTATTTTAATAACTTTATTTTATTTTATTTTATTTTATCTTCTTCTTTCTTTCTTTCTTTTTTTCCGCCCTTTTATTCTGAGCCGTGTGGAGGACAGGCTCTTGGTGCTCCAGCCAGGTGACAGGGCAGTACCACTGACGGGGGAGAGCCAAGTTCATGACACTGATCCACAAGGGACCTCCCAGCTCCACATAATATCAAATGACAAAAATCTCCCAGAGATCCCTATCTCAACAGCAAGACCCAGCTCCACTCAACGACCAGGAAGCTACAGTGTTGGACACCCTACGCCAAACAACTAGCAAGACGGTAACACAACCCCATCCATTAGCAGAGAGGCTGCCTAAAATCATAATAAGGCCACAGACACACCAAAACAGATGACCATACGTGGACCTGCCCACCAGAAAGACAAGATCCAGCCTCACCCACCAGAACACAGGCACTAGTCCCCTCCACCAGGAAGCCTACACAACCCACTGAACCAATCTTAGCCACTGGGAACAGACACCAAAAACAACAGGAACTACGAACCTGCAGCCTGCGAAAAGTAGGCCCCAAACACAGTAAGTTAAGCAAAATGAGAAATACACAGAGAAATACACAGCAGAGAAATACACAACAGATGAAGCAGAGAAATACACAGCAAAAACCCACCAGACCTAACAAATGAAGAGGAAATAGGCAGTCTACCTGAAAAACAATTCAGAATAATAATAGTAAAGATGATCCACAATCTTGGAAATAGAATGGAGAAAATAAAAGACACATTTAACAATGACCTAGAAGAACTAAAGAGCAAACAAACAGCGATGAACAACATAATAAATGAAATTTAAAATTCTCTAGAAGGGATCAATAGCAGAATAACTGAGACAGAAGAACGGGTAAGTGACTTGGAAGATAAAATAGTGGAAATAACTACTGCAGAGCAGAATAAAGAAAAAAGAATGAAAAGAAATGAGGACAGTCTCAGAAAACTCTGGGACAACATTAAATGCACCAACATTCAAATTATAGGGATCCCAGAAGAACAAGAGAAAAAGAAAGGGACTGAGAAAATATTTGAAGATATTATAGTTGAAAACTTCCCTAATATGGGAATGGAAATAGTTAATCAAGTCCAGGAAGCACAGAGAGTCCCATACAGGATAAAACCAAGGAGAAATATGCTAAGACACATATTGATCAAACTGTCAAAAATTAAATACAAAGAAAACATATTAATAGAAGCAAGGGAAAAACAACAAATAACACACAAGGGAATCCCCATAAGGTTAACATCTGATCTTTCAGCAGAAACTCTGCAAGCCAGAAGGGAGTGGAAGGACATATTTAAAATGATGAAGGAGAAAAACCTACAACCAAGATTACTGTACCCTGCAAGGATCTCATTCAGATTTGACGGATAAATTAACACCTTTACATACAAGCAAAAGCTACGAGAATTCAGCACCACAAAACCAGCTTTACAACAAATGCAAAAGGAACTTTTCAAGGCAGAAAACACAAGAGAAGGAAAAGATCTACAATAATAAACCCCAAACAATTAAGAAAACAGTAATAGGAACATACATATCGATAGTTACCTTAAATGTAAATGGAATAAATGCTCCAACCAAAAGACATACACTGGCTGAGTGGATACAAAAACAAGACCCGTATATATGCTGTCTACAAGTGACCCACTTCGGACCTAGGAACACACGCAGACTGAAAGTGAGGGGATGGAAAAAGATATTCCATGCAAATGAAATCAAAAGAAAGCTGGAGGAGCAATTCTCATATCAGACAAAATAGACTTAAAAACAAAGGCTATTACAAGAGACGAAGAAGGACACTACATAATGTTCAAGGGATCAATCCAAGAAGAAGATGTAACAATTGTAAATATTTATGCACCCAACATAGGACCACATTAACACATACGGCAAATGCTATCAGCCATAGAAGTGGAAATCGACAGTAACACAATCATAGTAGGGGACTTTAACACCACACTTTCACCAATGGACAGATAATCCAAAATGAAAATAAATAAGGAAACACAAGCTTTAAATAACACATTAAACAAAATGGACTTTATTGATATTTATAGGGCATTCCATCCAAAAGCAACAGAATACACATTCTTCTCAAGGGCTCATGGAACATTCCCCAGGATAGATCATATCATGGGTCACAAATCAAACCTTCGTAAATTTAAGAAAACTGAAATTGGATCAAGTATCTTTTCTGACAACAATGCTAGGAGACTAGACATCAATTACAGGAAAAAATCTGTAAGAAGTACAAACACAGGGAAGCTAAACAACACACTACTTAATAACCAAGAGATCGCTGAAGAAATTAAAGAGGAAATCAAAAATTACCTAGAAACAAATGACAATGAAAACACGATGACCCAAAACCTATGGAATGCAGCAAAAGCAGTTCTAAGAGGTAAGTTTATAGCGATACAATCCCACTTAAGAAGCAAGAAACATCTCAAATAAACAACCTAACCTTACACCTAAAGCAATTAGAGAAAGAAGAATAAAAAAGACACAAAGTTAGCAGATGGAAAGAAATCATAAAGATCAGATAAGAAATAAATGATAAAGAAATGAAGGAGATTATAGCAAAGATCAAAAAAACTAAAAGCTGATTCTTTGAGAAGATAAACAAAATTGATAAAGCATTAGCCAGACATATCAAGAAAAAAAGGAAGAAGACTCAAATCAATAGAATTAGAAATGAAAAAGGGGAAGTAACAACTGACACTGCAGTAATACAAAGGATCATGAAAGATTAGTAGAAGCAACTCTATGGCAATAAAATGGACAACCTGGAAGAAATGGACAAATTTTTAGAAATGGACAACTTCCGAGACTGAACCAGAAAGAAATAGAAAATATGAACAGACCAATCACAAGCACTGAAATTGAAACTCTGATTAAGAATCTTCCAACAAACAAAACCCCAGGACCAGATGGCTTCACAGGCTATTTCTATCAAATATTTAGAGAAGAGTTAACACCTATCCTTCTCAAACTCTTCCAAAATATAGCAGAGGGAGGAACACTCCCAAATTCATTCTACAAGGCCACCATCACTCTGATACCAAAACCAGACAAAGATGTCACAAAGAAAGAAAACTACAGGCCAATATCAGTGATGAACATACATGCAAAAATCCTCAACAAAATACTGGCATACAGAATCCAACGGCACATTAAAAGGATCATACACCATGATCAAGTGGGGTTTATCCCAGGAATGCAAGGATTCTTCAATATACACAAATCAATCAACATGATACACCATATTAACAAATTGAAGGAGAAAAACCATATGATCATCTCAGTAGATGCAGAGAAAGCTTTCGGCAAAATTCAACACCATTTATTGTAAAAACCCTCCAGAAAGTAGGTGTAGAGGGAACTTTCCTCAACATAATAAAGGCCATATATGACAAACCCACAGCCAACATCGTCCTCAATGGTGAAAAACTGAAAGCATTTCCACTAAGATAAGGAACAAGACAAGGCTGCCCAGTCTCACGACCATTATTCAACATAGCTTAGGAAGTTTTAGCTGCAGCAATCAGAGAAGAAAAGGAAATAAAGGAATCCAAATCGGAAAAGAAGAAGTAAAGCTGTCACTCATTGCAGATGACATGATACTATACATAGAGAATTCTAAAGATGCTACCAGAAATCTACTAGAGCTAATCAATGACTTTGGCAAAGTAGCAGGATACAATATTAATGCACAGAAAGCTCTGGCATTCCTATACACTAATGATGAAAAATCTGAAAGTGAAATCAAGAAAACACTCCAATTTCCCATTGCAACAAAAAGAATAAAATATCTAGTAATAAACCTACCTAAGGAGACAAAAGACCTATATGCAGAAAATTATAAGACACTGATGAAAGAAATTAAAGATGATACACATAGATGGAGAGATATACCATGTTCTTCAATTGGAAGAATCAACACTGTGAAAATGACTCTACTAACCAAAGCAATCTACAGATTCAGTGCAATACCTATCAAACTACCACTGGCATTTTTCACAGAACTAGAACAAAAAATTTCACAATTTGTATGGAAACACAAAGACCCCGAATGTCCAAAGCAATCTTGAGAAAGATAAATGGAGCTGGAGGAATCAGACTCCCTGACTTCAGACTATACTAGAAAGCTACAGTAATCAAGACAGTATGGTACTGGCACAGAGACAGAAGTATAGAACAATTGAACAGGATAGAAAGCCCAGAAATAAACCCATGCACATATGGTCACCTTATCTTTGATAAGGGAGGCAAGAATATACAGTCGAGAAAAGACAGCCTCTTCAATAAGTGGTGCTGGGAAAACTGGACAGCTACATGTAAAAGAATGAAATTAGAACACTCCTTAACACCATAAACACAAATAAACTCAAAATGAATTAAAGACCTAAATGTAAGGCCAGACACCATCAAACTCTTAGAGGAAAACATAGGCGGAACACTCTGTGACATGAATCACAGCAAGATCCTTTTTGACCCACCTCCTAGAGAAATGGAAATAGAAACAAAAATAAACAAATGGGACCAAATGAAACTTAAAAGTTTGCACAGCAAAGGAAACCATAAATAAGATGAAAAGACAACCCTCAAAATGGGAGAAAATATTTGCAAATGAAGCAGCTGACAAAGGATTAATCTCCAAAATTTACAAGCAGCTCATGCAGCTCAACGTTAAAAAAACAAACAACCCAATCCAAAAATGGGCAGAAGACTTAAATAGAAATAGAAGAATATACAGATTGCTAACAGACACATGAAAGAATGATCAACATCATTAATCATTAGAGAAATGCAAATCAAAACTACAATGAGGTATCACCTCACACCAGTCAGAATGGCCATTATCAAAAAATCTGCAAACAATAAATGCTGGAGAGGGTGTGGAAAAAAGGAGACCCTGTTTAACTGTTGGTTGGTATGAAAATTGATAAAGTCACTATGGAGAACAGTATGGAGGTTCCTTGAAAAACTAAAAGTAGAACTTATATATGACCCAGCAATCCCATTACTGGGCATATATTCTCAGAAAACCATAATTCAAGAAGAATAATGTACCAAAATGTTCATTCCAGCTCTATTTACAATAGCCAGGACATGGAAGCAACCTAACTGTCCATCAACAGATGAACGGATAAAGAAGATGTGGCACATATATACAATGGTATATTACTCAGCCATAAAAAGGAACGAAACTGAGTTATTTGTAGTGAGGTGGATGGACTTAGAGACTGTCAAACAGAGTGAAGTAAGTCAGAAAGAGAAAAACAAATACCGTATGCTAACACATATATATGGAATCTAAAAAAACAAATGGTCATGAAGAACCTAGGGACATGATGGGAATAAAGATGCAGATCTACTAGAGAAAGGACTTGAGGATACGGGGAGGGGGAAGGGTAAGCTGGGACAAAGTGTGAGAGTGGCATGGACATATATACACTACCAAAAGTAAAATAGGTAGCTAGTGGGAAGCAACCGCATAGCACAGGGAGATCAGCTCGGTGCTTTGTGACTGCCTAGAGGGGTGGGATAGGGAGGATCGGAGGGAGGGAGATGCAAGAGAGAAGAGATATGGGGACATATGTATATGTATAACTGATTCACTTTTTTGTAAAGGAGAAACTAATACACCATTGTAAAGCAATTAAACTCCAATAAAGACGTTAAAAAAAAAAGGAACTAATAAAGGCTGATGTTTCACATTTGCAAATGAGTTGATGCAACTTGAAGAAAAATTCACGCTCTTTCAGATGTCAGTGCTCACAGAGCTGAAGGTGCAAGAAACAGTACGGTGGGGTTAGGAGCAAAGCAAGAAAGCAGACACTAGGACAGAATGAATCATCAAAGCCGATAACACTTGAAGCCCTTACTTTCAATTCCAATGATTCCTGGCATGGTTGAAAATAGTTGACATAATTTTCCTCTATTAATTTGTGTTTTCATGCTGCCTTTGCTCTTTCAGTCACAGAGAGCATAGCTACAAATATAAAAGGGAAAAATATCTTTTTGCAGCATTTTGCAAAAACTAAGACATGAAAAGGGCTGAAAATTTTGCAAAACTTTGTCCTTGATCAGTTTTGCAAACACAGGGGTTCAACATAATTTGAGTAAACAAAGGGGAACATTTTTTGCTAACCTTTCTAATTCCCCCATTATTTCTTCTGGTCACATCCTGGCCCTTGTATTCCTGAAAATTTTCCCTGGAACCCACTGTTTTTTGTTGCTACTGATCTATTCCTCTGGTTTATAAACTTCTTAAAGGAGCTTCGTACCCTCTGAAGGACTGCCAAATGCCTCTCAGGGGAAAGATGTAGATCAAATTGACTCCTGCAGATGGTTTGCACAGAAAAGTAATGTTTGGAGAAGTAGATTGGGGTCTTAGTATGGGGGCCTCAAATGTTTGGCTGTGAAGTTTGGAGCTTTTTAAATAGGCCGTGCGGATCCACATGAAAAACATGATCATTTGCTGGGATTACTGATGCCAATCCAGAGGATGGATGGTGGAAAGGGATAGGAAGAGATACTAAAGGCAGAAAGAGCACTACAGAAATATAACTGTGAAGTGTAAACTCATATTTGAACTAATATAGTAGAAATGGAAGGTTAGGAGCATATATAGTTTCATCCTTCATTCAATCACCGAATTTTTGTTGGACATTGTGTTGGATGCTTTGTGAAGATCCAAAGATATCTCAGGCATCTTTAACCGTCTCACATCTACTTCTATTGTTTGTAAAATTTATTTCAAGCTTGACCTGCTGGAAAAAGTCATCTCTGACACCATACCTCTTTGACATTGATGCCCAGGTCCATGGTTTCTAAGGTTAAGTTCTCTTCACACTGTTGTAATTACCTTTTACATACACATCATTCACTTTATACTGTGAGGCCCTTGAAGGCAGGAACTATGTCTCATTCATCTTGGTGATGCCCAGAAAGCAATGTAGGGCCTGCAACAGGGGAGGTATCAACATTGACCTAAGGAATAATGGCCTCAATATAAAGGGAAGCATGATTTTAGTACACAGTATTGTCACTGACTTCGGATTTTCCAGGAAGAAATTGAGTTCTTTTAATCACATTGTTACCAAATGCAGGTTTGGCTGCTTGCTGGTCAAAGCCAATAATTCAAGAAGCAAGTGTCAGTAGAAAGGAAAGCTGCTTTAATCAGAAAACCTGGCAATTTGGGGACAAGTTGGACTCGTGTCCAGAGACCAGTTCCAAAGATTCTGCTCAGCCATGACCGTTTTTGAAGGGAAAAATGGCAGGAGGGGAGAAGAATCTCAGTGAATCATCAAGGCAGGAAGTTGGGTTCTGCATCCTTCTCCACTGCGTGCAGAATGGCTGACTCTCTCCTCAGATGTTATCTTGCCCGAGTGACCCACCTGAAGGATTGCTAAGGGGACTCTTGGGAGTAGAGAGCTACTTACTGTTACTTATTTTTATCTAGGAAAAGAATCAACAGTTTCCTTGGGTTTTTTCAAGGTTAGAGGGGAACAGAAATGGGCAAACAGGAAAGGGATAAAAGAGCTGATTTTAACATGTTGTGTGTGAGGCGATACAAGTTGTCTAGAAGAGATACAGAGACAGATGAAAAGGCAGAGGCATAGTGCAGTAAAGGAAGGATGGCTATACTCAGATTTGAAAAAGGAAGATTAAGTACTAGGTCTGAATAGAGAAGAAAGCCATAAATGAGGGAATGAAAGAATAACATTCAAAATCAAGGAGCTTGAAAATATGTAGAAAGTGGAATATAAGTTGGGCTGTACCATTCAGTTTGAAGACTAAAAACAATCTGACGGTTCTGGAAACCAATTTTTATGTAGTGTTCGCACTATAACATAGGGCAACCAGGGCATGGGAGATCAAATAGAGCAATGCAGAAAGAAGCTAGAGAGGCGAATTTGCTCTCCAGTGAATGGTCCTGGATGGATTTATAGGTGCCATTTGTTTATTCATTTATTCATGCAACATTGCTGAGTGACTATCAAAGTGTTGAGAAACTGAGCATGTCCTCAATAAATGTTTGCTAAACAAATGCTAGACACTTTGAGGCTTTCTAAACTAAGACAGGTGTTCTACAACTCTAATACTGAGTTGGAATAGGAGCATTTAGAGGGACAGAGAGGACTAGATAGAACCCCATTGGAAAAGGCATCCATTCATTTTTTCCTGGACAGGTGGATAGGCAGACAGAAAAGAGGAATCATGGGAGAGGAATCTAAAAGTTGGGAAAAGCAGGAATAGGCATTTATATTAGAAATCAGTAGACACATTAGGAGCCCCTTTTGGTAGAAGTATAGGACTTGTGTGTAGCTACTGTCAAAATGAAGACTCTGTTGGTGAGATGTTCATACCGCATATAAAGATAAAGGTAGATGTCATCCAAAATTGTATACATGTATGTAAGTATGACGTCTCAGTCCCTGTTGATGAGACCACACATGAAGTTTTTTCTAAAAATATCCTAGAGAATTATCTCTTTTTCCATTGCTCATCATCTTTTAATACAAGACACCTATTTTTTTTTCCACAAAGACCATGGTAACAAACCACCAGACAATAAAGCTGGGAAGAGCCCTGGACCAGTAGCCAATCAGGAGCCAGCCAGGTTTCATGGGCTGCTTAATAATCTGACTTTGGGCAATTTGCTTCCATTTTGAGTCTCAATTTCTCTGTATGTTCAAACCAATGTTGAGCTCACTGATATCTCAAATTCTTTCTGACCTTGAGAGCTTTAGGGTTGTTTCTATCTTCTGTTTACATTAACATAATGTAATTAATGTAATTACATTACATTAAGTCAAAACACAGTGAAAGAGAGAGTATATGACCTGCCCAGGACAATAGCTTTTGATGATTTCAATTACTACATAGCAGGGTGTTTTAAAACCTGAAATAAACCATCAACATTGCTGTAGACTGAGCAATGAAACAGTAACAAGCTCCCTAACACAGAACTGGGGTAGGAGTTCCTCTCCTTGGGAAAATTAAATCAACTCAAGTCATCAGACATTTCATTTCCATTTTAAAGTGAGAAAATACACAAGCGATCATCTAAAAATATAATTACAGGGGGAAATGAATAAAGTAGGGTTTGTGTGCATGTTTTAAATTATTCTTTTCAGAATAAATGTTTCTGCAGAATATGTTTCTCCACCGTTGCAGAGCCTTTCCTCAAATGTATTCAAATGTAAGTGAAAATAAATAAATAAAGATACAATTCTCAGTGCAAAGTAATTGACAATCAGAGGGAAAGACAGATTTCAGTCATTATGTCTGTACAATGAGTTTGATGGTCAGAGAAAGGAGACATCTTCAGTCGTACTGTTATTAATTGTTATTTTAACCGAAATCATAGGCTAGCTATTTTTTTTAACCATGGATTTTTCTTGAAAATTCAGGCTTTCCAGCTTGTTCTACAATTACTATTCAGAAATTGCATGAAGTTCTCATTAATGATGCTGACCGTCTGGGAAGTAAGTCTGTAGGTGCGTTTCTACTGGTGGGGCGGAAGCAAGGCTCACCTAACATCTCTGCTTCGATGTGTGGGCAAGCATGTAGCAGGTGAGGACTGCAGTGGGTACCATCCCATCGGGCTGTGAACAAGCAGGCTGCACATCCATAACTCAGCTTGTGTTGAGGACCTTTTCTCAGCACAATGTATGCAAAACAAAAGCAATGGAATCAGTGCAGCACCCTGTGTGTTCCCCTACCTCCCCACCATGTGAGTAAGGAAAAGAGGAAGAGAATGGTAATGTTAAGGGCATGACAAATTATTTAGCAGAAATCTGTTCCCTTCTCCCTTGAACATTGACAGTCAAACCTATAGCATTCCATCTCAAAAATGTGGGGAACTTCTGTAAGATTTACCCTAAGGTTTGTGTTTGCCCCACAGAGAGAGGAGATTGGTGGTGGTGGGGTGGGGGCAGAAGGGTAGGCTGGAGGGATGACCAGGTGAAGGACGTTGGCATTTTCCTCAGGCATTACGAGCTAGCAGTGTGATTCTGCAAGACAGCCTTAGTAATGTCAAGTTCTTGCATGTTTCTGGGATATTTTAAGGCAGACAGCCATGAAGCTATTTAAAACATGAAGATTACGCAGTTTACGTGAAATTTCTCTTCGGGTATAAATCTACCAATTGTGGAAAAGTTTAACACAAGATATGTGCATCCAGATATTCAAACAACAAAGATTCATTCATTCACTCCTTCATTCTACAAGTATTTATTGACTACCTGGTACAACAGAGACATCAACTCATAAAGTTCTGCTTTCATGAAGTTTATATTCTAGTGTATACTAATCATTTTAGCATTTTCTAATTTTAATATTTTATATGGAGTTGTATACGTATAAACACACACACATACACACAGTATTTTCATCAGATAGGATACTTCATAGAAAGAAATAAAAGAAAAGCAAGCAATAACAGAAATTGACTACAGTTTGTTTAATCTACAAACAAGTTACTGAAACTGTAGAAATTGCTAGCTAACCAGGTTTAGATACAAGGCAGGAAAAGGGAACCATGGCCAATAGACACCACAGAACCAGCATGGCGGGGACATGGCCAATGCTACAGCTGAACAAAGGCTGTCAGAGCTCCCAGTCCTGGAGACTGCAATAAACCCTATATGGAGTGATGACAGCTTGGTCCATGGTGGTGAGAAGTGGTAAGAGACTGGATATATTTTGAAGGTAGAGCTGAGAGGACTTGCAGATGGATCAGAGGTGGAGTATGACAGAAAGACTCAAGGGTGATTCCAAAGTTTTTGACTTGAGACTGGAAATGTTCATTGCCAACAATTCAAGTGATTAATATCGTCAGCCATGACATTAAGGAAATCTGGTTCTCATTGGTGGTGATAGTGTCTTCTTTTCCCCTGATCTTCGATGCTGAGAAATCTTTATCAAAACAGTGCAATACCAGAATAAAATGATAATTTAGGTTTTCATATTGTTCTATTTAAACAAAACCTTTGTATCACATCAGCTGAAGTGATGTCCACATTGACTTTTGTTGTACTTTGATTTTAAAAGAAGGATCCTAGAAATAAATAATTTATGGCAACTGTATTACAGAGTTAATTCTAACCAATAGCATGTCATTTAAAATATGAATACGCAAATAGTTCAATTTTATTTTTTTAATTAACTTTTTGGAAGTAATAGCTGACAATTGTCCTTGATCAGGTCAAATGTTATACTTAAATGCCTGACAGTTTTTAAGTCTTTAATGGAAATCAATGGAAACAACTTCCTGAAGTGTACTATTTACTTTTATCTTCCTACTGTGTTTTTAATAAGAATCAGGGCTTAAAAATAGCTTCCAAAATTCTCTCTGGCTAGAGTTATCTATTCTTTTTTTTTTTTTTTTTGCTTTTGAGATTTTGTTTTATTTATTTATTTATTTTTAACATCTTTATTGGGGTATAATTGCTTTACAATGGTGTGTTAGTTTCTGCTTTATAACAAAGTGAATCAGTTATACATATACATATGTTCCCATATCTCTTCCCTCTTGCGTCTCCCTCCCTCCCACCCTCCCTATCCCACCCCTCCAGGCTGTCACAAAGCACCGAGCCAATATCCCTGTGCCATGCGGCTGCTTCCCACTAGCTATCTACCTTACTACGTTTGTTAGTGTGTATATGTCCATGACTCTCTCTCGCCCCGTCACAGTAGAGTTATCTATTCTTTCCAAAATAAATTCATAGTAGGCACTTACCCTTCTGACATCTTCCCCCAAATATCCAATCCCTATGCACCAATACCCTTTTCCTTTTTTTTTTCACTATCTATACACCACCCTATCTTTCAAGGGTCCACATAATTCCCACTTCCTACAATCAATAACCCTGCCTTCAGCCCACACTGACCTCATATACTTCAATGTGATATTTCATATGTAAATTACTATTTTTCACATAATATTTGAAAAATATGATTTGTAAGCAACCATTCTAAGAAAACAAGGATTTAGTTTTTGCATATCATTTTTCTTTGTGTGTCCCTTCTTTGCAGTGATTCTTTAAATTAGCATCCCAGACTGGAAACATGACAAGCTCATGATTCTAGTGGGCCCTCGTTAGTCTCTTACTGGAATATTCTGAGCCACTAGACCATCCGAATGTCTGCTCCTGGTGTGTGGAGAAAAGGTGGGGCTAGGAGTCAAGGTGTGAGAGTTGGGTGCACAGCCTGCAAGCCCATTGTTTGATGTGGTCGTTGTATGCTATGGGAAGGAGTTGGGTTGGAGGCTTGAGCTGTTTTGCTGGTGTCCATGGCATTGGTTTCTGCATGAAACTAACAATAAGGGGCTGAGGTGTGCACAGGGAGATGTTGGATGTTCTTTGCTAATGGACTGTCATGAAGAGGACAATAAATACAAATGCTTGTACCCCAAGAGATAGACAGTGCTACTGCAGAAAGGGAGAAGAGCTTGCCAGCACCACGGGCCAGGAGGTAAGAATCTCTCTATCCTCTCTGCAGCCTATGTTCCACACCAGGATGCTAAGAGATGAAGAAAAGGAGGAGGGGTGTGGAAAAGCAGACCCTCCTCCTTCCATGCCAAGCAGCTAGAGTTACAGGCTTGGTATATCTAGGGATTTTGAATGAGAAGTGAGATGGAAGTTTGTAAGTGAACAACAGTGAGCCTTAAGATGCAACTACTCTGTTAATAATTGAAAAAAGTCATAACTGTGTGAACTCAGGATGAAGTTCGTTAGGGGACCCTGCTACTCATGATGACAGAAGACTGACATAAAGCGGTTGGTGGTATACATTGGGACAAATAAAAACATGTCATGCTTAGAGCCCATGACTCTGAGTTTCCTCACTAAATTGGCATTAGTTTCCTTCTTCAGAAAAGGAAATAACATTACCAGCTTGCATTGCTGCCAAAAAGTACTAAGAGCCAGGGGTTATTAATAGGTATCAGAAAATGCTGACCCCCCCCCCGCCCCCCGCCATAGCTGGCAGCTGTAAGGACACACGTGGTGAGCAATGAAGTAGGATTTTCTCTCTCTCAACATTTGTAATGGGCAAATGTTTGATAAATAAATATTGTCTCACAGTTTGTCTTTTCCCATAGTATTCCTATAAGCTACCCCCATCCCAAGAGTGTCATACACTTGGTCTGATGTTAAAGGAAAATTGTACTTCCATCTTTTCATTTATGTTCTTTGTTTTGAACTGTTTGTTTCAACACATCATACCTCTGACTTGTACTACCTGTGCCCCCAACTTCCTAAATCATTATTCTTTCTCAAATTTCAGGCTTTGGTCTTCCTTCCCCTTTCATAACTGATTTCTAGCTTTAAACTATGGCTTTTCAAAGAATGAAATAATGCCATTTGCAGCAACAAGGATGGACTTAGAGATTATAATACTAAGTGAAGTAAGTCAGACAGAGAAAGACAAATATCATATGATATCACTTATATGTGGAATCTAGAAAAAGGTACAAATGAACTTATCTACAAAGCAGAAATAGAGTCACAGATGTAGAAAACAAACTTATGGTTACCAGGAGGTAAGGGGGAGAGGGATAAATTGGGAGATTGGGATTGACATATACACACTGTTATATATAAAATAGATAACTAACTGTGTGTGTATATAGCACAGGGAACTCTACTCCATACACTTGGAAAAGAATCTGAAAAAGAATGGATATATGTATATGTATAACTGATTCACTTTGCTGTGCACCTGAAACTAACACAACATTGTCAATCAACTATACTCCAATTTAAAAAAAATAAAAAAATTAAAAAAACTATGGCTTTTCTTCAATCACTATACAGGTTTTCTGAATCTCAGATGGCCTTGAGCTCAGCGTCATTCAGTTCTATTCAGCAAGGCATGTCTCCCATGTCTGCTCATTGGCATTAGTTAACTGGTCACAAATGATTTTTCTAGATGTTTATAGGTACCAAATCCTCTCCTAAACATTATTGAAAAAAGATTATATTCTTAACACTAAATGAAATTTTGCTTGCTACTTCTTATCCACCATTGATTATGTTTGGAAGCTCTCCGTATAGTTTCTAAACATGTTAACATAAGGGATAACACCAGTATTCTAACAATATTACTGGAATGAAGAACAAGGACATTCATTCTTTTCATAAGTAAATTAAAAGAAAACCATAAGGAAAACATTGATCTTTATAATTTTTCAAATTTAGGAATGGCCACCATCTGGTTATTTTAATCTAAGTGGCTTTTCTATCTCTCTTTCTCTCTTGTTAAGTAGTTATTTTTAGGAATGAACATCAGGATGCACTAAGTAATTTATCATCTAATCATTCATTTATGGCTGAAACTATACATAAAAATGATTGGATGGAGGAACTCTGAGTATATACTTTGATTATTGTTTATTCAACTTGGCCTGCTGAAAAGAAAATTTATTTTATGCCTGCATTTATTTTGCCCTACTCTTTTAGTTAAAATCTTATAAATGAAAAAAAGGTATTTAATGGTGATAAAATGTGGTTCCTTTGGCACAAGGGACATTTCTCATATAAATCAGTAGAAGGAAATCTAATCAACATTTACAAACAACATTGTTCTGGCTGATTCTCTGAGATTATTTCACCCACAGGGATAGCAAATAAATTGCTTTTTGTCTTCTACCTGATATTAGACTAATACTTGTCTCAGTCTGGAATAAGGTAGATAAGACAAGCTTAAGATGTTTTCAGAGGCAACATGGCAGGCGAAAAATTGCAGTCTTTGGTGTTGGCCAAAGCTGCATGTAATTTCATATTTTATCACTTCATAGTTGAAAGTTTTTCTGGGACATATTACTGGGCCTTTCTGAGTCTCAGTTTCCTGCTGTTCAAATGGGGTTAATAATGATTACTTTTCAATAGAGAGATTGGCCGCTAAGTAACTAGCCTAGGACATTTGTGCGGTATGGAATCATTTGGGACACACTTTCAAATACATTATTGAATACACACATTGGATATATTGTATTTTGTGTTCACCATTTTGAAGGAGCTGATTTGACGGGAGATGTTTCAATGCAGCTGAAATAAACCAGCCATTAATCATTAACCATGATGGATGAGGAAACTAAAATTTAGAGAAGTAACTGATTTGCTCAAGTCAATACTAGCAGGACAAAAGTGAAGCCTGACTCTTGGTCTCATAGGCTAATATTTTCTTTATCCTGACCTTAGTCTTGTTTAATGCAGGTTATGTTAAAAATAATACAGAATTTAGGGCATATTAACTCTTGGTCACAGTTGGATGTTTGATTATGTGGACCAGCTCTTTGCATTAGATAAAGCTAACAATTCTCTTTCCAAAATACAGTATTGAAAAACAGATTCAGGAAACTAAGTTATGTGAATAGAAGGTGGTTTATGATTATACTCACAATCTATGTATTATATGTAATATACTTTATATTTTATTTAATCTGTAAGTAACACATATTAAGCAAAGATAGTAATTAAATTGATTTATAGTTATTTCTTCTTGCAAGTCCTTTTTCCTAAATGTAAATGTAAAAGAGAAGTTTTGGATATTTGGTCTCTAAGTTTGTACTTAAGCTTGTCCCTCTTTGTTAAAATATTTTGGGGAGGGGGAATCTATTATTGACTGTACAATCATGCCCCTTTCTTAAAAGTTTCTTCCTCCTTGTATATTCTTGGAGGCTTCCTAGATCTGTACCATATAAACCCAATCCTTTGGTCATGACTGCTTGCCCCAGGATGGGAACCTCACAGAGAGTGAAAATAATGCACAGCAGGCACTGAGCCTTTTAGACAATCTTTCTTAGGCAAGTGGGTTGGATATATTCATTGGGTTGCAACATCATACAGAAATAAATGAGTATAGTTGTTAGAAACATGAGTGAAAGCTGCAAATGCAGGTAGGTTACAGGAGGGTGGCTTAGAGACTCAGGAAAAGTCATTCTGAGGAACTGAGATTGAGCAGATTTGACAAGACATGTGCAGGTCAAGAGGAACCTTGTACCTCCACAGAGAAAAAAGAAATGGGGAAGGAGAGAGCCAGGAAGCTTCAGTTCTCACTAGACACAGCTGAAATTTCTGCCCCATATTATCTTGATATTTCAGTAAATCTCTCCAACGAATCCTCATTTTGGGGTCAATTTGAATTGGTTTATATCTTTGCAACTAAAGGATCATGATGCGAAGACAGTCTTTTGGTTGTCAATTAACCTTATGGCTGTCTTTTAAATTCAGTGATGGAAAGAAAAGATGCTACCTACTTGTAGAAGTTCCTCCCTTTTTGTCACTGAACATTGAACTGAGTAGATTCCCAATAAATATTTGATTTGAATACTCAGCATTGTGGAGAAATATGTTCTGAAATGATTTAGACTACACTTCTTATTTTTTTTAATTTTTATTTTTTTTGCGGTACACGGGCCTCTCACTGTTGTGGCCTCTCCCCTTGCAGAGCACAGGCTCCGGACGCGCAGGCCCAGCGGCCATGGCTCACGGGCCCAGCTGCTCCGCGGCATGTGGGATCTTCCCGGACCAGGGCACGAACCCGTGTCGCCTGCATTGGCAGGCGGACTCTCAACCAGTGCACCACCAGGGAAGCCCTAGACTATACTTCTTATTTATTTTTTTTTTAACGGATATTATTTTTTTAACATCTTTATTGGAGTATAATTGCTTTACAATGGTGTTAGTTTCTGCTGTATCAAAAAGTGAATCAGCTATACTTATACATATATCCTCATATCCCTTTCCTCTTGCGTCTCCCTCGCACCCTCCCTATCCCACCCCTCTAGGTGGTCACAAAGCACGGAGCTGATCTCCCTGTGCTATGTGGCTGCTTCCCACTAGCTATCTATTTTACATCTGGTACACTACCAAATGTAAAGTAGACTACATTTCTATGTAGCAGCCATCCTCCTAAGTCAATTTCTTTGCAACACACAACTGAGGGGATTTTTCTATTACATCAGTTGGTAAGAGTCATTATCATGGTTAGGAAAGAAAAGGTACAGTGAGAAGAGGATGAATTTTATTTTTTAAACAAACTTCAAGGAAATTGAGTTTTCTGTTGAGTACAGAATCTATCAATTATAACCTAAAAAGCTGAGAAAGTGTCGTTTATTAAGAAAAGTTAAAAAATCTATTTTTTTTTTATCTGAAAAATGTCTGGTAGATACTAAAACACTTGGTTGAAAACTGAAATCTCCAGTGACACATCTGGATGTTTGCTCCATATGATGTCAAGCATGAGAATAATTAAAAATATAGAGCTAAATTACTTAAATGCTAAGCTTTCATCCAGATGTTTTATGCTGTATTAGACAAAAATAAAATCTTTATGTCAGACATTAAAGTAATCAGGAATATCTAAATGTCACTATGAATAAAATAACATTTCTAACATGTTTCATTGGAGAGAAAGTACTAACCAATGATTAGAGACAACCCAAGAAGTTTGTTAGTTAAAAGTCTTTTTCATCTGATCAGTAGTGACTAGTAAAATGTGACAATATAGAATGAATATTCCTGGATGAAAATTGTCCAGACTGACTGACAAATAAATGAGTGTCTTTTGATTTCCAAACTGTTATGTTTTTGTGCATGTTTAGTTTTTATGCAAAGAAGTATCCATGAACTGAAGTTTTTGGCTATTTATTAAAGAACATAGGAGTTTATTTTATTTTTTTATTATTTTTTTATTGGGGTATAGTTGTTTTACACTGCTGTGTAAGTTTCTGCTGTATGGCAAAGTGAATCAGCCATGTGTATACATATGTCCCCTCTTTTTCGGATGTAAAAACACAGGAGCTTATTTTTGCAAATGCATTAGAGAAATGGGGCAAACTTTTGAATTGCAGTTCCTTGGCAATGTTTATTTGTGAGGAATAAAGTCCAAGTAGATACAACTTGCAGCTCTAATTCAGCATCAAGAAGTACCAGATGATATAGCCAGGGTTGGTGCACAAGTTATATCCTATGGGAAAGTGAAACCCAGAGAGCTGAGGATATGGGAAGGCACTTGGCTGACACAGCAGGCTCAGACAAACAAAGTGTTAAATCCAGGCAGGGGAGTAATTCAGAGAAAGAAAGACTGTACCTTTGGGCAGTGCAGGCAGGAAGCAAGGTTTACCATCTAGGGAATCAGAGGAGGTTAAAGTGCCACTAAGTCACACTAGTGAACAGAATCAAATACTGCTCATGGGCAAATAAGTAAACAAATAAACCCTCTGTGTACCCTGATCAGTTTTTTTTAAATTGGCTTTATTTATTTAGGCCGAATTAAAATGTCTTACATCCAAACGTCTCCATCAAAATGTTGGTAACAAATTATAATACATCCATGTGAAATGTTTACCTGCATGAAGAATAAGTACTTTAAGTCCCATTTACAAAAAAGGAAACAGGCTAAGAGAAGTCCAGTGACACATTCAAGGAGACACTCAGTTATGAAGTAGCAGGATGTGGACACAAATCCAAGTCTAACTCTAAAGGCCAAGTTTGCTTTTCATTTATCATGCCGCCTTTGAAAACATCAAAGCATCAGTTGCCTTTTTCTGCACTAAGATGAGAATTGCTACAATTTATGGATTAATGTGCATATACAGACTACAGATGTACATCCCAAATGGACTTGAGAAACAACTCTGATTAAGGAAAAGATTGAAAATGTCCTACAAACTACTGTATGTATGAAACATGGAAAGTGTAGAATAATGGAAAGATTGTAGACTTTATGGTCAGAGAGGTAAAGTTTTGAGTTTCCGTTTTACCATTCGAATTTTAGGCAGATAACATAAATACTGACTTATAAAATGAAGGTGACACTAAAGCTATGTTTTCTCTAGATTGTCATCCAGTTAAAATAGCTTCTCAAACATTTAACTTCATAAACCTGCTTCTGTGTTTGGTGCACAGAACTCAATAAATATGGAATGAAACCACTTGAGGAAGTTATTTTTATATCTATGGGTACATGTATCTGTGTCCTTAACAGTCTTTACCAATATTTCTCTCAAAGTCAAGGTCAGGATCATGTGTGGTATATTAGGGTCCACATATATCTTCTTACTCAGGAAATCATTTCAGGCTTAGGTCAAGCGTTAAGCATCTTGCCAGACAAGGCATGGTTTTGCCCATGCTAGACTCTCCACCCTAGTTCATAAATCTTTGGGAAGTGTTCAGTCAGGGGCCTTAGGTGCCAGGAGCCAGTGCATGTAGCTAGATCAAGAGCATATAAAGAGTTTAAATTATGTCTACTTGGGTCAGATTCAAAACAGCATAACCCAGATGACTTCTGGTACCTCTCAGCCCTTCAGAGCAATATTAAAATATTTTAACATTCAGTAGTCAGTGGTATTTCCCCATGTTTTGTTTTCTTGTTTGATGGTTTTTAATAGCAACCAAAGTATGTGTGGGAGGTGGAGTGAGGAGCGAATTGTGTTTTTATGGTGAGTTTTGGATTGTAATCTGGCTTCTGCAAAGTTTAATTTATTAATTGATGTTATTCCCTTCTTTTTGTGATGTTTTGAGTTTTGTGCTAGTAAACCCAGATGTAAAATTCAGCCTGTTTAATAATATGGGCAAAAGGTTCCCATTCACAGGCATTTGTATTTTGCCACTCTTACTAGAAACATGGTTAAGAGGAGAGAGTGGAAGTGGTGTTCTCATAGAACATAACCAAAATCCACTAAATGGTTGATAGACCCTGTTCTTTAGAGTCCTTTGACCATCCCACTGGGGAAAATTTTGCATGCCATTTTATCCACAGCTTCAGAACATGTCCTGGATTCTGTTTTCTCCCTTTTTCCTTCTCCATCCCTCCTTCTTTTCTCTTTTTTTCTCTTCTCATTTTCTCATGGAGTACTATTTATCCATCTTTTGTATTCCCTTCCCTGTTGTTTCAAAGATTTTAACTTCTACTGCAAAGTGATAATCAATTATTTTCTTAAAGAAAGATCTTCCAAAATAGATTTTTGGTAAAGCTATCATTTCATTACTTTGTCTCTGCTTCATTGTAAATGATCTCTTCCTGATATTCACCTAGGTACTTTTTCAAATATTTAATACACCCAACCAGTGGCTTTTAGATTATTATTTTTTTAAGATTATTTTTGATGTGGACCTTTTTTAAAAGTCTTTATTGAATTTGTTACAATATTGCTTCTGTTTTATGTTTTGGTTTTTTGGCTGTGAGGTATGTGGGACCTTAGCTCTCCAACCAGGGATTGAACCCACACCTCTGCATTGGAAGGCAAAATCTTAACTGCTGGACTGCAGTGGAAGTCCCTAGATTATTTTCAGTTAAGTGGTTTAATATATGTCGACACAATCACAATACTTAATAACACCTAGACCAGATGGTTTTGGTAAAGGCAGTACAGTGATTTGTGTAATTCCATTATAATCCTATTCTTTTTCTTCTAATGGTTAAACATTCTCAGCAAAAAGTTATCTATGGATAGGCATGCTGCTTTTTTAAAATTCTCATTTGAAGTAAAAGTGTGAAAGTCCCAGCTAAATTCAGTAGTTGGCTGTCATACACTGTTTAGAACGCTGCTTTGAAGAGATCTACTTCTTTCTCTCCTGTTCTCTGTTTGCACCACAAAATATTCAAAATGGACAGATCAAAGTGGAATATTTATTTTTATTGCTTCTCTCTCATTTCTGATACTTATTCTAATGTTTCTTGGAGTAAGGACCAAAGATTTGGGTCAAAACAGAATTTGAACAGAGATGGCTTGGGTCTGTTAGTTGCCCAGGAGATGGAAGTAGAGGAGAATCAGAGCTGGAATACTTGTAAGTACTTGCAAAACCTGTAATACTGTCTTTATATAGATGAAAGCAGGAATTTATCATCTGAGAGAAGGAAGTACTAGGTCTAGGAAGGGAAAAGGAGAGAAAGAGAGCCTCCTGATTTTGTTTCCTGAGTGCCTGGTGAAGTTGATCACATGCCTGCCGTCAAAATGGGATTCCACGTCTGAGAGATTGCCTTCACTTGACTGCTGCACACGACTGCATCTTGAAGATGGGAGTGCATCTGTAGAGACCGGCTTTATTTACAGTTGTGGGAAAGAATCAGTTTACATCGTAATTATTCTCCTTGAACTAACAGTTCAAAAACTTGCACTTGTTTACAGGTCATTTCATCGTGCGTGGCAGAGACAAGGCCTTGTTTTGGCTCCTCTCACTGAACAGGAACGCTTGGTGGAAAGTCTCTCTCCCTATCTTTCTTTCTCCATCCTTGCCCTCTTCTCTCTTAACACAATTTCCCTTTCTTCAGGAACATCTTTACCTGGATCTTCCTCTAAAATGGGTCAACATAAATACGTACCTAATATCTTTTTCCTTATTGAATATAATGGATGTAGTTAAAATCTCTTTCCCCTGATATGTGACTCCCAGCTGGCCCAGCTATCAGGGCTTGGACCCTAAGATGAAGCCTGCCATCATCTGCTTTCTTTGCTATTCTTTCCTGAACTGGCCTCTCTTCTGTCTTATAAGGAATCATCATTAGCACATCTGGTAGGTCTCCTGGAAGACATATCTCATTTGAAGTATCAGGAGACTCCAGCAACAAGACAACATTTGGAGTTCTGAGTGGAGCCAGACATTGAGCTGACTGCAATAGAGAGGGCCATCTGATGATTGTCAAGGTTGTCAAAATTGACAGGCGAGGGCTTCCCTGGTGGCGCAGTGGTTAAGAATCTACCTGCCAATGCAGGGGACACGGGTTCAAGCCCTGGTCCGAGAAGATCCCACATGCCGTGGAGCAATGAAGCCCATGCACCACAACTACTGAGCCTGCGCTCTAGAGCCCACGAGCCACAACTACTGAGCTTGTGTACTACAACTACTGAAGCGCACACACCAAGAGCCCATGCTCCATAACAAGAGAAAACACCGCAATGAGAAGCCCACGCACCGCAATGAAGAGTAGCCCCTGCTCTCTGCAACTAGAGAAAGACCGAGTGTAGCAACAAAGACCCAATGCAGCCAGAAGTAAATAAAAAATAAATAAAATTTTAAAAAATTGATAGGCTAGAACAAGATTCCACCTCTTATCTTAGGGATGAATGTTTCATGAATTGGAATATCAGGAAGGAAAATAAGTGGAGAATATTTCTGAGCAATTGCCTGGTTAAAGGGCAGCTGTCTCCAACTGTTCTTTTGATTCCCCTCTTTCCACTTGTTAACCTTCAAAATTCTACCCTATGTCCCCGTCTAGTCTGATGCAAGAATTAACTTGATTGCCTCATTCAGGTTGGTCCAAGGAAGAGTCAGATGAAGTGGGTCTGGAAATGTGCATTTCACATTTCACAAGTACTCCAGGGGATCCTTTTAATCATGACCTGGTTATATAGATGTCCACATTCTCACCTTGATACCTGTCTTGCCTGTTCATCTCTGTGCCCCCACGGACACCATAACTCCTGATATCAAGATTCTTAATACATATCTATTGCATGAATGGAAAACAGCACATATAGAGCAAGTAATTACTAGGGTCCAGACTTTGTTCTGTGCTTTGGGGATTCAATAATACATAAGTAACAAACTTGCTTCAAAAGATTATTTGTACAATAAAGGCTATGTGTTGTTTGGTAAGGGGATGGCATTGGTGGTACCTAAGGGGACAATTGGATGTTTAGAAGTCAGGGACCTTCTTCCTGAAATCAGAAAGATGCTGTACAGTCTATTCTCCAATAGAAAGAATGGAGTCTAGTGGAATTCAGAGAAAAATAACAGAAGCTACTAGAAAACCAATCTGGAAGAGGAGGGATCTTACATTCCAATTTAATTTTTTAAAAATAAAAATAGTGGAATCTGAATAGTGAAGCTATTTGACATGCTGTGCTGCCCACCTGCCAAGGGCAGGCAGGCCTGGGACTTGTGCTAAGTGACAAGTCCTGTGGTCACCACGTTTACCAACTTCCCCTCTTTCAATGAGTTGGTTTGGCATAGCATCACCACACTCAAGAATTCAGCCCATAACTTCAAATGGCAACCTGACAAAGCTGATATGAATATTGCTCTTGTGTGTCTTTCCATTGACGAGCATGCATGAAGCTGTTACCAATGTTTAGATATTCTGAATGTCTTCAGTACCTCCCTGGGGGCAGAGCTTATATCTTTATAAAATAATGAGAAGGTATGCCTGCAAAGACATGAGAATTTGTTAATTAAAAATGGCGGAATTAAAGTTCAACATGAATTTAGGCAAAATAGGTAACCTAGCTGATCTTCAGATTACTTCTTTAGGGGAAGAACATATACACAATCGTTGATAAGATTAAATAAGATAATGTGTAAATTTTTGATACATTATATAAAAGCTCAATAAATAGTTATCCTCCTAAATTTCCATTTTCTTTCATTATATAACTGTGTATAAGGCTAAGTCAGAACATCTTTATAGACAAACAGCATGGGAATAACGAGGAAAAGTTGAAATATTGGGAAAAAGATGATTGTTTCCTTTTCTCCCTTTACTGAGCTCCATCTTGTTTTGCTGGAGCACATCACTTAGAGCATTTTTGAGGAAAGATCCTGGAAGGAAATCACACAAGCTAAGCTGAATATGATGGATAGAAATGAAGATATTGAAGGTGTAAGTAGTTATTCTCAGACATTAGTGTACCCATGAATCGTCAGGGAAGCTTGGTATGATTTTATTCATACAAATCCTTGGATTCTACTTCCACAAAATTCAGCATCAGTGGCTTCCAGTATCAGACTTTGAAAAACCCAGCTCTAAAGTATATTCTCAAGATTAACAGCACACCTTAAAACTGTGGCTTGAGTGGTAGAAGCTTATAGTTTGATAACATTCTGTGAAATAGATTTCTTGTAAGTGAAGGGTGTTCTGGAGCCCCTCACATAACTCTGCACAGACTACTAGGTAACAGAGAAACCAAGAAAGGCATTTGCTAATTGTGTATAGAATTGCTCTTTTTAAGGTTGCCTAAATATATTTATTAGCAGTATTCTAAAGAAGTACTCTTAACTCTTTCAAAATCAATTAGATTTTTGAAGGAAGGGGTAGGGATAGGTTTGAGTGATATACTATTATACATCTTATAACATTGGATGAAATGTTTTTAAAAATCAATGTAAATCTTCTCCTCAGAAATGTAATTCTTGTCCCTCTAATGCTGCCGAATAAGAGGAAAACTGGGTTGTCTTCTATCTTCCAGTTTTCATTTTTTACTCATTCATCCCCTAGAGTTTCTTATTCATGATAATCCATCTATTTATAGCTTGCATATCACATCTGATGTCTTTTTATTCTTTGGTGGGCCACGACAAACTCAGAGGTGATTACAAATTTCAGAAGAACAGTTTTTAAAAAACTTCACCAAAGTACCATTTTCCCTTTTTACTCTTTGTTTTCTTTGGCAAACAAATAAAATTTCTTACTCCTCTTTGCCACTTCCTTCCAAAGGCAGCTGTGTAAATGTTGGCCCACACCCAAGGTAATGATTGGTTCTTACATGCTCTGTCTTTGCTGTTGGCTCTCAGACTAATGGCTTCTGCTTTCAATGGATGAAATTTAGTATGATTAACTCTCAGGTGATTAATAGAGTGTGTTTCTGAGAGCTAAATAATGAAGAAGCAATTAAACAATCTGATATATTGTCTTGACCACAAATCAAGTCACACTTTTTCTTCCTGTTCCTAGGACTGTGGTTTGGGGGTCAGAAGGCTGCCATAACTCAGGCAAGAGAGCTCCTGGCAATGGTTCTGGGAAAAATAAGGACGGGAAACATGGCATGACACGATTCATCATCACTCACCTGAGTTTGAGCTCTTGAAGTGTAGTATTTGAAAAACAGGAAAGTTATTTAATTCATGAGCCCCAGTTTCTTCATCTCTAAAACAGGCAAGATAATACCTAATTTGTAGGTTTAAATGAAGACTAATGGAGATTAAATGACATAATATATGCAAAGTATCTTGCAAATGCCAAGTACATAATGTTCAGTGTATATGCTAGTTTTAAATCCCTTCTCTTCTCCCAATCTTAACTCTCAACATTTTCCTGGGAGTGAAGAAGGTTAGGAGAAGGGATTATATGTAGGGAAACTTCTTTCTTTTTCTAATCTTCAGTAATCCAGAAAAGAAAGAAATTGGTGCCCATGCGCCCCCACCAAATATAAAAAAAAATGCCACTTATAGCCATGATCACTCTTACAAGTTATTATTTTTTAAAAAGCATAAGCCATTGAATGCCATATTTCCAGCTTCTAATATCAATTTCCACACTTCCTGTCACTTGGTCTTCCCTGTGCAGAATTTTATAGTTTCACTAGAAAGAATACAGTACACAAGTTAAAAAAAAAAAAAAAAGACATTATAGGTAATTGATACATTTCATACTTTAAACATTTAAAGATGGTGAGATCTCAAAATGGCAGAAATAGGAAGGCAATTTGCCTTAGAACAAGAAAGACTTGATCAGTTTATTAATCACCTTCTGCTTGGTTATGCCTTAGGAACAAACAATTTCAAAATATCATTGGTTTACAGCATTAAAGGTTGATTCCTGCTCATGTCATAGTGCATCTCAAAGCAGTTCTCAACTTTATTTTTTACCAGTGGAGATAAGAAATAATTGCTCTGATCAACACTACTATAAAACTAGCAAATTCTTATCTGCATCTCTCTTTTTTATTCATTTTTGTTGAGGTATAATTTACATATCACAAAATGGATATTTAGTGCTCAGATTAATTAATTTTTACAATAGCATACATCTATGTTACCACCACCTAAGACAACATCTAGAATATTTCCCATCATCAACAGACATGTCCTTTTGTCTCTTTCCCATCAATCCTTTCCCAGGCAACCCCTTCTACTATCAGTTAATGTTTCCTAGTCTAGAAATTCAGTTTTAAATAGGATTATAATATATGAGCTCTCATTTGTTGGCCCCTTTTCAGTCCCCATAATGTCTGCATCTTGTATATTCATGGTCTTGCATGCATCATTAGTTAAGAAATTTTTATCGTCAAGTGATTTTCCATCTAATAGATATATAATAGTGTAATATGTTGGCTCATACTCCTGCTATGAATGCTTGGGGTCATTTCCAGTTTGGGCTATTGTGAATAAAGCTGCTATTAATCTCATAGAAGTCTTTGTGGACATATGTTTCTATTTCCTTTAGAGAAATACCTAGGAGTAGAAATGCTGAGTCATAGGGTAGGTATATGTTTGACTCTATGAACAACTGCCAAAATGGTTTTTATTATTTCACATTTTCACCAGCCGTATCATAGTGTTCTGGTTGTTCCACAGTCTCACTGGCATTTGGCTTGGTAAGTAATCTTTTTATGAAGAGCAGGGGTGGCATTTGAGTTGATATGAAATGGTGTCTCACGAGCATTATAATTTGCATTCCTCTGGTGATCACTGATATTCTGGACCTTTTCTTGTGGTTATTGTCTATTCATATATCTTCTTTTGTGAGACGTTCAAGTATTTTCAGCCATTTTTATTGGGATATTCATCATTTTATTGTGCATAAGCTAGACTTCTTTGTATATGCTAGATATTAATGTTTTGTCAGATATATGTATTTTAAACTATTTTCTGAGTATGTGTATGACTATTAGTTATCTTAATGATTCCTTCTGATGAGCAGAAGAGTCTATTAAAATCTTTTACATTTTTTAAGAAAATTAGGTTTGTTGTTTTCAGGTAATTCTGGATATAAATTCTTTATCATCTATATGGCTAATATTGTCTGCCAGTATTTAAGTTGTCTTTTATTATCTCTATTTCAAAGAGCATGAGTTTTTAATTTTGATAAATTCCAGTTTAACAATTTGTTCTTTTACAGATTGGGCTTTTGGTATCATATCTAAAATATTTTTGCCTAACTCAAGGCCACAAATATTTTTCCTCATGTTTTCTTCTAGTGGTTTTTTTAGTTTTTATTTTTAAAAGACTTATGACTCAATTTGAGTTAGTTTTTGTATATGGTACAAAGAATGTATTAGAGTTTTATTTGTATTATTTATTTTTGCTTTTACTTTTTTTATATATGGATATCTAATTTTTCTAACATCGTTTGTTAAAAAGACCATATTGTCTCCACTAAATAGCCTTTGTGTCTTCATTGAAAATCAGTGATGCTATATGTGTGAGTCTTTCTGCAATCTCTGTTCTGTTTCACTGATCTATTTGTCTACAAATACTTGAATGCACACCGTCTTGGTTACTATGAGTCTTGAAACTAGATAACATTAGTTCTCAAACATTCTTTTCCTTAAGTTTCTTTTTTTTTTGTTCCTTTTTTTCTATATAAATTTTATAATTAGCTTGGCAATATCTACAAAAAAACCTCTATCATTTTTATTGGGACAGTGTTGAATTTGTAGATTAATTTGAGGAGAATTGACATTTAACAATATTGTATACTTTTGATTCATGAAAATGGTATATCTCTGCATTTATTTAGGTACCCTTAATTTTCTCCTGACAATGCTTTGTAGTTACCAAATCTTAGGACTCATTTCTGTTGTTTTTTTTTTCTGTCAGGATCACTGTCTATCATTGCTTGATGTCCAGTTGAATACTGCTGTTTCATACATTTTTGTCTAACTTTTGTGAGTTTTTTACATTGAGAAGGAAATTGGTCTCTGTTACTTCATCTTGGTCATCAGAGGAAGTCTAGTCCATTTGCATTTTATTATAATTATTAATAAGGTTAGGTTTAAGTCTAATATCTTTTGCTTGTTTTATATTTATTTATCCAATTTTTCCATGTTAGACTGTTCCTGTTTCCTGGATTATTTTGTGTTGACTCTTTATAACATTCAATTTTATAGCTTACATCAACTTTTTAGATTTAGTTTTGTGTTTTGTTTTCCTAGTTGCTTTAGAAATTACAGTGTTCATCTTTAAATTATTATAGTCTGCCTTTGTATAATACTGTTTCAAACTCTCACTACTTCATATATAGTGTGAAAATCTTACTACTGATTAATTCCATCTATGCTTCTGTCAGCTATTTGTACTATGCTTATTTACATTTGAATTCTATAAATATCACACATTCCATATTACATTGTCATTTTGTTTATACAGTCTTTAAAATCTCTCTTCCTCTGTCATTAAAGTCATTAAAAATATTTTTTATGTTTACACAGATACCTTCTTCATTGATGCTCTTTATTCTACCTTGCAAGTCTAAGAATCATTTCCCTCTGATGTGAAGATTTCTTTAACATTTTCCATAGTGCAGGTCTTCTGAAGGTAAACACCTCTCACCTCTATTTTAATGAAGACATCTTTACTTCATTTTTGTTTTGAGGCATACTTATGTTGGATATAGGATTCTAGACTTTTTTTCCCTCTCTCATATCACTTTAAAGACATTGTTATATTATCTTCTGGCCTCCATTGTTTACAGTGTCAAGTCATTTGTAATTCTTGTATATGTTCTCCTGCATGAATTGTGTCCCTTTTCCTTGTTTAGTTTTAATATTTGCTTTTTCTCCTGGGTATCAGTAATTTTACTAAGATGTGCCTAGATTGGGGACACTTTATATTTATCCTATTTATAGTTCACACAATTTCTTGTAGCTTTAGACTGATATTTCTCATCAATTTTGGAGTTCTTGGGACTTTTATTGGAGGGTAGCTAAAATACCACATTTATCCTTTTTTTAATTAAAACATTTTTACATAATTTTTATTATTATTTTACATAATTTTTAAATGTTACTTTCCCTTTACAGTTATTACAAAATATTGGCTATATTCTCTGTGTTGTACAGTACATTCTTGAACCTCTCTTACACCCAGTAGTTCATACCTCCCGCTTCCCCACACAAAATTGCCCCCTCATTGGTAACCACCAGTTTGTTCTCTATATCTGTGAGTCTGCTTCTTTTTTGTTATATTCACTAGTTTGTTGTATTTTTCAGGTTCCACGTTAAAGTGATAGCATAAAGTATTTGTCTTTCTCTGTCTGACTTATTTAACTTTGCATAACGCTCTGCAAGTCCACCCATGTTTCTGCAAATGGCAAAATTTCATTCTTTTTGTGGCTGAGTAGTATTTCATTGTATAGATATATAGATAGATATAGATATAGGTATAGATATACTACATCTTCTTTATCCATTCATCTGTTGATGGACACTTAGGTTGCTTCCATATCTTGGCAATTATAAATAATGCTGCTATGAACATTGGGGTGGGTGTATCTTTTCAAATTAGTGGTTTTGTTTTTCCAGATATTTACCCAGGAATGGAATTGCTGGGCCATATTGTAATTTCTTTTTTTTAGTTTTTGAGAGGAAATGCAGATGGCCAATAGGCATATGAAAAGATGTTCAACATCACTAAATCATCAAGGAAATGCAAAACAATATGACAATGAGATTTTAGCTAATACCTGTCATAATGGCTATCATCAAAAAGAGCAGAAATGACAAATGTTGGCAAGGATGTGGAGAAGAGGGAACCCTTGTACACTGTTGGTGGGAAAGTAACTTGGTGCAGCCACTGAGGAGAACAGTATGGAGGTTCCTCATCTTTATTCTTCATAAAGATGAAGGTAGAGGATGCAGAATTCTGTTAGAGGAAAAGGGGCTGCTATCTGAATTAATTTAGCAGCTGCTCCCTCCCTCTGTACCAGGCAATGTCAGCTGGAAAAATGGATGGGGATATTGCTGGGATAGCCCTTCTCAGGCATGGACTCGACCCTATCTGGTGAGTCATACCAAGGAAAAGCAGAAAAACAAAAACACTGCGGGAATCTGGCTCCCAAAGGAAAAAGGAGGTGTCTAGTTGAGCAACCCAAGTTTACTTTTTACTTTTTTCACTAGCATGTATGGTACTTTTTTTCATTGGGGCAAATATATATAACCTAAAGTTGGCCATTTAACCATATTTTTTAATGTACAGTTCACTGCCATTAATTACCTTCATAATTTTGTACAATGATATTCACTATCTGTTTCCAAAACTATTCATCCACTTAAATGGGAACTGTGTAACCATGAAGCAATAATCCCCCATTTCTCCTACTCCACAGCCTTTGGTCACCTTTAATCTACTTTCTGCCTCTATGAATTTGCTGATTCTGGATGTTTTATATACATCAAATCTTACTGTATTTGTCCTTTTCTATGTGGCTTTTACACTTAGCATGTTTTCAAGGTTCATCTGTGTTTTAGCTCAAGTTCATTACTTTTTATAGCTGAATAATATTTCATTGTGTATATATACCACGTTTCGTTTATCCATTCATTTGTTGACTGACACGGGTTATTTCTCCCTTTGTGCTATTGTAAATAGTGCTGCAATAAATATGGCATACAGTATTTGGGTCCTTGTTTTTAATTCATTATAATATATACCTAAGAGTGGAATTGCTGAGTCATTTGATAATTCTACATTTACATTTTGGAGGAACCACTGAACTTTCTTCCACAGTAGCTGTACCAGTTTACATTCTCACAGCAATGCATAAGGGTCCCAATTTCTCTACATCCTTGCCAATATTTTCAGTTTTCTTTTATTCTCTTTTTAAAATTACAGTCATCCTAGTAGATTTGAATTGGTATTTCATTGTAGTTTTGATTTGCATTTCCCTAATGATTAGTGATTTTAACAGCTTTCTTCATGTGCTTATAAGGCATTTGTAAATCTTCTTTGGAGAAACATCTATTCAAGTACTGATCTTATTTTTACATTGGATTGGTTGTCTTTTTGTTTTTGAGTTGTAGGAGTTTTTTCTATATTCTTGATATTATTCCTTTTTAACAGATATGTAATTTGCATGTATTATCTTCTATTCAGCTCCCATAGGTTGTCTTTTTATTTTCTTGATAATTCCTTTGGAGCACAAAGAAAAACTAATTTTGATGACATCCAATTTATCTATATATATTTTTTTATTCCTCATACTTTTGGTGTCATATCTAAGAATTCATTGCCAAATCCAAGACCATGAAGATTTATCCCTGTGTTTTCTTCTAAGAGTTTTATAGTTTTAGCTCTTATGTTTAAGTCATTGATCCAGTTTGAGTTAATTTTGTATATGGTATGAGGTAAGGGTCCAACTTCATTTTTCTTTTTCATGTGCTAGTGCCTTTTATTGAAGAGACTCTTCTTGTTGTATGGATTTGATACCTTTGTCAAAATAATTAATTGGTCATATATATATATGGGCTTATTTCTGGACCATAAATTCTATTATATAGGTCTATATGTCCATCCTTATGCCAGTACTACACTCTTTTGGTTAATGTAGACTTGTAGTAAGTTTTGAGATTGGGAAGTGTGAACCTCAAGTTTTGTTCATCTTTTTCAAGATTGTTTTAGCTATTCAGGGTCCATTGCAATTCCCTTTGAAAATAAATTTGAAGATTGTTTCATTCCTGCAAAATGAATTTTGATAAGGATTGCATTGAATCTGTGGACACTTTGGGTAGTATTAATATCTTAACAAATATTGAATCCTACCATTCATTAACATGGGATGTCTTTCCATTTATTTAGCTCATTTTAAATTTCTTTCAGCAACATTTTAAAAAGTTTTTAGTATACACATCTTTCATCTCTTTGGTTAAATTTATTCTTAGATAGTTTTTAATGGTATTATAATTGGAAGTGTTTTCTTAATTTCTTTTTAATTTCAGATTGCTCATTGTAGATATATAGAAACACCACTGAATTTTGTGTTGATCTTATACCTTGCAAGTTTGCTGAATTTATTTATTAGCTCTAGTAGATTTCTTGTTAATTTTCTGAATTTTCTATATATATGTGATCATATCATTTGTGAATAGAGATTGTTTCAGCTCTTCCTTTCCAATTGGAATGACTTTCATTTTTTTTTCCTGCCTAACTGCTCTGGCTAGAACTTGTAATACTGTATTGAATAACAGTGGTGAAAGTGTGAATCCTTGTCTTATTCCTCATATTAAGAAAAGTTTTGTGTCTTTCACTATTGAATATGATGCTAGCTGTGGTTTTTTCATAAATACCCATTGTCATGTTGAGGGAGTTACCTTCTATTCATACATTTCTAAGTGTTTTTATTATGAAAGGTTTTGGATTTTTCAAATGTCTGTTTTGCCTAAATTGAAATAATAATATAGTTTTTTTCTTTGTATTATTAATGTGATATATTACAGTGATTGATTTTATTATACTGAAGAACCCCTGCTTTTCTGAGATGAATTTCACTTGGTCTTTTTAATATGCTTCTGGAGTTGATTTGCTAGTGTTGATATTTTGTTTATATTCATATGGTGTATTGGACTGTAATTTTCTTACAATATTTTTATCTGGCTTTATTATCAGTTTGCCTCAGAATGAATAAGGAAGAGTTATCTCATCTTCTACTTTTTATGAATTAGAGAAGGATTTTCGTTAATTATTCCTTAAATGTTTTATAGAACTTAATAGTGAAGCCACCTGCACCTAGACTTCCTTTGTTGGGAGGTTTTTAGTTACTGATTCAGTCTCTTTATTTGTTATAGGTCTGTTGAGATTTTCTACTTCATCGTGAATCAGCTTATCCAATCTGTGTGTTAGTAGGATTTGTCCATTTCATCTAGGTTATAAAATTTGTTGGTATACAATTGTTCATAGTATTATTTTATAAACTTTTTTATTTCTGTAAGGTTGGTAGCAATGTCCCTACTTTTATTTCTGATTTTAGTTATTTGTGTCTTGTCTCCTTTCCTTTTAAGATTTGCCAATCTTTTTATCTTTTTCAAAAAAATTTATTTCACTGATCCTAAAAGAACAAAAAACAAAGAAAATAAGCAGAAAAACAAACAAAAGAAAAAAACTAAAACTAAAATGAGAGAGAGAGATAGAAAACTGATCTCTCCAAGTCTGAAGATTGACTCTACACTGGTGCCCTTCTTGAACACTTAGCCAAGTTTGTACTGACTTGAGGCATCCGCACCAGGTGAAAGCTCAGTCTTCTCAGCCTGCAGGCATCTTGCCCTGGTTATACATGTGGTTTCTAAACTCCCCAGCATACATGACTACTTCTGAATGTCTTAATTTTCTAAAACAGCTCTCCCAGCTTTTGCTCCAGACTTCATGCACTCTATTTTATGCTTTGACTCTAAACTTTTGCCACAAACATCTTGAGGGCTGTTAGTTTGTCTTGCAGTATTTTCAACCAAAGCTTGTTGCTTTTCCAGCATGAGTTCTGAGTTAGATGAAACAGAGATGAACACCTTGCATCAGTTTTTCAGGTAACCCCAGACAAGTTAGAACTGACATACATGATATTTTTTCATGATACTTTTTCTTTTTCCTCCAGAGTCATAGAAAGGGTACCACATTGTGAATTCAGGCCACCATTACTTCGAGACCAAGTCCATTTCTGCACCAGGGGTGGGCGGTGGTGGTGATGCAAGGGAAAATAAAATTGTCACAAAAATACCTACCATTTTGAAGTGACTTTTTCTTGACTCAGTATTTGGTTACTGCCAACTTTTTGACTGTTTTCTGGTGTTCTGACAATTTCTGCTTATTCTCCAGTGTTTCTGTGGTGAGATGAGAGGATGGAACTGCCTAGTTTACCATTTTGCTTATGTTTAGATCAGAAAGTTCTTGGTTATTTATTATCTCTTCAAATATTTCTTCTGCCTCATTCTCTCCTCCCTTTCCTTCTGAAATTCCAATGACACATATGTTACATATTTGATGTTATATCTCAGATCTTTAATACTGTGTCTATTTTATTTCACCCTTTTTTATCCTTGTGTTTCAGTTTTGATAGTTTCTATAGAAGTGTTTTCAAGTTCATTGAACTTCTCCTCTGCTCTGTTTGGTCTACTGCTAACTCCAACAAATGAATTCTCCTTTTATTATATTTTTCACTTCTAATATTTTCATCTCTCTTTTTTATTGTTTCCATCTCTCTGCTGAAATTCCCCACTTCCTTACCCATGTTTCCACACTTTCCATTAGCTCCTTTAATATATTCATTATAATTGTTTTGTTACAGTGATTTCTGACAGAATGTTTTATTTCTAGATTTATATCAGCTCTTTGACTTTGATGACTGAACCTGGTTTTCCTGATTTTGATCTCTGGTGTTCTAAGGACTTTGGTTTTAACTTCTTGTTAGTCTCTTGACTTCAAGTTGCTTTCTATGGCTGCCAGGTAAGGGTTCCTAGTTTGGGGTCCAGGACCTGTGCTTAGTCAATGATGTTCTCTTTGTGCAGCATTATATATGAGCACAGTGAAACGCTTTCTGACTTGTATCTCCCTCCACCCTCCAACCAACACATGCTGCCTTTTTTTGGCTGGTATAGCTTCCTGTATGTAGTAAGACACTTAATTATTGATGTTGCTGCATTGAAATATAATGGCTAATAACATAAACCTTAGAATAGATGTACAGGTTTTAAATCTCATCTTCACTCTTTACAAACTGTTTGATTTTGGCAAAATTACTTCACTTCTTCAAGCCTCATTTTCTTCATTTGTAATATAGAGATAAGAAAATCCACCTTGTAGAATAATTGTAAAAATTATGTAAAGAATAAAGGGACACAGTACCTGGAGTTCACTAAGCAATCATTAAACTGTACTTGTTATATTTACTTTATGACTGTAACCTTACTGAGTTTTAATTTCTTTACCTGAAAAATGAGTATTATGTTATACAATAATAACATTGCATCACATATGTTTCTATATAAAATAACATGATAATTTTAATGACTGAAATTCATAATGCAATTTACAAATTACAAAGTATCTTTACATAGATAACATTCCCATAGAAACCTGAAAGGTGGGTGTAGTTTTCCCATTCTACAGATGAGGAAACTGATGCCAGGAGTGAACTGCCATCACTCACAAGTAGTTAGAGACATGTCATAAACCAGCACCTATGTCTCTTTAATCCTGGTCCTGCACTCTTTATACTGCATGATTCCAAATACTGTAAGAGCAGGCCTAGAGGAACGCAACCATCTCGATTCTTTAGGCCAATATGCCCAAATGGTCTCATGATTTTCTTTCATTTCCCTTAATGTATTATAAATGTTGCTGATTTGCTCTTTTATGTTCTTCTCGGCTGTGTTTCTTAGCATTTTTTCATGTTGCATTTCATTTCATCATCTCTAGTTTCTATTTCCAAATGTAGCTATTTGTTCAGCCTGGTTTTGCTCTGTGAGGTGTTATTTACAATACATACTAATTTAATCCTTGTTCAGGGAAAAATGAGGAGTGATTTGCATACTCTCACAGATCATTGAAATTTCAAGCCTGGAAGAACTCACCTAAGACTAGAATCCTCCTTTTCATTTAATCAATGACATATGTATATATAGTGCCTGACCATAATACAAAAATGGGTAAATATCATTCACAAAATTGTGATTGATTGCAAGCATTGTCTCCCATACATCTAATATAAAACATATTTCCTAAACACAAATTTTGGATACAAATTCAGAAACCAGTAACGTGTGACACCTAGGATTTGAGAATGCTAAAGCTTAAAGGGAAGTCATCCATCATCCCAAGCAGATGAAACTAACACAGTAGCCTGCAGGATCACCCATCACACAGAGCACATGGAGGCTGAATGTCCACTCCACCTGTCCCCAGACCTTCCAGGGGAGCATCCTTATTGTAGCTCTTAACTTCATTCTGGTATTTTTCACCTGCCTGGACCTTCATCAAGGAGGAACTTGTGTCTTTATTAAAGAGAAGTCCACTCCCAATACTAATTTTAACTATTTTCTCACTTTGTAATGCATCCCTTAGGTCCAGTTTCTTTTAAGAGAAGTTCTGCATTGCTGAAGTACTTCAATTAGGTCTTGGAATTTAACATTTAGTTCAAATATGTATTTATTGAATCAGAAATAGCATACATTTATGGGAAGATCCTAGCCTTTAGACGGATTTTGAATTACCAATTTCTGGGGTTGCTCACTACTAACAATTTCAATAGTTGCCACCATCTTCTGAGCACTGACTAAATATCATGTCCTCTGCTCAGAGCTCTATATGAATTAAATCAGTGAATTGTCAGGATAAGCTTATAACTTGTGATTTTAGACAAGTCATCTGATTTCTCTGCTCTCAGTTGCCTCCTCAGAAAAGTAGAGATATTAATACCTGCCTTTCTTTTGTAGGCACTGATGGAGAAAAAATGAAATTATTTCTGTACAGGCAATTAAATGACATTTGAGTGTTCAAATAAGATACTGAATGTTTTATTTTTTTTAACTTCTGTTATTCATTGAATCTTTACCAGTAACTGACAAGCTAATTTAGTATATACTGTTCATTTTATATGTTCTCCACTCTTCATAACTTTGATCATGTTAGATTTTCCACCAGGAATATTCACCTACATTTTCTATCAAGATGCCTATAAATCTATTCAGTGCTTCAAAGCCCAATTCAAACAGCCCCTGTTCTTGAAGATTGTCTGATTTTCCAAACATGGTAATTTATTTCTCCTCTAAACATTCAGAGTTTTTTTTAATATCTACTGTGGCAATTGCTTCTTACTTTGAATTGCTGTTATTTGTGTGCTATTTTTTTTTTTTTTTTTTTTACCGTACGCGGACCTCTCACTGTTGCGGTCTCTCCCGTTGCGGAGCACAGGCTCCGGACGCGCAGGCTCAGCGGCCATGGCTCACGGCCCCAGCCACTCCGCGGCATGTGGGATCTTCCTGGACCGGGGAACGAACCCGTGTCCCCTGCATCGGCAGGCGGACTCTCAACCACTGCGCCACCAGGGAAGCCCTGTGTGCCTCTTTTATTTGCTCTTATACCCTGTGAACCCCCAACGCCGAAACCTCTGCCATGTATATGTATGTTTCTCTCTCTGGATTAGAAAACAGTAGATTACAGTTCTCAATAAATGCTTGAATTGCTGAATGAATTTCAACTGTATCTTGTATCAGTAATGGTTATAGGACAGCAAGGGTTACTGGTTTTGAGATAAAATAAAATGGATGAGATGTTCATTAGGACTATATCTGATGTTTGCTGAAGCTCTGTCATTGGTGGTTGCCGAGGGGACACAGGAGTATTTGTCTTCTTCGGAATGCATCTTCCCTTTGTCCAGAAAAAGAGCCACAGTAGGGGGTTACTTTAGTTATGCAAATGCATGAGAAAACTGCTTGAAACCAAGAGGTTAAGTATTTTCATTAGTCATGCAAATTGAGTTTATTAACAAGATGGTGTCCCTGCAGAGTCAGGTAAAATTATTGTGTGTGTTTTGTGTTCTCACCTAAATGTGGATTTTGAGTGCAGTCTCTGAAAACTGGTGTTCCTTCTTTTTGGGAAATGTGTCTCCTCTGTTCAAAAATTATTCAAGTCAGTTATGGAGCAAAGTTTTGAAAGATGACAGATGAAGGTGTAGACTCATTTTTGCTTTGGACTCTGGAGTTGGGAGTGCTATTCCCACACTGGTTTGTTCTGCCAATGATCCAAAAGGGATCCTTTTCAGTGAAAAACCCTGACTCTGAGATAGAAAACAAACAAACAAAACCCCAAAAAAACAACTGTTAAATATTCTGTTTGCCGTATTGTGCCAGAAGGGCCTGCCAGGGTAATACTTGCCTCCTGGGGTGAGAAATTGGCTATTGCTAGTTGTGCATTGAAGGGAAGCATTTTTCCTGCAGACAGAGGCATCTGGGTTGAGGAAAGTGCTATCAAGAACATAAACTTCAGGCTTTTCTTGAGAATAAACAAAAAGGAATGCCAGATCCTTTATGGAGAGACAAACATATACAAGGGTCAGGGAATTTGGGAATTTTCCAGGAATGGATAATCCATCTTCCAAATGGGAAATGTCCTTTGGCAATTTAGGAAAGCAGCAGAATAGAATGAGTTTCAATTTAGCAGTAGGGACTGTGGCTGATGTTCTCTCCACTGGAGTCCTGGGAGGATGGTGCCAACAGGACAGACTAGAAAAGTCAGAAAATGAGGGACTTCTAGCAACTAGCAACCAGAGCCATTACTGCCAGTGCCTCTGGATATTTGCTTTTGTCACTATGGTTATATTTTCTGTTTCTGTGACTCTAATTTGTTTCAAGGGTTCTTCAGCAGAGCCTGAAATGCAAGGTAGAGTAAGTGAAATGTTAAATCTTGCTGCTTTGGATAGATAAAATTTTTATAGAACAAAACAAAACAAGCCAGAAAACTCAAATAAGCAGATAAACAAACCAAACAACCGAAATAAACAGACGAACAAGAAAACCCTCCACCCCCACCAACGAAACAACCAAACCCACCACAAGGATCATGATCTTGTGAGAAAAAATGGACTGTTTTTCATATTCATACTAGAAATGTCTGTGATATTTAGTATTAATATTTATCTTCTATTCAGCTTTTGTTAAATATCTACTATTTCCAAAAATGTATCATTTTCCTGGAAAAATACTGTACCCCATTCCCTCTGATGCTAATCCTATCAACTTTGGAACGAGTATCATCTTCCAGGAAAGAGATCAAATTTTTAGCCCCAACTCTGCTATTATGCTAAGCACTTTACATCCTTTTTTTTTTCCATTTAATTTCTCCAATAACCCTGTGAGGTTGGTAAAATTAGCTTCATTTTATGGGTGAAGCCACTGAAGCTTAATGGTGTTAGGTAACGTCCATAAATGGCTGAGCTGGGACGTTCATCAGAGAAAGTTCATCAATAGCTGAGGTGAGCTCTGAAGTCAACCCTATTGGTTTTTATAGTGTGTGTACTTAACACCTATACTGTATACCTGCTGGGTGGGATTACTTCCCACTCCACCTGTTAGGCGAACCACTAACCAAAGCCGTCTGCTCTGCCCAGGCATGATAGTGACCACTTGCATGAGTTATCTTACAACAGGAGGTCCTCGTAAGGAATGTGGAACTAACAAGCTACCACTAACCAGAAGACTTCGGGAAAGCTCAAAAGGAGGGAGGAGATGCCAGTCAATATGTCCTACCAACCTCCAGGGCCCTTCTCACTGGAATCCATCTTGACTGAGTGATGCGCATACCACCAGGAAGGACCCTGAGTCAGACCAACTATGGGCCAAGCAAGGTGATTGGCCAGAGACAACTTGGAAACTAACCCCATTACTAGAAAGCCTGAGACTGTGAGCCACGTGGCAGAGCAGTTCTCCTGGGTTCCCTCACCCTGCTGCTCTCCCCCCGGGGCCCCTTCCCAATAAAGTCTCTTGCTCTGTCAGCACGTGTGTCTCCTCGGACAATTCATTTCTGAGTGTTAGACAAGAGCCCACTCTCGGGCCCTGGAAGGGGTCCCCCTTCCTGCAACATACCCTCTGTGATTGTAAGACAATCATGAGAATGTCAAGGCACTGAAGGATTTTCTGATCCTGACCCAAACTTTGTTTCATATTCTTGGCTCTTTCTTTAACCAGCCATGAATGTCTTGATTGATAAAAATCACTCTTGGCATTTTTGACAAATTTGTATTTTGGGTAGATACAGCTTGAGATTGATGATTGTTATATAACTAGATCTAAGAAATTAACATATCTAAGTCTTTGTATACTAAAAAAGTACAGAATTATCTTCAGGAGACTGAACTCATGTTGGGGAAAATTTATATGCATCATTAATGTTTTCCTTTGTACCCAGATATTTATTATTCTATAAACAGCATTCTGCTTTAATTAGTTGAGGGTTAACTTTGAGAAATTTAATAGTGTTTGGAACAGTATTTTGCCCAAAAGACATGAATCAAAGGTCCTCATTGTTTACCTTCCATACCAAAAGAAAAACAACAACACGTTTCTAAATCTTTGCCAAATTTTTTTTAAAGATATGATTGTTTATTCCACATGTCCTTTGCAGTATTTAATGATAAAAATAGAACAACCACAATAAAGTAATAATAATAACATCAATAAGTATTCTTGAAGGCTTATGTCAAGCTCTACATTAAATTATTTGCATGGATTATTTAATTTCATTTTTATAACATCTCCAAGAGATAGGAGCTATTAGAACAATTTTACAGTTAGACCGAATTTTGAAAGATTATTAACATGCCCAAATTCACACAGCTTTTAAGTTAACAGTTCTGGTCTTCCCCAGGTCCCAAGGTTTTAGCCACTAAGCATATTGCCTTCTTAGAGAGAAAGTAAAAATACTACCAAAGGATTGTGAGTTATACCTTGTGATTCAGCTGCTATCTTAAAATTATTATAGGTGAAAACTTTTCACTTGGGCATATTTTCATTATTTAAAATACATCTGAAACAAATTTGAATTGTGTTAACATTATTGGTCATATATTGAGACATCATAAATATTTGTGAATTGAATCATGAGAAAAATGGGAAAGGATGTTTCCTGTCAATTTGAAAAGTGAAGAAAAAGGAAAGAAGAAAGGAAGGGGATAGAGAGAGAAAATATATTTTCCTTACCTTATATATTGTGGGCAATGACATCTATATAGCTATATTACATTTTTACAAGGTTTACATTTCATCCTTGGTTTATGTTGCCTTGTGATCATGTGGAACACCTATTTATGTTGGCTGAAATTAATATATAAATCATACCTCCTAAATTGACATCAACTATGGTAATGGTAATAGTTGGTGGGAAACAATAACGCTCTGGTTACCTTGTAAACATCATTTCCAATGATCCAAACTCCTACCAGGGAGCCACGCCTGCTTTCAGATGAGGTTTAATATTTTGCAGAAGTACCCAGCACAACTGTAGTAGCACTGAACTGGGACTGAACACAGCTCTAAGGCAAGCCTAGCCTCATTCTATGGCACAACGCCCCTTCCAGGGGGAAGACCAGCATCTCCCCTGGGAGGGGAAAGAAATCTGAGAGCACCCAGAACTTTTTGGAGAGTGTGTTAATAATCCAGTAACTTATACTTTTCCAAATTGTCAGACTCTACTTGGAGGCAAGCAAAGCTCTCAGAAAGCTGAAAGCTGTGGCTCCCTGCTCTTTGCTGCTGATTACGGAGGTGTATCCTCCCTGGATTCCATTCATGCATGGATGTTTCATGCTCATGCCCACCCTAGGCCAGTGAGCAGCCGGCCAGCCAGTTGCTACTGCTCTGCCTTTGTCAGCCTTTCTGCTGGATCCTGTGCCCAGATTCCTTCTTGAGTTTTAAAAATTTTGATGAAGAGGATGATTATTTTTGAGTACAAAAAAATGTGTAGAATTGGTATTGTTTGGAAAATTTAAAAAATCTCACTTTTTTTAATCCCTCGAAGAAAATGACCCTTTGAGAGAGGCAAGGGAGCTTCTCTCACTGCTCAGAATTTAAGTTGACCGTGTATATATACAAGTGAGGGGGGCAAAGAAGAATTCCAATCAAATTCTGGGAAATCCAGGTATATATTCAATACATATTTATTATGTGCCAGGCATTATTGTAAGTGCTAGAAACATAGTGACTAGCAAAGCAGATGGAATCCAGATCCCCATGGAGAGTGAATCTAATGTGAGACACGTAAAATAAACACATGAGCAAATAGAGTCACAGTATGATGTCCGATAACAGTAAGAGCTATGAAGAAAAATGTATTCAAATTAAGTGGATAGAGGTGACGGCTGGGTATTTTACAAAACATATATATATTTTTTGATGGGCAGCTTCAAGAATCAAGAGTTATATTTCAAATTACTGTTTTCCAAATGTTAGGGTAAGTCTAACATAAAATGAGGGAAGAGATAATATGGCACATTTTCTGAACATCTTCTTCATTTCTGACATGATTCTAAGGGCGCTTCCTCATCAGCACCCAGCCTGTCTTCCTGCTGCTTCAACCAGAGTAGTTTGTGTTTGTTCCACATATAGGGTTTTCCTATCAATTTATCTTTGGAGATGGGGGTTCATATCTAAAAATGCTTCCTTTGATCAAATATTCATTTAACACAGCTGGAAAGTGAGCGCCAGAGGGGAGAAGTAACTTAGTCAAGGATGCCTGTGCTCCATAGTGTCCGAGGAAGACCCAGGCTGACGTCCTCTCTGTTCCTGAACTACGGTCAAACCCCTGGTCCCGGGGAGGACCTCGGCCCTGAAAGGGACTCAGTGGGCTGCAAAGCGATCTAGATTTTCCTGACTGGGTAAGGCTGAGCCCCGAGCCTCAGTCAAAATGAACCAGCAGCTTTAACAAAATTTTCACCTCAGGGACCTAGCACTCCGTTCACCCCTGGCTGCTGTTCAGAGACAAATCCTGACCCGCCAGCGGCAGCAAAAACCGCCAGCTCCACAAACGCCAGGGTGAGAGGGGCATCGGCCCGTGGACTTTTCCTTTCTCTAATTCTGCAAAGCGCTGCTCACAAAGCGCGGCTTCTCAAAGAGGCTGTTGCGAGGGAAGGATGATCCGGATGCCGGCTGCGTTGCTGTTGGGCGGGGCAGAGGAGGGGTCCCCGCACGATGCACCACTCTTCGTCCCATCTTCTTGTGGCAGCTGCTACATTGTGACTGCCTTTGTGTTTGGTTGAATTGTCACTGAATTTCTCCCTGACTCCGTTTCTCCTTCTGAAGACAGAAGAAAAGAAAGGGGGTAGTGGAAGCCTCCGCTGGGCATCCCTTCTCCCTCCATCCCTCGCAGGGAGAGGGCCTGCGTCTCACAGCGCCTGCGGGATGCTCCGCGAGGGCCAGGATCCCTCAGTGCCTGCAAGAGGCGAGCAATGAGTGTTTTTCTTAACGAGGAGTCCTGGGGAATAAGGAAAGAAAGTGAAGGAGATTGTAGTAGGCATTCAAAGCTGCAGGCAGGAGTGGGAGTTTTCCTGGCTTTTCTGCCACTTTCTGTTTCTGATCATCTTTTCTTTTTCCCCAGTGAGGATGCTAATGGAGTGAATACCTGGGCATTCAGGGAGAAGAATCAGTGGAGATTTCAGTAAAAGGAAACGTAATCTGGGGTGAAAAATAGCTTTTCTTTCACTGGCACGTGCGCATGCACGTGTCCGTGTGTGTGTGTGTGTGTGTGTGTGTGTGTGTGTGTGTGTGTGTGTGTGTGAGAATGCTTTGCCATCTATGAGGCAGTGTATTAAAAGCAGGATAAACACTGAGCTTGGAACACATTCGATTTGATGAATGTGGGTCATAAGTAATTCAGCACTACCCTGGGGGCTTTGAGTCCTTCTTTATAAAATAAGGACCTTGGCTAATATGATCTCCAGGCCCCCTTAAAGTTTTATAATCTCACTATCAATTACACTTAAGAAAAAACACATTTCAAGATAATAGCTAAGAGGTTACTCATAGTAATGTGGTGTGATTTAAAAAGCTCTCAAATCACTCCAGTCTTCAAAGTGTGTTTATATATACACGTGCACAGACATGTACATACGCAAACATACACACACGCTCAGTGATTTTCAAGTGCCTGAAATTCTACCATGAAAGCCAATTGTGAATCTCAATTTTAATAGTTTTAATTGTGGCCTTCTTGATATTGTCTAATCTCTGCAAAACTCAATTTTTCTTTCCTTTATTTTCTTCATAAGGGGAATAAATATTATCTACTTTATAACTTTATTATGGGATTTAAATGAGAAAACATGTATAATGCTAGTTCTTCTAGCCTGAAAGATAAGAACGCACGGGTGTCATCATCAGGTCTCAAAATCATTGGAATTTGAGGGTAAACAGTGTGATAAGTAATTATGCTATTTCCCCAAAGCCATTAGGAACTTGAAGTTATTTTTTAACTAGCTTTTCACGCACCTGTGTTGGCTAGATCATAGCCATGGGCTCACCCTCATGAAGAATGTAATCTATGCCAGCCTTTTTCAATGCATTTTAGATGACTTTATCACCACCTTACAAATGTGGGTTATTTGCTGACACTGAAAAGGCCACAGGCACGGCCCCACTGACCTGATGTTTTCTGGAAGCTCTTTTTTCTACACTGGACTTCCAACCTTGTTGACAGATGTCAGTCTGGGATGCAATTGATGACACTGTACACATCTGGAAAAAATAGGGGTTTCTTTCTTCAGAATTAATTTTCTGGATTGAAAGTCAGCAACTCAGAGTGTTTTGACTTTCCAGAATTCAGAGGGCAGGAAGAATTTGAGGTGGGAATTTTACCTTATCTTCCAAATGCAGAATATTGAATGTTTTACTGCATGTCTCAGTTCATAACTAATCAGCCTTTAATTTTTAGGCAAATATCTCAGAGCAGAGGCGCCATGGGCTGTCAGTTCTAAACAAGACGGAGCTAGTAAGATGGACGTGTGGATTCACACTGGAAAGCTCACAGGCTGTGAAGTTAGGCGCCCTTGACTCCAGTTCTGTCATTCCCTCTCTGTATAACTACTGGAAAGGTGCATAACTGATCCCATGCTGACTTTTCTCTTACATCACCTGGAGAAAATATTTACTTTATACGATTATTGTTTTAAAAAAAATAGCACTGGGCTTCCCTAGTAGCACAGTGGTTGAGAGTCCGCCTGCCGATGCAGGGGAAGCGGGTTCGTGCCCCCGTCTGGGAGGATCCCACATGCCGCGGAGCAGCTGGGCCCATGAGCCACGGCCGCTGAGCCTGCACATCCGGAGCCTGTGCTCTGCAACGGGAGAGGCCACAACAGTGAGAGGCCCGAGTACCGCAAAAAATAAATAAATAAATAAATAAAATAGCGCTGCAATGAACATTGGGGGGCATGTATCTTTTCGAATTTTGGTTTTCTCTGGATATATGCCCAGGAGTGGGATTTCTGGGCCATATGGTAGTTCTATTTTTATTTTTTTAAGGAAGCTCTATACTGTTCTCCATAGTGGCTGCACCAATTTACATTCCCACCAACAGTGCAGGAGGGTTCCCTTTTCTCCACACCCCCTCCAGCATTTATTGTTTGTAGATTTTTTGACAATGGTCATTCTGACCAGATATACACACTAGTGTATATGAATAGATCACTAATAAGGACCTACTGTACAGCACAGGGAATTATACTCAATACTCTGTAATGGCCTATATGAGAAAATAATCTAAAAAAGAGTGGATACATGTATATGTATAAATGATTCGCTTTGCTGTACACCTGAAACTAACACAACATTGTAAATCAACTATATTCCCATAATTGTTTTTTTTAAAAAATTAAAAACGAGTAGAACGTACCTAGCATGGTGTCAGTATCACAGGTATGAGTTTCGTATTTTCACTGTTCTGCACCCACTGCTTTCTGGTGAAGGAAATATAACCACACATCAGAATATGATGTCTGTTGGGCTTCCCTGGTGGCGCAGTGGTTGAGAGTCCGCCTGCTGATGCAGGGGACGCAGGTTCGTGTCCCGGTCTGGGAGGATTCCACATCCCGCGGAGCGGCTGGGCCCATGAGCCATGGCCGCTGAGCCTGCGCGTCCGGAGCCTGTGCTCCGCAACGGGAGAGGCCACAACAGTGAGAGGCCCGCGTACCGCAAAAAAAAAAAAAAAAAAAAAGGAATATAATGTCTGTCAAAATACCAGAATCCTCCCTGTAGTTCTGGAACAAGAGTGAAGGAAAAGGAACACTGTAGTATTTTTTTTTTTTCTTTTTCCGTCTTTCTTTTGAGGAAGAGAACATTTGTGTGTGGTTCAATTGCAGTAATGGTGTGTGTAATGCTTTCGTGCTGTCATGCCATCTAACATTCAAGATCTTATCTGAAAAAAAAAAAATCAGTTAAACAAGTGTCTTGATTGACCAGATCAGCCAAAACTGGAACAGGGAAAGTTGTTTTACTCCAGATGAACTGTCCCCTGGACACGTGCAGTGTTGCAGAAGTTCAGGAAGGTTTATTGTCTGTGGCGATTCTAGGAGTTGCCCTCTTTGTTAGACACACCATGGTGCTCAGGGGGAGGCTGGTGAATCATTAATTCTCTGTGATGATTTGACCCAATTATTCTAATTAATGCCTTGTCTCTGCAGACCAGCTGGTGTCTGGAAGCAGAGGTTAAGTCACTGGGCATGAGGTCTGCAGTGGTGCAGAATCCTGGGCACTGGGACCTGCAGGATTCACGGACTCGGTGTCAGGAGGCCCTCAGTCTGTTGCTGCTGGTCCTGGCTTGCCTGTGCTGCCGTAGCCCAGGTCAGTGTCCCCGGGGTCCTGTGCATCCTTTCCCACTGTGCTTCTTCCAACTTTTCTGGGAGATAAGCATCCTGATAAATGGTCCTCTTCCATCTTCCCAGCCTGCTGTCCTGACAGCTCCAGGTCACATCTGTCGTGTGTCCTTTGTACTTCCTCTTATTCACCCATCCCTGCCTGGATGGCTCCCAATGTCGGGCTGGTCTTCTAATGACTGTTGATAATAAAAAGATCCAAGCAGCGACTCAGGGGACGTGTTTTCTGGCCAGGGTGATCATGGGATCAGTTCAATTTATGCTGAGTTCACATGTGTTAACTGTAGCTCTTTGGCAAATCAAAACCCTAGCTCTAGCCCAAAGCCGGTCACTGCATAATTCTCTGACCTTATGAAGGTCTCTTGGCCTTCCTGAGTCTCAGTTTCCTCATCTGTCCCAAACCCTGTGTAGGAACCCTCAAGTGTGTTATGAGAATTCAATGAGATACACAGGTATAGAGAACAGACCTATGGTTGCCAAGGGGAGGTGGAGGAGGGATGGATTGGGAGTTTGGGATTAGCAGATGCAAACTATCATATAGAGAATGGATAAACAACAAGGTCCTACTGTAGAGCACAGGGAACTCTATTCATTATCCTGTGATAAAACATAATAGAAAAGAATATGAAAAAGAATGTGTGTATATATATATGTGTGTGTGTGTGTGTGTGTGTGTGTGTGTGTGTGTGTGTAACTGGATCACTTTGTTGTACAGCAAAAAGTAACACAACCTTGTAAATCAACTATGCTTCAAAAAATAAATTTTAAAAAAAGAATTCAATGAGATAATGTGTGTTTGAGAGATTTGAAATAGGGGAAAATAGCATTGGGTAGCATTGTCTCTGTGATGTGGATAGAGGTAACTCTCCTATAAACCACTTATTTTTTCTCTATTGATGAGAAGAATGAGAAGTAATTGAAATACAAATTAAAATGACTAAGTTCAACCTGTAGGTTCAGGTCAGTAGTTTCTATTTTAGCATTAAGGTTCCCTTTTATTATTTTCCCTCTAGGACTTTCATGATTTAGACATCATGACAGCTTTCAAACATAAAATAACTTTATTTGTCAAATGCACCTGAACTTCTGGCTTAATGAAAAATCAGTGTGAACATGTTTAGTAACTCTTACTCCAGGAGAATGTAAAGGCAACTAGTTAACTTTTGTAGTATTATTTAGTGACAAATTATTTCTTTGGGGTTATTGCTAAATACTGAGAGAAGAGGCTGAGGACCAAGAATCCCTCCCCACCCCCAAACAAGCATATATTATGGTCTCTTCTCTCTTGTGTTTTCCAAGGGCCTCATATGAAGGCTAGCTCCCATATACTGTGTCCTACCCAAACTCAGAGTCAGCTGTTGGAGGGATCTGTGCTTCAGGGAGATTCCACAATGCACCCAAGGTCAAAGAGTGAGCAAGGAAAGTAGCAGAGAGGTGAACCATCTACTCTTTCCTCTAATTCAGTCTCTAAACTCCAGTTCCTCCAGGAATCCAGGAATAGGATCAAAGATCTAAACCTTTTTAAATTGATGTGAGACAAGAGTTTTCCAAAAATTTAAGATGTGGTGAATGAGTATTGAAAATTTCCAAACACTTAATAGGCTGAAGTGTGCTTGAAACCAGAACAAAATGCAGGTAGGAGACAAGAAAACCATTGTCATCAAGGGATTGATTGACTATTAGAATGTTAGCAATAAAACCTGCTATCTGCAATTTTGCCAGACTCCTCCAAATTGGTTTAGCTTAAAAATTGAATAGCTAAACATCTTTTTGTTTTAATCATCTAGACTTTAAAATAAAACAGATCCAATATATTCCAATATATTATCTGACTTTGAACAGTTTTCACATGCTGATTCTATCTCAATCATGAATATCTAAATAACAGATATTCCATTTGAGAATACACACCAAAGAGAAAAATAGCAATATTATATTTCAAGTCGAATTCTTTTCACTTTAAAATATGACCATCACAATACTTTTAAAGCTGAAATGAGCCAGTTCATCTTACATATGCAAATCACAGAACGATGAAGCATGCACCTTCAACTTGCAAACTGCTATGTGGGTAGCCATTACCTAGAAACACGCCCAAAGCCTAAAAGCACCTGGCTGAGCTTGCCTGGAGCAAAGATGCTCAGTGGGAAGATACAGCTCTGCTTCAGTCAGTAGGTGGCCAGTGTGTCCTTCCAGGGGAAATTGAAGGAAAGAGATGCTAGCAGACAGAGACAAAGGTACTCTGCCTCAAAAAAGGGACACCAGCCAAACCTAGGTTGTCCACAGGTGGTGACTAGCACACTGCTAAGAAGAGGCTTGTGAGGGAGATAGAGTGAAGGTCAAGGTCCTGCAGATAGTATAAAATAATGCAGGGAATGAGGAGGGCTTACTGAGGGCTTGCTGTAAGCCATGCACTGAGACCTTTCCTATATTTCCTCATGTATTCTTTACTATAACAATATGAAGTATGTACTATTTTATAAATAAGGAATTCAGACATTCCTTAAATCGTGTGATTAAATTGCTTGTCCAAGATTACAGTTGTAAGTGATAAAGACAAGATTTGCCCCCTTGTATATATAACTGCATATTCTGAACTTTTAACCACTACAAAGATAAATATTTTAAAACTTAGAGGTTTTGGGGACTGTAATAGTTATTAGGGGGAAGAGATGAAGAGATAAAACATTTTTTGAGTGCACATTATATTCTGGGGAAGTTTTAAATCTCTTAGTTCATTTCATCAATGGTAACATATTTTTCTGAAATGATGACACAGAGACTCAGAAATATGAAACAACTTTTCAATATCTCTCAGCTGGTACAATGATGAAAGGAATTTTGCCTCTCTGGTTGCAAGGTTGACATCCTTTACCTTACTCCATGCTATTGAGACATGACCCTCTGCAAAATAATGGAACAGGAAACACTGGCCCCACATCCTCCTCGAAGTGCTTGGTACATCACCTTCTTTCCATCCTGCTTCTCTGAATACCAACTCCAAGGATGCTTGTTTCAGTATCCCTCTGGCTCTTCTCTCCTAAAAGGTCTTTGAATCCACCCCTCACCTGACTATCAAAATGTATTCATTCTAGACTACAGTCTCACTGGCTTTTACTGGGGGACTTGTTGAATGAGTTTATAGATACATTAATTTAATATGATGTGCTGCATCTGGGGTCAATTGGATTTAAATGGTGTCTCCATTAGAGTAAATGGATTATGTATTCAAAACATTGCTTGAGGTGTCAGACAACGTGTACCCTATATGTTGGCATTTCTGATACTGTGACTATTCAGTGGAGTGTTTAGGGTCAATTTTTCCATTCTAACATTTAAGAGTGTGTAGGATATAGCTCTTTTCTACACAGAATTATCTTTCCTTACTACACAACTTACCAGTCAGATTCTCCAAACCCACCTTCTTAACTTATGAGTCTTGACTTTGAAGGATAATAGGGAAAAGGAAAAATCTTGTTTCAACTCTGCCACTAAGGAGCCTAAGGTCACTTGCATAAGCCTTCTGACTTATAGTTTCTTCATTAATAGAATGTGGCTAAAATGTCTACTTTTCTGATTTCTTAGGTTTTCCATGAAGATTCAAAGTAGTGGATGAGAAAGCACTATAAAAACAGAAATGTACTGCAGCATTTGTAACATTATTATTTAATGGAATAAATCAATAAATCATTCCTGAAAACTGTTGTAGAACCTACATATCTATCAGAGCCTCTTAATATACGTAGGGTCAGAAATATACCATTTCCTCTAGACAATAAATAGGCAAGAGAATAAATACATTGTTGATGACTTTTTCACCCCTAGACTATAAACTGATCATAGTAACCAACTCCCTGCTCAATTGTCTTTCTTACATCTGACTTTTCAGTAATCAATAAGAAAAGTCCAGTAATGGTGCAGCTGGCGTGGCAGAGAAATTGTTGTAGTAAAACATTCAGGATGAAGTTAATGAGAGCATGTGAGAAAAGGAAGAGTGTTGAATTGATGTTAAAACTAATTTATTTCATTAGCTGGCACTAGACATAAATTGCAGTGTAATGGAATTAATCATTTAAAATGGATTGTTCACTTAGAAGTTATAAAAATACCAACATACCACTCGGTGCTATCTCTTCCTCCCTGCTGAATCAATCTGGTTTTAAAGGATTTGTTTTCATTTAAAGTATAAAGAGTAACAAGGAGTTCATATAGCTTTGCTTGGGAGCAGGAGTGAGACAGGGGAACTGGCTGGGGCAGGAGGATGTTAATAAACAAAAAGACTGAGCAGATTTGTAAAGGGCAGTCAATGATTACTACCTGGAGTAAGTGAACATGGCTGGATAAATGGCTCTTTTTGGCTGCTCGGCATGTGGGACCTTAGTTCCCCAACTAGGGATCAAATCTGCATCCCATGCAGTGGAAGTGCAGAGCCTTAACCACTGGACTGCCAGGGAAGTCCCCTTTGCCTTTAAAAAGAGTGCCTTAAAGACTTAATCCATTCAGAGCCAAGCTGAACGCTGTAATTCTTAATCCTGGATATATATTATAATCTCCTGGAAAACTTTTGAAATACCAATGCCCAGGACTCACCCTAATTTAATTAAGTCAGAATTGTTGAGAACTGGTGCTGTAGAATGAATATAATGCCATTTTATTTTAAAAATCAGATGGGGTTGAAAAGAGTGTATTAATCAAAGGAATAAATATTTATATATTCCCTGAGCTGCATAAGGACTTGAGTTAGGAACTATGGATTGAAAGAGGACTAGATATTCTTAAACTAGGCAAGTGCTACCAGATTAGAGATATAAAAATATATGCATGCGCTCCAAGGTATTGACTGTCAATTAATGGTGGAAATGTTGTATGTCATAGACATTTAAAAGAAAAAGAAAATACTTTGAACCAGGAGAATTAGAGAACTCTGCTGAGAATCAGTAGGAGATGGACCAGAATTTAAAGTACAATGTATCAGTAAGCTATTGTGTAACAAACAGTTTCAGTCTTAAAAACATAACAACAGGCATTTATTATATTTTTAAGAGTTTAAATCCACCTTGTTGACTTGGCTGTTCTAGGATAACCTTGATTGGTCTTGGCTTGGGTTTTGTTGCTAATGATCAGAAACTCTTGTAGTCAACCATCTAACTAAAAAAAAAAGATGCTTAAAATGCCAGTGACAGAGAGACCTTCAAGATGGCAGAAGAGTAAGACGTGGAGACCACCTTCCTCCCCACAAATACATCAGAAATACATCTATATGTGGAACAACTCCTACAGAACACCTACTGAATGCTGGCAGAAGAACTCAGACTTGCCAAAAGACAAGAAACTCCCCACATACCTGGGGAGGGCAAAAGAAAAAAGAAAAAACAGAGACAAAAGAATAGGGATGGGACCTGCACCAGTGGGAGGGAGCTGTGAAGGAGGAAAAGTTTCCATACACTAGGAAGCCCCTTCACTGGTGGAGATGGGAGCTGGGTGAGGGGTTGGGGAAGCTTCAGAGACACAGAGGACAGCGCAGCAACAGGGGTGCAGAGGGCAAAGTGGAGAGATTCCCGCACAGAGGATCGGTGCAGACCAGCACTCACCAGCCTGAAAGGCTTGTCTACTCACCCTCCAGGATAGGTGGGAGCTGGGAGCTGAGGCTCTGGCTTTGGAGGTCAGATACCGGGAGAGGACTGGGGTTGGTGGCGTGAACACAGCCTGAAGGGGGCTAGTGCGCCACAGCTAGCCGGGAGGGAGTCCGGGAAAATGTCTGGATCTGCCTAAGAGGCAAGAGACCATTGTTTCAGTGTGACAAGGTGGAGAGGGGATTCAGAGCACCACCTAAATGAGCTCCAGAGATGGGCGTGAGCTGTGGCTATCAGCACAGACCCCAGAGACGGGCATGAGACATTAACGCTGCTGCTGCAGCCACCAAGAAGCCTGTGTGCAAGCACAGATCCCTACCCACACCTCCCCTCCTGGAAGCCTGTGCAGCCCACCATTGCCAGGGTCCCATGATCCAGGGACAACATCCGGGGAGAACACATGGTGTGCCTCAGACTGTTGTAACATCATGCCGGCCTCTGACACTGCAGGGTCGCCCCACATTCTGTACCCCTCCCTTCCCCCAGCCTGAGTGAGCCAGAGCCCCCTGATCAGCTGCTTCCTGAATCTCATCCTGTCTGAGCAGGGAACAGATGCCCTCAGGCGACCTATATGCAGAGGCAGGGCCAAATCTAAAGCTGAACCCCAGGGGCTGTGCGAAAAAAGAAGAGAAAGGGAAATTTATCCCAGCAGCCTCAGGAGCAGCAGATTAAATCTCTACAATCAACTTGATGTACCCTGCATCTCTGGAATACCTGAATAGACAACAAATCATTCCAAAATTGAGGTGGTGGACTTTGGAGCAACTGTAGACTTGGGGTTTGCTTTCTGCATCTAATTTGTTTCTAGTTTTATGTTTATCTTAGTTTAGTATTTAGAGTTTATTATCATTGGTAGATTTGTTTATTGATTTGGTTGCTCTCTTCCTTTTTCCTTTTTTTCTTTTTAATACATAGATATATATATATTTTTTTTCCTTTTCTTCTTTTTGTGAGTGTGTAGGTGTATGATTCTTTGTGTGATTTTGTCTGTACAGATTTGCTTTTACCATTTGTCTTAGGGTTATTTTTTTAGTATAGTTTCTAGCGCTTGTTATCACTGGTAGATTTGTTTTTTGGTTTGGTTGTACTCTTCCTTTTTATTTATTACTTAATTTTTTTATTTTTAATAATATTTTTTATTTTAATAACTTTTTATTTTCTTTTTTCTTTCTTTTTTCTTCCTTTTCTACTGAGCCATGTGACTTACAGTGTTTTGGTGCTCCGGCCAGGTGTCAAGCCTGTGCCTCTGAGGTGGGAGAGCTGAGTTCAGGACATTGGTACACCAGAGACCTCCCAGCACCACATAATATCAAACAGTAAAAGCTTTCCCAGAGATCTCCATCTCAATGCTTAGACCCAGATCACTCAATGACCAGCAGGCTACAGTGCTGGACACCCTATACAAAACAACTAGCAAGAGAGGAACACAAACCTGCCCATTAGCAGAGGGGCTGCCTAAAATCATAATCAGGTCACAGAAAACCAAATACACACCACCGGACGTGGTCCTGCCCACCAGAAAGAAAATATCCAGCCTCATCCACCAGAACACAGACACAGATCCCCCACACAAGGAAGCCTACAAAACTCACTGAAACAACCTTAGCCACTGGGGGCAGACACCAAAAATGATGGGAACTATGAACCTGCAGCCTGCTCAAAGGAGATCTCAAACACATTAAGTTAAGCAAAATGAGAAGACAGAGAAACACACAGCAGATGAAGGAGCAAAGCAAAAACCCACCATCAAACAAATGAAGAGGAAATAGGCAGTCTACCTAAAACAGAATTCAGAGTAATGATAGTAAAGATGATCCAAAATCTGGGAATTGAATGAAGAAAATATAAGAAATGTTTAATAAGGACCTAGAAGAATGAAAGAGCAAACAAACAATGATGAACACCACAATAAAATCCTCTAGAAGGAAGCAATAGCAGAATAACTGAGGCAGAAGAATGGATAAGTGACCTGACAGGTAAAATAGTGGAACTAACTACTGCAGACCAGAATAAAGAAAAAAGAATTAAAAGAATTTTGGACAGTCTCAGAGACCTCTGGGGCAAGATTAAATGAACCAAAGGTCAAATTATAAGTGTCCCAGAAAAGAAGAGAAAAAGAAAGGGACTGAGAAAATATTTGAAGAGATTATAGTTGAAAACTTCCCGAATATGGGACAGGAAATAGTCAAGCCCAGGAAGCACACAGAGTCCCATATAGGATAAATCCAAGGAGAAACATGCCAAGACACATATTAATCAAACTATCAAAAAGTAAACACAAAGAAAAAATATTAAAAGCAGCAAGGGAAAAACAGCAAATAACGTACAAGGAAATCCCCATACGGTTAACAGCAGATCTTTCAGCAGAAACTCTGTGAGACAGAAGGGGGTGAGAGGACATATTTAAAGTGATGAAAGGGAAAAACCTACAACCAATATTAGTCTACCCAGCAAGGATCTCATTCAGATTCAAAGGAGAAATTAAAAGCTTTACAGACAAGCAAAAGCTAAGAGAATTCAGCAACACCAAACCAGCATTATAACAAATGCTAAAGGAACTTCTCCAGGCAGGAAACACAAGAGAAGGAAAAGACCTGCAATAACAAACCCCTTAAAGTTAAGAAAATGGTAATAAGATCATATGTATCAATAACTACCTTAAATATAAATGGATTAAGTGCTCCAACCAAAATACATACTGTCTGAATGGATACAGAAACAGGACCTATACATATGCTGTCTACAGGAGACACACTTCAGATTTAGGGACACAGAGAGACTGAAAGTGAGGGGATGGAAAAAGATATTCCATGCAAGTGGAAATCAAAAGAAAGCTGGGGGGCTTCCCTGGTGGCGCAGTGGTTGAGAGTCCACCTGCCGATGCAGGGGACAAGGGTTCGTGCCCTGGTCCGGGAAGATCCCACATGCCGTGGAGCGGCTGGGCCCGTGAGCCATGGCCGTTGAGCCTGCGCGTCCAGAGCCTGTCCTCCGCAACGGGAGAGGCCACAACAGTGAGAGGCCCACGTACCACAAAAAAAAAAAAAAAAAAAAAAAAAAAAAGAAAGCTGGGGTAGCAATTCTCATATCAGACAAAATTGACTTTAAAATAAATATTATTACAAGAGACAAAGAAGGATACTACATAATGATCAAGGGATCAATCCATAAAGAAGATAAAAAATTGTAAATATTTATACACCCAACATAGGAGAACCTCAATATATATGGCAAATGCTAACAACCATAAAAGGGAAAATCGGCAGTAACACAATCAAAGTAGGGGACTTTAAACCCCATTTTCACCAAGGACAGATCATCCAAAATGAAAATAAATAAGGATACACAAGCTTTAAATGATATGTTAAACAAGGGAACTTTATTGATATTTTTAGGACATTCCATCCTAAAACAAAAGAATATACTTTCTTCTCAAGTGTTCATGGAATATTTCCAGGATAGATCATATCTTGGGTCACAAATTAATCCTTGGTAAATTTAAGAAAATTGAAATGTTATCAAGTACCTTTTCCAACCACAATGCTATGAGATAGATATCAATTACAGGAAAAAATCTGTAAAAAATACAAACACATGGAGGCTAAACAATACACTAGGAAATAACCAAGAGATCACTGAAGAAATCAAAGAGGAAATCAAAAAATCCCTAGAAACAAATGACAATGAAAACACGACCACCCAAAACCTAGGGGATGCAGCAAAAGCAGTTCTAAGAGGGAAGTTTATAGCAATAAAATCCTACCTAAAGAAACAAGAAGCATCTCAAATAAACAACATAGCCTTACACCTAAAGCAATTAGGGAAGAAAGAACAAAAAAAAACCTAAAGTTAGCAGAAGGAAAGAAATCATAAAGATCAGATCAGAAATAAATGAAAAAGAAATGAAAGAAACAGTAGCAAAAATCAATAAAACTAAAAGCTGGTTCTTAGAGTAGATAAACCACTAGCCAGACTCACCAACAAAAAAAGGGAGAAGACTCAAATCAATAGAATTAGAAATGAAAAAGGAGAAGTAAAAACTGACCCTGCAGAAATAAAAAGGATCATGAGAGATTATTACTGTAAGCAACTCTATGCCAATAAAATGGACAACCTGGAAGAAATGGACAAATTCTTAGAAAACCACAACCTTCCGTGACTGAACCAAGAAGAAACAGAAAATATAAACAGACCAATCACAAGCAATGAAATTGACACTGTGATTAAAAATCTTCCAGGGCTTCCCTGGTGGCGCAGTGGTTGAGAGTCTGCCTGCCAATGCAGGGGGTGCGGGTTTGTGTCCCGGCCCGGGAGGATCCTGCATGCCACGGAGCGGCTGGGCCCGTGGGCCATGGCTGCTGGGACTGCGCGTCCGGGGCCTGTGCTCCGCAACCGGAGAGGCTGCAGCAGTGAGAGGCCCGCATACCGCATTAAAAAATCTTCCAAAAAACAAAAGTCCAGGACCACATGGCTTCACAGGGAAATTCTATCAAACATTGAGAGAAGAGCTATCACCTATCCTTCTCAAACTCTTCCAAAATATAGCAGAAGGAGGAAGAGTCCCAAACTCATTCTATGAGGCCACCATCACTTTGGTTTCAAAACTAGACAAAGATGTCACAAAGAAAGAAAACTACAGGCCAATATCACTGTTGAACATAGTTGCAAAAACACTCAACAAACTTCTAGGAAACAGAGTCCAATGGCACATTTAAAGGGTCATACAACATGATCAAGTGGGATTTATCTCAGGGATGCAAGGATTCCTCAATATATGCAAATCAATCAACGTGATAAACCATATTAACAAATTGGGGGAAAAACCATATGATCATCTCAATAGATGCAGAAAAAGCTTTTGACAAAATTCAACACCCATTTATGATAAAAACCTCCAGAATGTAGGCATAGAGGGAACTTACTTCAACATAATATAGGCCATATATTACAACCTAAAGCCAACATCATTCTCAATGGTGAAAAACTGAAAACATTTCCTCTAAGATGAGGAACAAGACAAGGTTGCCCACTCTCACCACTATTATTAAACATAGTCTTGGAAGTTTTAGCCACAGCAATCAGAGAAGAAAAAGAAATAAAAGGAATCCAAATTGGAAAAAAAGAAGTAAAGTTGTCACTGTTTGCAGATCACATGATGCTATGCACAAAGAATCTGAAAGAGGCTACCAGAAAACTACTAGAGCTGATCAATGAATTTCGTAAAGTAGCATGATACAAATTTAATGCACAGAAATCTCTTGCATTCCTATACACTAATGATGAAATATCTGAAAGAGAAATTAAGGAAACACTCCCATGTACCACTGCAGCCAAAAGAATAAAATACCTAGGTATAAAGCTACCTAAGGAGACAAAAGACCTTTATGCAGAAATCTGTAAGACACTGATGAAAGAATTAAAGATGATACAAATGGAGAGATATACCATGTTCTTGGATTGGAGGAATCAACATTGTGAAAATGACTATACTACACAAAGAAATCTAGAGATTCAATGCAATGCCTATCAAACTACCGATGGCATTTTTCACAGAACTAAAACAAAAAATTCCACAATTTGTATGGAAACACAAAAGACCCTAAATAGTCTAAGCAATATTGAGAAAGAAAAATGGAGCTGGAGGAATCAGGCTCCTGGATTTCAAACTATACTACAAAGCTACACTAATCAAGGCAGTATGGTACTGGCAGAAAAACAGAAATATAGATCAATGGAACAGGATTGAAAACCCACAGATAAACCCACTCACACATGGTCACCTTATTTTTGATAAAGTAGGCAAGAATATACAATGGAGAAAAGACAGCCTCTTCAATAAGTGGTGCTGGGAAAACTGGACAGCTACATGTAAAAGAATGAAGTTAGGACACTCCCTAACACCGTACACAAAAATAAACTCAAAATGGATTAAAGACCTACATATAAGGCCAGACACTACAAAACTCTTAGAGGAAAACATAGGCAAAACTCTCTATGTCATAAATCACAGCAAGATCCTTTTTGACCCACCTCTTAGAGAAATGGAGATAAAACCAAAATAAACAAATGGGACTTAATGAAACTTAGAAGCTTTTGTGCAGCATAGGAAAACATACACAAGACAAAAAGACAACCCTCAGAATGGGAGAAATATTTGCAAATATAGCAAATAACAAAAGATTTAATCTCCAAAATTTACAAGCAGCTCATGCAACTCAATATCAAAAAAACAAATAACCCAATCCAAAAATGGTCAAAAGACTTAAATAGACATTTCTCCAAAGAAGACATATAGATTGCCAACAAACACATGAAAGAATGCTCAACATTACTAATCATTAGAGAAATGCAAACCAAAACTACAATGAGGTATCTCCTCATAGCAGTCAGAATGGCTATCATTAAAAAATCTACAAACAATAAATGCTGGACACAGTGTGGAGAAAGGGGAACCCTCTTGCACTGTTGGTGGGAATGTAAATTGATACAGCCACTATGGAGAACAGTATGGAGGTTTCTTAAAAAACTAAAAATAGAACTACCATATGATCCAGCATTCCCACTACTGGGCATATTCCCTCAGAAAACCATAATTCGAAAAGAGTCATGTACCACAATGTTCATTGCAGCTCTATTTACAATAGCCAGGACATGGAAAAAAACTAAGTGTCCATCAACAGATGAAAGGATAAAGAAAATGTGGCACATATATGCAATGGAATATTACTCAACCATAAAAAGAAACGAAATTATATTATTTGTACTGAGGTTGATGGACCTAGAGTCTGTCCTAAAGAGTGAAGTAAGTCAGAAAGAGGAAACCAAATATTGCATGCTAGCACCTATATATGGAATCTAAAATAAATGTATAAATAAATAAAAGATTTTGAAGGACCTAGGGTCAGGACAGGAATAAAGACACAAACATAGAGAATGGTCTTGAGGACATGGGGAGGGGAAAGGGTAAGCTGGTATGAAGTGAGAGAGTGGCATGGAAATATATACACAACCAAATGTAAAATAGATAGCTAGTGGGAAGCAGCCACATAGCACAGGGAGATCAGCTCAGTGCTTTGTGACCACCCAGAGAGGTGGGATAGGGAGGGTGGGAGGGAGATGCAAGAGGGAGGAGATATAGGTATATATGTATATGTATATTTGATTCACTTTGTTATAAAGCAGAAACTAACACACCATTGTAAAGCAATTATACTCCAATAAAGACGTTTAAAAAAAATGTCTTTGAAAATTGTGACACAAAGGCATTTCACAAATATCACTATATTGAGATCCAAAGAGTTTTTTTCAGTGGTCTTGACTACAGGGTAATTAATGATATATTTGTAAGGAAAAGGGCTTCTTATATGTACATTTTTACAGAAAACGAAGCTAGTTCAGAGCAGTTAAATGACTCTACCTGAGTTAGTGTTTGGTCCATTTAAGACCCAAACCCAAGACTCTTGGATTCAAGTCTAACATTCTTTCTACTTTGCAACTACAGATGGTCTTTGAAAAAAGTCTTTATGTACTTTTTCATACAGAAGATTAAGTTTAATTAACCTCAAATGTAAGAAAAAGTTATTGCCAGGACAGAATAGTTCCGAGAACAAATATCTCTTAAGAACTCACTAGGTGTCAGCCAATTACAAATCATTACCTTTAAAATCTATGACCAATCTTTTCAGTAAATATCTAACCATTTTACATGCAAAGAAGTTGAATCAAAGAGATGAATCCATCCATGCAGGATCACACAGTGGGTGACAGAGTTGGCATTGGAGTTCGGGTCTCTGTTTTTTCTAATCCATTGCTCCTGTACACTGTTATTTCAAAATGGGATATATTATATCTGACTAACTTTTAACTAGAAAGAATAAGTGAATACTAGGTAGGGGATCAATATTGACATTTAGGAGCTGTAAGATCATGCAACAACATTTTGCTGGTTGATAAATGAGACGCTACCCTTCTTTGAATTAACATAAACCTCTTTCCAAAAATGGTATTAAATAAATTTCAATGCATAACCGTAGTATCTATGCCTCCTACAGTTTGTAAGGGAATATATATGTTATATATAATATGTATATATTAGTAAATATATGAAATGCTGAGGGAATTCCCTGGTGGTCTAGTGGTTAGGACTCGGCACTTCACTGCTGAGGCAAGGGTTTAATCCCTGGTAAGGAAACTAAGATCCCACAAGCCACATGGTGCAGCTGATAAAAAACAATACTAATATAGTATATGAAATGCTGAACGCTGGGCCTGGCATACAGTAAGTGTTCAGTTACTTTCAACCACTATTTAAATAAATGTTTCATGAAAACATAGATGGGTAGTGAATGAATACATCAGTGTTCTTGGTAAAGTGACACACCATGAGAATCTAAATAACACCCTATAATAATTCATCCTAATTTGTTTTCTACCCTAAACTCAGGATCCATCACAATCTATATGGGAAATGATCAAAACAAAGTGGCATACCAAGAAGTTCCATGACAGTTGTGTGGAAATGCCATCCTTTCTTTTTACAGTGAAGTGGTAAATCCTTGCAAGTAGCATTTGTGCCTTTGATAAAGAGGAGACTGACAACACTTGGTCATGGTTGACAAGTACAAAATAGCATTCAGTAGGCAGGCACCAGAAAGTGAAAACAACTCTTATGTGTTGCCGTCTGTATTGAGGTAGATTTTAAAGAACTGAAAAACTCTCCATATGAGAATTGAGAACATGAAGATCTTTCAGTAAAATCTGTTATTCTTTCTAAAACAGACTGTTTTCTAAAGCTTTTTCCTTTTTGCTCACTGTATGAAGATTGTATTGGAAAAATATCCATGGAAAACATATTTCAGCAGATTTTGATGGAAAATATTCCCCTTCTGCTATAAACATCTAAATAATCCATTGTGAACATCAGAAATTATTGAAATCTCCAATGTGACTGCAATATATTCTATCCTGTAGAATATAGGCATGTTTTCTGAAGCTTTATTGAAAAATACAAGTCTTGTATAAAATGTATTTCAGATCATTTAACTTTTCTATCTTCTTTTATGATCCAATGAATTTTATTCATTTTAGCAACTTGTGCTAAATCTACGTACTTTAGGATTAAGATTAAAATACTGAGTATATGAATTAGGGTTAATAAAAAATCCAATATATTTTTGCTTATGCAGCTGCTGTCACTTAAATAAAATATGGCTCAGAGGTGCAGTTTGGGTAAATAAACTGATTTTCTTTTTAATATGATGTCCACAGAAATCAGCCCCAGATGGTCCTGTTGTTTAAGTTAAGTTTGGTCAAAGTGACACAGCTCCCTAGGGAACCTTTTCTCCAGACATTAAATCAGGTGCCCATAACTGTATTACTCCAGCTCTATCCCTGCGTGTAATGAAGGAGAAAAATTAAGACTAATCTGTAGACAATAGCAAATATCTCTCAGATATATTTCAACTTCCATTGGTTGGGTTAGCTAAAGAATATAAATACAAAGATGAAATATCTCTGAAATGAGCTATGAACAATTTACCTCAACTGTAGTGAAATTCTACAAGCAGGATATGTACAGGTTTAAAGGAAAATTCAGGCTATTTGTCAGACTACATATGTAATCTGAGTTAAGGCACTGCATCAATGCAGATGTGTATATAAATCCTGCATGTGCCCCAGTGGGGACTCCTCTGTTTGTCTTCACTGGATAATGAAATCACACAGAAGGAATGCTCATGATGTGTGCCACTGCTTCTCACAGCCTTAAAGAATGGGAAAAATCTAGAGAAACATGGCATGATTAAAAATTAACCCTGAGGTCAGGGTGAAGAAGGGACAGTGCAAGACCAGAGGTAGGGAGGCTGCTAGGGGAGCCATTGAAATCATCTGTAAAGAAAGAATCAAATGATATTTGTTTGTCTTTCTCTGGCTTACTTCACTTAGTATGATAACTTCTAGGTCCACCCAAGTTGCTGCAAATAGCATTATTTCATTCTTTTTTATGGCTGACTAATATTCCATTGTATGTCATATAATATCCCTTATATGTGGAATCTAAAAATGAAAGATACAAATGAACTTATTTACAAAAGAGAAATAGACCCACAGACATAGAAAACAAACATTTTTGTAGTGAGCAAAGAGGAAAGTGGGGTGAGGGATAAATTAGGAGTTTGGGATTAACATGTACACACTACTATATATAAAATAAACAGCAAGGACCTACTGTACAGCATATGTAACTCTGCTCAGTATTCTGTAATAAGCTAAATTGGAAAAGAATTTGAAAAAGAATAGGTACACATATATGTATAACTGAATCACTTTGCTGTATACCTGAAACTAACACAACATTGTAAATCAACTATATTTTGATTAAAAAAAAAGAAAAAAGAAAGACTCAATACCTGACCTATGATAGTCAAATCTGAAATGGAGAGAAATAAACAAAGTTGAGAAACCGGAAGGAAGTGGAGTAACAGGATTTCCTGATGACTGACTGTGGGGAGAGATGGTGGAATTCAAGGATACTCAGGGACCAGCTCTCTTATGATGTTATTAAGCAAGATTAAAGAAGAAAAGGGGTGATGGGAAAGATGATAACTCCAGTTTTTCTTCAACGGAATATGAATGTGAGACATACTACTCATAAATCCTACTAAAATGATCTGGGATATGGATTTCAATGTTGATTATGGATAATCAGATTGTTGAAGGTCAGTGAAACAACGGGAGAGTAATGGATTGGATGTGAAACACATGTGTGCAAAAGAGACCTTATCTGTCATTTGAAATGGTTCTCCTGAGCCCTAGTGTTTATGGCTGAGAAGCACACACAATGATACAGAAGGGGAAGCACAATGGTGTCCTGGGGGGAGATCTGACTGCTCAGGAATTTGGTGAGCTGGTTGTTAGACACAACTAGTAGTAGATACTAAGTGGTATACATTTAACATTAAGTAAATTGTATTAAAAACAAAGATAAACAATCAAAATTATTTTCTACAATTTACTACTTTCTATGCTTTTGAGGGTATTTACATCTATTGAGAGTCTGTGGTGGAAAAACTACAATGGTGTGCTACTGGGTAACTCCTTCCAGCTCTACTGTGAATTGTATCCCACTGGTAGTTTGAAAACACCTCGAGGTGATCAGCCAGCACTACTACAAATCAGAGCTTTCCTGTCCAGACAGCTGGCTGTTAACCATTTACCAGCACACCACTGATTAAGTAGGACCTTCCCTATCCAAGGAATGATCAGTGGAATAAAAGCGTTTCACTGACTATTGCTAAATAAATAAATCACACCATAACTTAGTGGCTTAAAGCAACACCTATGATTTTATTATTATAACTCAAAGTGCTGTTGATATATAGTTCCGGGATTCCATGGCCTGGGAGTTCCAGCTAAGGGTCTCTCAATCAGTGGCAATCAGGTGATGGCTAGAGCCAGAACTGCGATAGGCTGAGACAGCTGTGCTGACCCTACTTCTCTCTTTTTCTTCTCCAGGTGCTCTCTCTGTGTCAACTCGTTTGCACTTCCTCACAAGGTGGTCTCCTGGTAGTTGTACTTCTTACATGGTGTCTCAGGGCTCCAAAGGTAACAGTCTCAGGGAAGAAGGTGGAAGTTACATCACCTTTATTTCCTTGTCTCAAAAGCAGAGTCACTCCCATCACATTCCATTGGTTACAAACAAGTCACCAGCCAGCCCAGACCTGAGGGCAAAAGAAGTCAACTTCATTTCTCTATAAAGGAAGGGCAAGATTTAAGAATATATGGACTGGAAGATATCTGAAGACCATCTTTAGAAAGTACAATCTGCCATGGAGCCCAATCCACAAACAAGTTGTAGAAAAAACAACTATAGGTATCTACCCCTGTGGTAGGCCCTCTGGAGGACACCTGAGAATGGTCACTTTCATCAATTTCAGACAAAATGAATACACAGGAGTTAGGCTGCCATTTTCAAGTAACACATAAGAATGTTTAAAGCTCTGTAGTTGACTCCAGAATGCAGTCAATTATGAGAACCACTGTCCTAGAAGTTCCCAATGGTAAAAACATGACTGTCAACTCAGGTGCAACTTATTTATTTATTATTATTTTTTATTGGAGTATGGTTGATTTACAATGTTGTGTTTGTTTCTGCTGTACAGCAAAGTGAATCGGTTATACATATATATCTGTGTTTATATCTGTCCATCTATCTGTCTATCATCTATCTATCTATCTCTCTATCTGTCTATCTATCTCAACTCTTTTTTTAGCCTCTTTCCCCATATAGGTTATTACTGAGTATTGAGTAGAGTTCCCTGTACTATACAATAGGTACTTACTGGTTATCTATTTTATATATAGTGGTGTGTATATGCAATCCCAATCTCCCAACTTATCCCTCCCCCCGCCCTTAGTTCCTGGTAACCATAAGTTTAGAAATTCTTAACAGAGAGCATAAACATCAATGGCTTCAGGTGGCAAGCAGTTAAAATGTACAAGGGAAGCAGGTCAGTTGAGAACAGGGGTGAACCAGCCAGAGTGTGGTCCTCTGCTACTGCCAACAGAAGCCACATGGAACGAGGGACCAGTTTGCTCCATTAACCTCTTGTTTGGAAGTCAGAAATATGGTGTATTTGTATGTGAAGCCTGCCAATTTTTAAATTTTGGCAACTAATTCACTTTATTAAAAACAATGAATAAGCTGAAGAAAATCTGTCTGTGAGCTGAATTCAGCCCAAAGGATGGCCAATTTTTGACTTTTCTTTTAGAAAGTGGCCCTTCATATGGGTATATTATATTCTTCTCCAGCTTTTTTTTTTCCTCAGAAGCTTCTTTTATCTTTTCTCCCATGAAAATGTGCCAGAAGTTTCCCAGCCACTTCTAAACATTTGAAGGAACTTTTCCTCTGTATTCCAATTTTTTATGCCCAGTGCAAATACAAAGGCTGGTGTCAGTAGACATTCAGCCTTTAAATCAACACATGGAAGAATGAGTGTTAGTGCACTAATGCTGTATACAAAACACCCAAACCAAATTTTACAGTACTTATGGATTCACGAAGAGATAATTAGCAATTTCTTTACTTCCCACTGAGCAGGATGAGTTGAGGATTTGCTTCTCTCAATAGATTACACATTAGAGAGAAAAATGTCAAATAGCAAAGTAAAATAGGATGCTAAGCCTTCCCACACAAGCATCTACAGAGCACTAATGAGCTAGCTTTCCTGTCACATTCACAACTAGCAGGAGCTGACCTAAGAATAAGTCAGAGAATATTTCTATTGGAGGAACTTTATTTTACTTCTAAATAATAGTAAAAAAGTGGGTCAATTGGTATTTACAGAAATTAGTTCAGTTCGACTTGGGAAAGTTAACTGAAATTGGAAATAACCCTTGGAAAGGTAGTCTCCTTTATTTCACATGTAAATTAAAAAATCTTTTAATTTGAAATAAACACTATTTTTTTTAATTTGGAGAAATATATTTTTTCTGTCTTTACTCCATACATTATCTCCATATCATGAGGCCTCTGATCCATGACCCCAACCACTTTTACACGGTCTATTAACCTATTGCTGCTTTTCTTCTCTGTCCCACCTAGGACTCACATCCTATGTTTGGAATCAGATATTTGCAGAAGCAGGATGTTAGGCAGGGATGCAGGACCTGGGGAGTGGCCAGTGTACTGACCTATGCTCTATGAAGCTTTGCAGGACCTCTCCAGATGGCTGTACTGGAGGAGATAAGTAAGAGTGAGAGATGAATCTGTGCATATTTGACATTTTATGTTTCATGTTGATCAAGATCTATTCAAGAGGACCCCCTCGTTCTCCCTTGATGGTTCTGGACTGTGTCCTGTAACACTGGCAGCTGCCCAGATAACCAGATCCCATATGCTGCAGTGTATTTCTTCATTCCAGTCTACCAGTGGCAGGAGCAGCCAGGGTTTCTGGACCTCCGTGGCCTCCATGACTGCTCAAGACTGCTCAGGCAAAGCACGAGGACAAGGCACTGAGAACAGAAGAGTCCAAGAGGGTCTGATGTAGGAGGTGAGCAGTGATGTTAGATACATATGGGCCAGGTGTTTTGAGAAAGAATATAGACACGTGAGTTTTGAAATTAAGGCATTGTTTGACATTTATTTCCTAGTATGAGGTCAGAATCCTAGTAGATATTCAGCCTTGAATAAAAAAATAACATTTACTTTTGCTGGTAGAATTGACTTGAGGCAACTGTTTCCTTTTTCATGATAGTTTACTTGACTGTAGTAACATATAATAATCTCTTTTTTTCCAGTGAATTATTTTCAAAGATTTTCACAATTCACTTCAATTCATTACTATACTATTTAACTCAGAATTCCTGACATTATTGCTTTCTGCAAGAAGCTTCACAGTGAAGGGGGAGATTTTTTCAAGACAAGTGTTAGATTCTAAGACTACTCTGTCCAATAGGAATATAATTTGAATAACAAAAAACAGTCAGTTATTAACTTGAAACATTTTTGATAGACAAATTAAGAAAAGTCAAAGGTAAAAAATAAAAATACTTTTAGTAATATATTTTATTTAATTCAATTATTTCAATATTCAATCAATATGAAAGAATATTACTGAGAGGATAAGAATAAGAGAATAAGAGACAAGAAGAGAATAAGACAGGCCACATACTAGGGAAAATATTTGCAAAAGAAACATCTGGTAAAGGAATGTTACCCAAAATATTAAAAGAACTCATAAAACTCAAAAATAAGAAAATGAACAACCCAGTTAAAAATAGACCAAAGATCTGAACACATGCCTCAACCAAAGAAGTTATACACTTGGCAATTAAGCATATGAAAACATGCTCCACATCATATGTCACAAGAGAATTGCAAACTAAAACAAGAGAGATTGGTTCAAGATGGCAGAGTAGAAGGACATGTGCTCACTCCCTCTTGCAAAAGCACTGGAATCACAACTAACTGCTGAACAATCATTGACAGGAAGAGATTGGAACTCACCAGAAAGGATATCCTATACCCAAAGACAAAGGAGAAACCACAGTGAGATGGTAGGAGGTATGTAATCACAATAAAATCAAATCCTATAACTGCTGCATGGGTGACTCAAAAACTGGAGAACAATTATCCCATAGAAGTTCACTCACTGGAGTGAAGGTTCTGAGCCCATGTTAGACTTCCCAACCTGGGGGTCTGGCAATGGATGGAGGAATTCCTAGAGGATCAGACTTTGAAGGTTAGTGATATTTGATGGCAGGACTTCAAAAGGAATGGGGGGAAAAGAGACTCCACTCTTGGAAGGCACACACAATGTAGTGTGCACACGAAGACCCAGGGGGAAGGAGCAGTGACCCCAAAGCAGACTGAATCAGACCTACCTTGGAGGGTCTCCTGCAGAGGCAGAGGGCAGCTGTGGCTCACCACAAGGACAAGGACACTGGGGAAAGAAGTTCTGGGAAGTACTCCTTGGCATTAGCCCTCCCAGAGTCCACCATTAGGTCCACCAAAGAGATGGGTAGGCTCCAGTGTTGGGTCACCTCAGGCCAAACAACCAACAGGGAGGGGACCCAGCCCCACCCTTCAGCAGACAAGGGGATTAAAGTTTTACCAAGCTCTGCCCACCAGAGCAACAGCCAGCTCTACCCACCAACAGTCGCTCCCATCAGGAAACTTACACAAGCCTCTAGATAGTCTCATCCACCAGAGGACAGATAGCAGAAGCAAGAAGAACTACAATCCTGCAGCCTGTGGAACAAACACCACATTCACAGGAAGATAGACAAGATGAAAACGCAGAGGGCTATGTACCAGATGAAGGAACAAGATAAAACACAAGAAAAACAACTAAATGAAGTGGAGATAGGCAACATTCCAGAAAGAGGATTCAGAATAATGATAGTGAAAATGATCCATGATCTCAGAAAATGAATGGAGGCAAAGATTGATAAGACAAAAGAAATATTTAATAAAGACCTAGAAGAATTAAAGAACAAAGAGCTAGAAGAATTAAAGAACAAACAAACAGAGATGAACAATACAATAACTGAAATGAAAAATACACTAGATGGAATCAATAGCAGAATAACTGAGGCAGAAGAAAGGATAAGTAATCTGGAAGACAGAATGGTGGAAATCACTGCTGCAGAACAGAATAAAGTATGAAAAGAAATGAAGGCACCCTAAGAGAGCTCTGGGACAACATTAAGCTCACTAACATTCTCTTTATAGGGGTTCCTGAATGAGAAGAGAGAGAGAAAGGACCCGAGAAAATATTTGGATGTATTATAGTCAAAAACATCCCTAACATGGGAAAAGAAATAGCCACCCAAATCCAGAAAGCTCAGAGAGTCCCAGGCAGGATAAGCTCAAGGAGAAACACACCAAGACACATAGTAATCAAATTGACAAAAATTAAAGACAAAGAAAAACTATTAAAAGCAACAAGGGAAACATGACAAATAATATGTAAGGGAACTTCCATAAAGTTAACAGCTGATTTCTCAGCAGAAACTCTACAAGCCAGAAGGGAGCAGCACGATATACTTCAAGTGATGAAAGGGAAGAACCTACAACCAAGATTACTCTACCCAGCCACAATGGCATTCAGATTCAATGGAGAAATCAAAAGCTTTACAGACAAGCAAAAGCTAAGAGAATTCAGCACCATCAAACCAGCTCTACAACAAATGCTAAAGGAACTTCTCTAAGGGGGAAAAAAAAGAGAAGAAAAGGACCTACAAAAACAAACCCAAAACAATTAAGAAAATGGTACTAGGAACATACATATTGATAATTACCTTAAATGTGAATGGATTAAATGCTCCGACCAAAAGACACAGGCTCCATGAATGGATACAAAAACAAGACCCCTATATATGCTGTCTACAACAGACCCACTTCAGACCTAGTGACACCTACAGACTGAAAGTGAGGGGATGGAAAAAGATATTCCATGCAAATGGAAATTAAAAGAAAGCTGGAGTAGCAATAGTCATATCAAATAAAATAGGCTTTAAAATAAACAATGTTACAAGAGACAAGGAAGGAAATTACATAATGATCAAGGGATTGATCCAAGAAGAAAATATTACAATTAAAAATATATATGCAACAGAAAACTTACTGAATGCTGGCAGAAGACCTCAGATTTCCCAAAAGTGAAGAAATTCCCCACGTACCTGGGTGGGGCAAAAGAAAAAATAGAGACAAAGAATAGGGACAGGACCTGCACCTCTGGGAGGTAGCAGTGAAGGAGGAAAAGTTTCCACACACTAGGAAGCCCCTTCACTGGCAGAGATGGGGGGTGGCGGGGTGGGGGGAAGCTTTGGAGCCAAAGAGGAGAGCACAGCAACAGGGGTGCAGAGGGCAAAGCAGAGAGATTCCCGCACAGAGGATCAGTGCCAGCCAGCACTAACCAGCTGAGAGGCTTGTCTGCTCACCCACTGGGGCAGGTGGTGGTTGCGAGCTGAGGCTCAGGTTTCAGAGGTAAGATCCCATGGAGAGGACTGGGATTGGCTGCATGAAAAAAGCCTGAAGGGGGCTAGTGTGCCACAGGTGGCCGGGAGGGAGTCCGGGAAAAAGACTGGAACTGTCTTAGAGACAAGAGACCATTGTTTCAGGGTGTGTGAAGAGAGGGGATTCAGACCACTGCCTAAACAATCTCCAGAGACAGGCTTGAGCTGCAGCTATCAGCGTGGACACCAGAAATGGGCATGAAATGTTAAGGCTGCTCTTGCAGCCACCAAGAAGCCTGTGTGCAAGCACAGGTCACTAACCATACCTCCTCTCCTGGGACCCTGTGCAGCCTGCCACTGCCAGGGTCCCGTGATCCAGGGACAACTTCCAGGGGAAAACACATGGCATGCCTCAGGCTATTGCAATGTCATGTTGGCTTCTACCACCACAGGATCGCCCACATTCCATACCTCTCCCTCCCCCTGGCCTGAGTGAGCCAGAGCCCCCAAATCAGCTGCTCCTTTAACCCCGTCCTGTCTGATCAAAGAACAGATGCCCTCAGGCGACCACCATGCAGAGGCAGGACCAAATCCAACGCTGAACCCCAGGAGCTGTGCAAACAAAGAAGAGACAAGAAAATTTCTCCTGCAGCCTCAGGAGCAGTGGATAAAATCTCCACAATCAACTTGAGGTACTGTGCATTCAGGTACTGTGGAATACCTGAATAGACAACGAATCATCCCAAAATTGAGGTGGTGGACTTTGGGAACAACTGGAGAATTGGAGTTTGCTTTCTGTAGATAATTTGTTTCTGGTTTTATGTTTATTTTAGTTTACTATTTAGAGTTTATTATCATTGGTAGATTTGTTTCTGGATTTTTTTGCTCTATTCATTTATATATATATAGATAGATAGATATACATATTTTTTTCCTTTTCCTCTTTTTGTGAGGGTGTATATGTATGCTTCTTTGTGTGACATTTTTCTGTATAACTTTGTTTTTACCATTTGAACTAGGGTTTTGTCTGTCGGTTTCTTTGTTTGTTTTAATTTTTTTTCTGTTTAGTTTTTAACAATTGTTATCATTGGTGGATTTGTTTTTTGGTTTGGTTGCTCTCTTCTTTCTCTTTTTCTTATTATTTTTTATTTTTAATAATATTATTATTTCTTATTTTAATAATTTACTTTATTTTATTCTTTATTTATTTCTCCCTCTTCTTCTGAGCCGTGTGACTGCCAGGGTCATGGTGCTCCAGCCGGGTGTCAGGCATGTACCTCTGAGGTGGGAGAGCAGAGTTCAGGACATTGGTCAACAAGAGACCTCCCCGCTCCATGTAATATCAAACAGCAACAGCTTTCCCAGAGATCTCTGTCTCAACGCTAAGACCCAGGTCCACTCAAGGACCAGAAAGCAACAGTGCTGGACACACTATGAAAAACAACTAGTAAGACAGGAACACAAACCCACCCATTAGCAGAGAGGCTACCTAAAATCAAATTGAGATCACAGACACCTCAAAACACACCACCGGACATGGTACTGTCCAACAGAAAGACAAGATCCAACCTCATTCACCAGAAGACAAACACCAGTCTGCTCCACCAGGAAGCCTACACAGCCTACTGAACCAACCTTAGCCACAGAGAGCAGACATCAAAGAAAACAGGAACTAAGAACTTACAGCCTGGGAAAAGGAGACCCCAAAGTTAAGCAAAATGAAAAGATAGAGAAACACACAGCAGATGAAGGAGCATGGTAAAAACTCACAAGACCAAACAAATGAAGAGAAAATAGGTAGCCAACCTGAAAAATAATTCAGAGTAATGATAGTAAAGATGATCCAAAATCTTGGAAATAGAATGGAGAAAATACAAGAAACGTTTAACAAGGACCTAGAAGAACCAAAGATGAAACAAACAATGATGAACACCACAATAAATGAAATTAAAAATTCTCTAGAAGGAAGCAATAGTAGAATAATTGACGCAGAAGAAAAGTTAAGCGACTTGGAAGAAAAAATAGTGGCAATAACTACAGCAGAGCAGAATAAAGAACAAAGAATGAAAAGAATTTAGAACAGTCTCAGAGAACTCTGGGACAAAATTAGAGGCACCAACATTCGAATCATAGGGATCACAGAAGAAGAAGAGAAAAAGAGGGACTGAGAAAATATTTGAAGAGATTACAGTTGAAAATTTCCCTAATATGGGAAAGGAAATAGTCAATCAAGTCCAGGAAGCACAGAGAGTCCCATACAGGATAAGTCCAAGGAGAAACATGCCAAGACACATAGTAATCAAACTATCAAAAACGTAATACAAATAAAAAATATTAAAAGCAGCAAGGAAAAAGCAACAAATAACATAGAAGGTAATCCTCATAAGGTTAACAGCTGATCTTTCAGCAGAAACTCTTCAAGAGAGAAGGAAGTGGCAGGACATATTTAGAGTGATGAAAGGGACAAACCTACAACCAAGATTACTCTACCCAGGGAGGATCTCATTCAGGTTCAATGGAGAAATTGAAACCTTTACAGAGAAGCAAAATCTAAGAGAATTCAGCACCTCCAAACCAGCTTAACAACAAATGCTAAAGGAACTTCTCTAGGCAGGAACACAAGAGAAGGAAAAGACCTACAATAACAAACCCAAAACAATTAAGAAAATGGTAATAGGAACATGCATATCAATAACTACCTTAAATATAAATGGATTAAAGTCTCCAACCAAAAGATACAGACTGGCTGAATGGATACAAAAACAAGACCTGTATATATGCTGTCTACAGGAGACCCACTTCAGACCTAGGGACACATGCAGACTGAAAGTAAGGGGATGGAGAAAGATATTCCATGCAAATGGAAATCAAAAGAAAGCTGAAGTAGCAATTCTCATATCAGAAAATATAGACTTTAAAATAAAGACTATTACAAGGGACAAAGAAGGACACTGCATAATAATCAAGGGATCAATCCAAGAAGAAGATGTAACAATTATAACTATTTATGCACCCAACATAGGAGTACCTTAATACATAAGGCAAATGCTAACAGTCATAAAAGGGGAAATCGACAGTAACACATTCATAGTAGGGGACTTTAACACCCCACTTTCACCAATGGACAGATCATCCAAAATGAAAATAAATAAGGATACACAAGCTTTAAATGATATATTAAACAAGGGAACTTAATTGATATTTTTAGGACATTCCATCCTAAAACAGAAGAATACACTTTCTTCTCAAGTGCTCATGGTAAATTCTCCAAGATAGATCATATCTTGGGTCAGAAATCAAGCCTTGGTAAATTAAAAAATAATTGAAATTGTATCAAGTGTCTCTTCCAATCACAAAACTATGAGACTAGGTATCAGTTAGAGGAAGAAATCTGTAATAATTACAAACATATGGAGGCTAAACAAAACACTACTAAATAATCAAGAGCTCACTGAAGAAATCAAAAAGGAAATCAAAAAATCTCTAGAAAAATATGGCATTGAAAACACGATGACCCCAAACCTATGGGATGCAGCAAAAGTAGTTCTAAGAGGGAAGTTAATGGCAATACAATACTACCTCAAGAAACAAGAAATATCTCAAATAAACAACCTAACCATACACCTAAAACAATTAGAGAAGGAAGAACAACAACAACAAAAAACTCCAAAGTTAGCAGAAAGAAAGAAATAATATAGATCAAAATAGAAGTAAATGAAAAACAAATGAATGAAACAATAGCAAAAATCAATAAAACTAAAAGCTGGTTTTTGAGAAGATAAATAAAATTGATAAAGCACTAGCAGGACTCATTAAGACAATAAGGGAGAAGACTCAAATAAACAGAATTAGAAATAAAAAAGGAGAAGTAACAACCAACCCTGCAGAAATACAAAGGATCATGAGAGATTACTACAAGCAAATATATGTCAATAAAATGGTCAACCTTGAAGAAATGGACAAATTCTTAGAAAAGCAGTGCCTTCTGATACTGAACCAGGAAGATATAGAAAATATAACAGACCAATCACAAGCACTGAAATTGAAACTGCGATTAAAAATCTTACAACAAACAAAAGCCCAAGAACAGATGGCTTCACAGGCAAATTCTATGAAACATTTAGAGAAGAGCTAACACCTATAATTCTCAAACTCTCCCAAAATATAGCAGAAGGAGGAACACTCCCAAACTCATTCTATGAGGCCACCATCACCCTGACACCAAAACCAGACAAAGATGTCAAAAGGATGAAAACTATGGACCAATATCACTGATGAACATAGATGAAAAATTCTTGAACAAAATACTAACAAAAGGAATCCTACATCACATTAAAAGGATTATACACCATGATCAGGTAGGGTTTATCCAAGAATGCAAGGAATCTTCAGTATACGCAAGTCAAACAATGTGATAAACCATATTAACAAACTGAAGGATAAAAACCACATGATCATCACAATAGATGTAGAAAAAGCTTTTGACAAAATTCAACACCAATTTATGATAAAAACCCTCCAGAAAGTAGGCATAGAGGGAACTTACCACAACATAATAAAGGTCATATATGACAAACCCACAGCCAACATCATTCTCAATGGTGAAAAACTGAAACCATTTCCTCTAAGATCAGGAACAAGACAAGATTGTCCACTCTCACCAATTTATTCAACATAATTTTGGAAATTTTAGCCACAGCAATCAGAGAAGAAAAAGAAATAAAAGGAATCCAACTGAAAAAAAAAGAAGTAAAGCTGTTACTGTTTGTAGATGACATGATACTGTACATATAGGAACCTAAAGAAGCTACCAGAAAAATACTAGAGGTAATCAATGAAATTCATAAAATAGCATGATAGAAAACAAATGGACAAAAATCTCTTGCACTCGCATACACTAATGATGAAAAATCTAAAAGAGAAATTAAGGAAACACTTCCATTTACCATTGCAACCAAAAGAATACAATACTTGGGAATAAACCTTGTATGCAGAAGACTATAAGACACTGATGCAGAAAGACTTGTATGCAGAAGACTATAAGACACTGATGAAAAAATTAAAGATGCTACAAAGAGATGGAGAGATATACCATGTTCTTTGATTGGAAGAATCAACATTGTGAAAATGACTCTACTACCCAAAGCAATCTACAGATTCAATGCAATCCTTATCAAACTACCAATACCATTTTTCACAGAACTAGAACAAAATGTTCACAATTTGTATGGAAACACAAAAGACCCTGAATACCTAAAACAATCCTGAGAAAGAAAAATGGAGCTGGAGGAAACAGGCTCCTGGCCTTCAAACTATACTACAAACCTACAGTAATCAAGACAATGTGGTACTGGCATGAAAACAGAAATATAGATCAATGGAACAGGATAGAATGCCCAGAGATAAACCCATGCATATATGGTCCCCTTATTTTTGATAAAGGAGGCAAGAATATTCAATGGGGAAAAGACAGCCTCTTCAATAAATGGTGCTACGAAAACTGGACAGCTACATGTAAAAGAATGAAATTACAACACTCTCTAACACCGCACACAAAAATAAACTCAAAATGGATTTAAGACCTAAATGTAAGACCAGACACTATAAAACTCTTAGAGGAAAACATAGGCAGAACACTCTATGACATAAATCACAGCAAGATCCTTTCTGACCCACCTCCTAGAGAAATGGAAGTAAAAACAAAAATAAACAAATGGAACCTAATGAAGCTTGAAAGCTTTTGCACAGCAAAGCTAACTGTAAACAAGATGAAAAGACAACCCTCAGAGTAGGAGAAAATATTTGCAAACAAAGCAACTTACAAAGGATTAAACTCCAAAATATACAAGCAGCTCATGCAGCTCAATATCAAAAAACAAACAACCCAATCCAGAAATAGGCAGAAGACCTAAATAGACATTCTTCCAAAGAAGATATACAGATTGTCAACAAACACATGAAAGAATGCTCAACATCACTAATAATTAGAGAAATGTAAATCAAAACTACAATGAAGTATCACCTCAAATGGGTCAGAATGGTTATTATCAAAAAATCTAAAAACAATAAATGCTGGAGTGGATGAGGAGAAAAGGGAACCCTCTTGCACTGTTGGTGGGAATGTAAATTGATACAGCCACTATGGAGAACAGTATGGAGGTTCCTTAACAAACTAAAAATAGAACTACCATATGACCCAGCAATTCCAGTACTGGGCATATACTCTGAGAAAACCATAATTCAAAAAGAGTCATGTGGGCTACCCTGGTGGCACAGTGGGTTGAGAATCTGCCTGCTAATGCAGGGGACACGGGTTTGAGCCTTGGTCTGGGAAGATCCCACATGTCATGGAGTGACTAGGTTTGTGAGCCAAAACTGCTGACCCTGCACATCTGGAGCCTGTGCTCTGCAACAAGAGAGGCCGCAATAGTGAGAGGCCCACGCAACATGGTGAAGAGTGGCCCCTGCTTGCCACAACTAGAGAAAGCCCTTGCACAGAAACGAAGACCCAACACAGCTCTAAATGAATAAATAAATTAATTAATTAAGAAAAAAAAAGAAAATCCTATTTAAAAAAAAAAAAGAGTCATGTACCACAATGTTCATTGCAGCTCTGTTTATAATAGCCAGCACATAGAATCAACCGAAGGGTCCGTTGAGAGATGAATGGATAAAGAAGATGTGGCACATATATACAATGGAATATTACTCAACCATAAAAAGAAATGAAATTGAGTTATTTGTAGTGAGGTGAATTGACCTAGAGTCTGTCATACAGTGTGAAATAAGTCAGAAAGAGGAAAACAAATACCGTATGCTAATACATATATAGAGAATCTAAAAAAAAAAAAAATGGTTCTGAAGAACCTAGGGACAGGACAGGAATAAAAACGCAGATGTAGAAAATGAACTTGAGGACTGGGGAGGGGGAAGAGTAAGCTGGGACGAAGTGAGAGAGTGGCATGGAAATATATACACTACCAAATATAAAATAGATATCTAGTCTAAAGCAGCCACATAGCACAGGGAAATCAGCTTGGTGCTTTATCACCACTTAGAGGGGTGAGATAGGGAGGGTGGGAGGGAGATGCAAGAGGGAGTAGATATGAGGATATATGTATATGTATAGCTGATTCACTTTGTTATAAAGCGGAAACTAACACACCATTGTAAAGCAGTTATACTCCATTAAAGATGTAATATATATATATATTATATATATATAATATATACATATATATATATGTACCCAACACAGGAGCACCTCAATACATAAGGCATATGCTAACAGCTATAAAAGAGAAAATTGATAGTAACACAATAATAGTGGGGGACTTTAACACCTCACTACACCAATGTACACATCATCCAGACAGAAAATTACTAAGGAAACAAAAGCTTTAAAAGATACAGTACATGAGATAGATTTAATTGACATTTATAGACATTCCATCTGAAAACTTATTCCAGTTTTTTCTCGAGTGCACATAGAACAGTCTCTAAGATAGATCACATCTTGTGTCACAAATCAAGGCTTTGTAAATTTAAGAAAATTGAAATCATATCAAGTATTATTTCTGACCACAATGCTATGATATTAGAAATCAATTACAGAGAAAAAAAGAAAACACATGGAGGCTAAACAATAAGTTACTAAATAACCAAGAGATCACTGAAGAAATCAAAGAGGAAATCAAAAAATACCTAGAGAACAAAGAGAATGAAAACATGATGGTCGAAACCTATGGGATTCAGTAAAAGCAATTCTAAGAGGGAAGATTTTAGCAATACAATCCTACCTCAGGAAACAAGAAAAATCTCAAATAAACCATCTAAACTTATACCTAAATGAACTAGAGAATGAAGAACAAATAAAACCCAGTGTTATAGAAGGAAAGAAATCATAAAGATCAGAGCAGAAATAAATGCAATAGAACCAGAGAAAACAATATGAAAGATAAATAAAACTAAGAACTTGTTCTTTCAGAAGATAAATAAAATTGATCAACCTTTAGCTAGACTCATCAAGAAAAAGAGGGAGAGGATTCAAATCAATAAAATTAGTAATGAAAACAGAGCAGTTATATTGGACACCGCAGAAATAAAAGCATCATAATAGAGTACTGCAAGTAACTTTATGTCAATAAAATGGACAAGCTGGAAGAAGTGGTCAAATTCTTAGAAAGGTAAAACCTTCCAAGACTGAACCAGGAAGAAATAGACAATATGAACAGACCAATCAGAAGGAATGATATTGAAACTGTGATTAAATACCTTCCAACAAACAATAGTCCAGGACCAGATGGCTTCACAGGTGAATTCTCTCAAACATTTAGAGAGAAGAGCTAACACCCATACTTCTCAAACTGTTCCAAAAAATTGCAGAGGGAAGAACACTCCCAAACTTATTCTATGAGGCCACCATCACCCTGATACCAAAACCAGACAAAGATACTACAAAAAAAGAAAATTACAGACCAATATCACTGATGAATATAGATGCAAGAATCCTCAACTCAATACTGGCAAACAGAATCCAACAGCACATTAAAAGGATCATACGCCATGATCAAGTGGGATTTACCCCAGGGATGCAAGCATTCTTCAATATATGCAAATCAATCAATGTGATACACCATATTAACAACTAAAGTATAAAAACCATATGATCATCTCAATAGATGTAGAAAAAGCTTTTGACAAAATTCAACACCCATTTATGGTAAAAAGTCTCCAGAAAGTGGGCATAGAGGGAACCTATCTCAACATAATAAAGGCCATATATGACAGACCCACAGCCAACATTATTCTCAATGGTAAAAAACTGAAACCATTTCCTCTAAGATCAAGTATGTCCAGGACAAGTATGTCCACTCTCAGCACTATAATTCAACATAGTTTTGGAAGTCCTGACCACAACAATCAGGGAAGAAAGAGAAATAAAAGGAATACAAATTGGAAAAGAAGAAGTAAAACTCTCACTCTTTTACAGAAGACATGATACTATACATAGGTAATCCTAAAGATGCCACCAGAAAACTACTAGAGCTAATCAGTGAATTGGGTAATGTTGCAAGACACAAAATTAATGCAAAGAAATCTCTTGAATTCCTATACACTATCAATGAAAGATCAGAAGAAGAAATTAAGGAAACTATCCCATTCACCATTTCAACAAAAATAATAAAATACCTAGGAATAAACCTACCTAAGGAGGTAAAAGATCTATACTCAGAAAACTATGACACTGATGAAAGAAATCAAAAATCACACAAACAGATGGAGAGATATACCATGTTCTTGGCTTGAAAGAATCAATATTGTGAAAATGGCTATACTACCCAAAGGAATCTACAGATTCAATGTAATCTCTATCAAATTACCAAGGTCATTTTTTACAGAACTAGTACAAAAAAATCTTAAAATATGTATGGAGACACAAAAGACCCCAAATTGCCAAAGCAATCTTGAGGGAAAAAAATGGAGCTGGAGGAATAAGACTCCCTTACTTCAGACTATATTACAAAGCCACAACAATCAAGACAATATGCTACTGGCACAAAGACAGAAATATAGATCAATGGAAGAGGATAGAAATCCCAGAGATAAACCCACACACCTATGGTCAACTAATCTCTGACAAAGGAGACCAGATTATACAATGGAGAAAAGACTGCCTCTTCAATAATTGGTTCTGGTAAAACTGTACAGCTACATGTAAAAGAATGAAATTAGAACACTTCCTAACACCATACCCAAAAATAAACTCAAAATGGATTAAAGACCTAAATGTAAGACCTGACACTATAAAACTTTTAGAGAAAAACATAGGAAGAACACTCTTTGACATAAATCACAGCCATATCTTTTTTGACCCACTTCCTAGAGTAATGGAAATGAAAACAAAAACAAACATGTGGACCAAATGAAACTTAAAAGCTTTTGCACAGCAAAGGAGATCATAAGCAAAGTGAAAAGACAGCCATCAGAATGGGAGAAAATATTTACAAATGGATCAATGGACAAAGGATTAATCTCCAAAATATATAAACAGCTCATGCAGTTTGGTATTAACAAAACAAACAACCCAATCCAAAAATGGGCAGAACACCTAAATATACATTTCTCCAAAGAAGACATACAGGTGGCCAAGAAGCACATGAAAAGATCCTTAACATCACTAATTATTAGAGAAATGCAAATCAAAACTACAATAAGGTATCACCTCATACCGGTTAGAATGGGCATCATCAGAAAATCTGCAAACAACAAATGCTGGAAAGGGCATGGAGAAAAGGAAACCCTCTTTCACTGTTGGTGGGAATGTAAGTTTGTACAGCCACTATGGAGAACAGTACAGAGGTTCCTTAAAAACTAAAAATAGAATTACCATATGACCTATCATTCCCACTCCTGGGCATATACCCAGAGAAAACCATAATTCAAAAAGACACATGCACCCCAATGTTCATTGCAGCACTATTTACAATAGTCAAGTCATGGAAACAACTTAAATGCCCATTGACAGATGAATGGATACAGAAGATGTGGTATATATATATATAATGGAATATTACTCAGCCATTAAAAAGGAATGAAATTGGGTCATTTTTAGAGATGTGCATGGACCTAGAGACTGTCAGACAGAGTGATGTAAGTTAGAAAGAGAAAAACAAATATTGTATATTAACACATATATGTGGAATCTAGAAAAATAGTACAGATGAACCAGTTTCCAAGGCAGAAAGAGAGACACATATGTAGATAACAAACATGTGGATATGAAGTGGGGAAAGTGGTGGGCGGTGTGGTGGTGGTGGGATGAACTGGGAGATGGGGATTGACATATATACACTTATATGTATAGAATGGATAACTAATAAGAACCTGCTGTATAAAAAAATAAATTCATAAAATAAAATTGAAATTAAAAAAATTGTAAAAAACAAACAAACAACAAAAAAATCCCCAGCAAGATAGCACTACACACTTATTAGACTGGCTAAAATCCCAAGCACTGATACACAAAATCCTGGCGAGGATGTGGAGCAACAGGAACTCTCATTCATTATTGGTTCAAATGCAAAATGGTGTAGTTACTTTGGAAGACGGTTTGACAGTTTCTTACAAAACATAACATTCTCTTGCCATATGACGCAGGAATTGCAGTCCTTAGTGTTTACCCAAATTGATTGAAAGCTTTATCCAAACAAATTCTTCCCATGGATGTTTATGACAGCTTTACACTTAATTGTCAAAACTTGGATGCCACTAAGATATCCCTTAGTAGGTAAATGGTTAAATAAACTGTAGTCTAGATAAAGGAATATTATTCAGCACTAAGAAGAAATGAGCTATTAAGCCATGAAAAGACACAGAGAAATCTTTAATACATATTGCTAAGTGAAAGAAGACAATCTGAAAAAACAACATACTGTATGATTCCAAGCCTATGACATCCTGGAAAAGGCAAAACTATGGAGACAATAAAAAAAATCAGTAGTTGCCAAGGGGTTAGTGGGGAGGAAAGGATGAAAAGGTAGAGCACAGAGGATTCTTACGTCAGTGGAATTATTCTGTATGGTGGATAAATGTCCTGGTAGATGAATGTCATTTTACATTGGTTCAAATCCATAGAGTGTACAGCACCAAAAGTCAACCTAATGTAAACTATAGACTTTGGGTGATAATGATGTGTCAATGCAGGTTCATCACTTATAACATGGGGATGCTATGAGGGATGGATATGTGTGGGGGGAGGGGGTATATAGAAAATTTCTGTACCTTCCTCTTAATGTTGCTGTGAATCTGAAACTTCTTTTAAAGATAAAGTTTACTAATCAAAACATATTATTGAAATATTTTACATATTTTAATAAAGACTTTGCAATTCAAACCATTTTTACCCTTAGAGCACATCTTAGTTTGGACTAGCCACATTTCACATGACCCATACCCACACTCACCACTAGCTACCTTGTGGGACTGTGCAGCTCTAGGAAATGTGAACGACAGGCTTGCAACCAATCCAAGAAGAGTGCTTTGGATGGAAATTACGGTTCTCAAACTTGAGTATGCTTCAGAATCACGTGCAAAGTTTATTAAGATACAAATTACTGGGACTTTCCTGGTGATCCAGTGGTAAAGAATCCACCTTCCAATGCAGGGGACATGGGTTCGATCCTTGGTCAGGGAACTAAGATCCCACATGTCGAGGGGCAACTAAGCCTGCGTGCCACAACTACTGAGCCCATGCACCTCAACTAGAGAGCCATGTGCTGCAAACTACAGAGCCCACGTGCTCTGGAGCCCACACACCACAACTAGAGAGAGAGAAAACCCGCATGTCACAACTAGAGAGAATCTCGCACGCTGCATCGAAGATCCCGTGTACTTCAACTAAGACCCGAAGCAGCCAAAAAAAAAAAAAAAATCTACAAATTACTGAACCTTACACCAAGAGGCTCTGATTCCAATAGGTCTAGAGTGAGGCCCCAAATTTCTGTTTCTAACAAGTTCCCAGGTGGTGCTGGTGCCACTAATTTGGGAACCACTCTGAGAGTCACTGGTGAAGACGAAGCTTTGGGAAATCAGCTGTGTAATTTTTAAATGGTGGAAGGGAGAGTTTCTAAATATGATGTAGATATTTCCTCCATAGCAGTAACAATCAGTATACAGCAGGAAAGACAGGTAATCAAATTCTGTTTAAGATCACAATTCTATTCCTCAGTGAAATGGCACAGAATAATCTTCTTGGTTTTGTTAACCATTGGTTAAGTGAAGATGCAGGTATATAGATCTTATATACACAAATGTGATATATTTAATTTATATAACCTGTGCATCACAGCCAGAATGGATTCTTGTTTACATTTCCATTCAGTAAAGGAAACATCTAGACATAGCTTGAATAAACAGCCACTTTGAGGTGAGAAAGTGATACCATGAGCACAATTCAATTCCTTTTAACTTGACTGTAAACTCCCTTTAGTCTGCAAGTCCCTCTTAAATTGGAATGTTTCTCATATTTACTGCAGTAGTCCCAGTTTTTTAACTCCCATTTTTAATTCTCTTTTTTGTATACAGTTGGTATTTAATAGATAGATGAATGAGTGAATATTTTTACTTGCTTTATATATTTTTGGGAATGTGGTCTTTGTCTCTTCTGAATGTTTAAATGCAATGTAGAAGTGACATTGTAAAGGTCAGGAGAGTATGTATGTATGCAAAGATAGACAGCTCTCTTAAGCCTATGTTCATTTTTGTAAGTATTAGGAATGTAATGTAGTTCAGAATAAAAATACAAGTGCCAACAAGCTGTTTTTTCCCTTGTGATTCTGGATGGCCTGATTACAAATAGTCCATTTCCAAACCTCCTCTCATTCCATAGAAGCCTAGAGGTGAATTATAAATTACCTGATGCTTTAGATTCACATTTCACAGTGTGATATCATAACATATTGCAACAAGGGATGCTACACATGAACCTTTAAATGACAGAAATGTATATCTCTAGTGATGCAAAATAAGGAACTTATGAATCTAACATTTTCTCAGAATTGGGCTTACAAATAGAGATAAAACAACTTTAGTCAAGTGGAAACGAATTGAGAGTTGTTACTGCCTAGCATGTGTACTTTTTTTCAAATAATCTAATGCTCTTGCTAATACTAGGTTCTAGGAGTCTAACTTTTATAAAGCAACTGTGGAGTTCATTACTGGATTATCATGTCACATGCACAATTAATCCACATGGGATAGTTCCATAATATTGTTGTTTGGAGGATGACATTAAGAATGCTCACATCCACTGAAGTATAAATCTGTGCCAGGCACTATTTTTCTTCTAGCTTTATTGAAATATAATTGATATTTAACATTGTATAAATTTAAGACATACGTGTTGATTTGGTACACTTATATATTACAAAATGACTACCTCCACAGCATTAGATGACACCTGTATCACTTCATGTAGTTACCATTTCATTTCTGTGGTGAGAACATTTACAATCTCCTCTCTTGGCAACTTTCAAATATTTATATGGTACTGTATTATCAGCTATAATCAACATATATAACATTAGATTCCCAGAACACATTCATTTTATAACTGGAAGTTTGTGCCCTTTGACCACTATCTCACCATTTCTCTCAGTCCCCAGCTCATGGTAATGACCACTCTACTCTCTGTTTCTATATTTGTCTTTTTTCCAGATTCCACATATAAGTGGTATCACATAGTATTTGTCTTTCTCTGTCTGACTTATTTCACTTAGAATAATGCCTTAAAGGTTCACCTATGTTTGTCACAAATGGCAGGATTTCCTTCCTTCTTTCTCATGGCTGAATAATCTTCCATTGTGTGTATATATCTCACATCTTCTTTATTCATGTATCTGTTGACAAAGACTTAGGTTGTTTCCACATCTTGACTATTACAGATAATTCTACAATGAACATAAGAGTGCAGTTACCTCTTCAAGATCCTGTTTTCATTTTCTTTAGATATATACCCAGAAGTGGAGTTGCTGTATCATAAGGTAGTTATATATTTAATTTTTTTTGAGGAACCTGCATACCGTTTTCCATAGTGGTTGTACCAATTTACATTCCCACCTACAGTGCGCAAGAGTTGTCTTTTTCCTCATGCATGCCAACACTTCTTATCACTTGTCTTTTTCATGATAGCTATACCCACAGTTGTGAGGTGATATCTCACTGTGGTTTTGATTTGCATTTCTCTGATAATTAGTAATGTTGAGCACCTTCTCATGTACCTGTATCCATTCGTATGTCTTTTTTAGAGAAATGTCTATTCAATTCATCTGCCCATTTTTTAAACAGCCTCTTTTTATGTTATGTTTTGTTTGTTTGTTTTTGCTATTGTTCTGCATGAGTTTTTATATATTTCTTATGCTAACCCCTTGCAGATATACAATTTGAAAATATTTTCTATTCTTCCATAGGTTGTCTTTTCATTTTACTGATTGTTTCTTTTGCTGTGAAAAGCCTCCAGTTTTATGTGGTCCCACTTATTAATTTTTGCTTTTCTTGGCATCATATCCAAAAAATTGTTGCCAAGACAAATGTTAATGAAATTTTCCCCTATGTTTTCCTCTAGGAGTTTTATGGTTTCAGGTCTGATATTTAAGTCTTTAATCCATTTTGAGTTAATTTTTATGAGTGGTGTAAGATAGGGGTCCAATTTTATTCCTTTTCATGTGGCTGTCCAGTTTTCCCAACACCACGTGTTGAAGGGACTATCTGGTCCCCATTGGTATCCTTGGCTGCCTTGCCAGATATTAGCTGAACCAAAACCTTTTTACTCACTCAAATACTTGTCCCAACCACTGACAGAAGTAGAAATTATCATTTACTCCCATTTTGTATAAAACATGTCAAGCTCAGTGAATTCAAGTAATTTGCCCAAAGTGACCCAGTAATTGGTAATTGGTAATTGGTGAAAGCATCTTTGGGAGATTCTTCAGACTCTACAGCCTACAATCCCTACTACTGAGCTATTCTAATTAGGCAGGTGACAAAAGGCCTTCGGTAAATGTCTTTCATCATGGAAAAGACTTCTTATGGATAAACACACCTAAGTCATATCAGTATACAACTGCATGGACCCTAAAGCAAGCAAATCCTTAATGACAGCACCGTCACACCTCTCTTCTGTTAACCATTTAAGTGAAAAGGATATTTTTAAATACACTGGGGTTTAGTATTAACACAAGGATGGGACATGAACCCAAATCCTCTGAGTCTGTGGCCTGTGCTTGTTCTGGGATTCCACTCTCCCTGGAAGGAACCTAAATGTCCATTTACAGATGAGTGGATAAAGAAGATGTGGTACATATATACAATGGAATATTACTCAACCATAAAAAAGAATGAAATAATGTAATTTGCAGCAACATGGATGGACCTGGAGATTATTATACTAAGTGAAGTAAGTCAGAGAATGACAAATATCATATAATATCACTTATATGTAGAATCTAAAAAAATGATACAAATGAACTTATTTACAAAATGGAAACAGACTCACAGACTTAGAAAACAAACTATGGTCACCAAAGGGGAAAGGTGGCAGGGAGGGATAAATTGGGAGTTTGAGTTTGACATATACACACTACGGTATATAAAATAGATAGCCAACAAGGACCTATTGTATAGCACAGGCAACTCTGCTTAATATTCTGTAATAACTTAACTGGGAAAATAACTTGAAAAAGAATAGATATATGTATAAACGAATTGCTCTGCTGTGCACCTGAAACTAACACAATATTGTAAATCAATGATAGTCCAGTATAAAATAAAAATTTAAATAAATAAATACACTGGGCCTTTGAGAACTGGATCCATCCTGAACAAGTTGATACATCAGAGATTTGTGCTGGCAAAGGTGAATGCAGTGGCTGTGCCACGGAGATTTTCACATTGGCTGTACAGCCATTTCCTTTCAAAAGTATCTATAGAAGGTGATTTTTATGACAGTGTCTATTATGCTAGAGGATGAGGAGTCCTAGTTGCTCTATTTCTACGGTTTTGGGAATCAGAGTAGCACCATTCCTTCCTTCATCTTCAGGCTCTGGAAAGGGTATCATGAGTGCTAATGAATTAAAATAATTAGGTTATCTTAGTTCAGATAAAAGACAAAGGACTAGAAACATATCCCAGGGGAATTAATTTACAATTTTTCCTTTCCTACTTTTGACATGAAAACTACACAATGATCTTTGGCCATGACATACACACTCAAAACAGATTTTCTATAGTGTTTGGACCTCAGGGAGCAGTGGCTACTCCTTGTCATCATTAAATCTTTTTTTTTCTTTCTCCAAAAACCACAGCTAGCTTTTTTGAGACACTATCACCAGTGAACTATATTTCTTAAAAAACATTCACGAAGCTCCTCAGAGAAAATCATTTATTCAGCTTAGAAGTTATGTATCAAGATATCAGCTCTGCCTTGATCAGACTAATCCCTGCCATTATGACAATTTTCATACAGTTATACTTGATGTCACGTCAAAAATTTATGAAGCCAACTGGGCTATGGCTCAGAAACCTGGTCTTTATTTTCCTTGGTGAGAAGATGTTGTGAAACTGTGCTAAACTGAAATTTTTGGAACACTGACTCATTTGAAATCACCATCAGTAGAAGATGTAAAGATGTCATGAAACATTTCCACCCAATTGTTTAATTTACACTCTTAGTCAAATCGAGAGTATGACATTATATTTCTTTTCTACTTAGTGAAGTTAAGCTTATGCTCAGAATGAGATTAAAAGATAAAGGAATTAGACTCCAACAATCCACGTCTTTTGGTGTTGTTATTATGGAAATTAATGAAAACCATTGTTTTTTACTCTGGGGCTCCAGGAGAGGCATTTGATTAAAATGAATGCAAAGCACTACATTGATATAATTTTAAGATTGATATGGATGACCAATGAAACCCTACAGTTTCAAATTGCTTCAAAGAATTTCACCATAATGACTGCACTGCAATTTTGATGAGGTACCAAAAAATACTAAAAACTAATGACAGGCAAACAGACATATTAAAAAAAAAGTAGTTGCATTATTTTATTCAATACAATCTTAGTAATTAACAATGCAATTTGGTCATGATACAAAAGTCTATTCATTCATTAATTTATCATGTGTCTATTATGTGTAGAGCACTGTATTAGGCACTGGAAATTTTCATTTATTCAACAAATAATTATCGACTGCTTTTCTGTACCACATATTGTTTTGGAGCTGGGGAAACAGCAGTAAAACTCACATGCAAGATTTCTCTTCTCATGGAATTTATATTCTAATGGAGAAGGAGCAAAATAGGTAGGATAAATAAGAATGCAATATGCTTAGAAGAGTTAACTACTAAGGAGAAAAAATGTAAAAGGGGAAAGGGGATAAGATACTATTGTGATGGGATGCTGAGGGGGTCACATTTCAGTGAGAGTGCCAGGGAAGAACTTTCAGAAAAGGTGACAGTTGAATGAAAACTAAGAAGAAGCCAAGAAATTAACCACAAGGGTATCGAGGAGAAGAATACACAAGGTAGAAGGAATAGTAGGTGAGAAGCAAAGATGCTTAGCATCTTGAGGGAGAGTAAGGATGTCATAGCCATTTGGTAAATCATGTGAGGGGAGAGAAAGGTAGAAGATAAAGCCAGAGAGGTAAAGGTAATGGCTGATGGAGGGTCTTGAGAGGCATATGAAGGCTTCTGCCACTTACTCTCAGTAGATGGGAAACCACTGGAGGGTGCTGACAGAGTAACAGCTGATCTGATTTATGACTTAGGAGGACCACTCTAACTGCTATGATGAGACAAGAATGCAAAGATGGGTCAAATACAGTGGCAATGTCAGTGAACTCACACTCAATTTAAAAGGCTGAAATGAATACAAGTTCAATGCAGTGAGCTAAATGTTATTACAGAATTCAGGGTGCTATGAGAGGTCAGGATAACCCCTAAGACTCCCGCTCACTCCTCAGCCTACTCTAATTGACTTCCACCTCTCTAAGTCCACTGAGATCATTCCAGCTAACCATTCTGATGTCTTGTATGTTGCCAAGCTCAATGTCATTTTTAAAATCATCATAACCTTGATGTCTCAGCAGCAGCCGTGAATTTTCTCATTGCCATTCTTCTGGAAATAGTATCTTCTCTTTGACTGCCATGCCTTGTCCATATTTTCCCCTCATTTCTCTTTACAGGCACTTACTTTACTAGCTCATCTTCCTCTCTCCTGGTCATTAGGAACTCAGACCTCATCCAGGACTGCCCCTTTGAACAACTCCAAAGGGCTCAGTTATGACACCGTTGAAGGGACTGGTGCTTTTTGAAGCTGAGTGTTGCTACCTGGCATGACATGTAATGAAATAACACATCTCTGTCTTAGTCTTTCATCTGTGTTGGTTCTCTGTACCTCAGGAATCTCCATCATGCATGTGGCTTCAAACTAAAAATTGTTTACACACTTATGTCTCCATCCCAGGATGTTTTGCTGTGTAACACACTCCTATCAGCTGGCTGCTTTATATCCCCAGTTGGGTGTCTCAAATGTACTTCAAACTGTTATGTCCCAAAGAGAACTCAAGGACTTCTCTTGATACAAGTTCCTCTTCCAGTGTTCCTGGGCTAACGGACCACTTCCATACATGCTGCTATGCAAGCCAGAAACCTACAAGTCCCTTTTGATGTATCTACTTCAGTACCGTCCAAGTCCAATCCATTATCCATCTATTGACTTGTTTCCCCAAGCCATCACCCTAGCCCAACATACCTTCATCTCCTGCCTTTTCTTCCTTCACAAATCCTACTCTGCACCATCACAGCCAAAGTTTTTCAAAATGCTAACTGAGTCATGTTACCAACCACACACCTCTTTAAACACTAATGGATTTCCTAGAAAAAAAAAATGATCATAATCTTTAAGTCCCCAGATGTTCTAACCTTTGTCTACCTCTCCAAGTTCATCTTGCTTTGATGCTTCCCCTTCCCCCTTTACATTCCTACTGTTATGGGTTCTTAAAAATTTATTTTTTACACATATGAACCTCTTTACCTTAGATGCTGAGGGAGATGCCATCGCTTATCTACATCTTTTTCTGCCGCAACTAATCGCTGAGACACACCAAGTATCTAGAAATACCTGGATCTTGGCATATCAGGCAAACATACTACTATATAGAGTTTTTTGGATCATTTAAAAAATTAATCAGATTTGAAAATATTACAGACAAAAATTAGAATCTGATCTATTTAGGGAATTGCATGGAATGCCTATAAGGATTGCTTGGGTTCCATCTCAGAATGGCCATGTTCTAAGTGTCTGCTTCTGGACAACCCACACAAGCTCTCCTTGCTTCATTTTCTTCTATAAAGAAAGTTTCAGTGAACATTAATAAATGAAAATAAGTAAGTAAATAAATAACCAACATCTATCGGGCTAGCTCTCATCAAATATAGTTCTCTAGCCTTGCAATTCCTATAATAAGTTGATTTAAATTCTCTTTCATCAAATGTCCTCTCTGGTTAAGAGAGTGCTTCTTGGTTTTAGATATGGGATTTTTTGTGTGTGTGTGTCTGTAAAGCCTTTCTCTGTTTGAATCTGAAGAGCTTAAATTAAACAAGCCTTACACAAAAAGACATCGATAAAATAGGAAAAACTAGACAGGACTCTCCTTCCCAATGTTGAGGAAAAGAAGGCATAACACCATCACCTGCGATTAGAAAAGTTGTCTGAGCTATTACGAGTCAGTTTAGAACCTACCATAATGTTTTGGCATCTGTAGGAATACCTCTTACTGTAAAGAAAAGGTTAATCGCTGTGCTTTTCCAGCTGTTTTACACGGGCCAGATGTCTGAGTAGCCCAAACTACTTAGCTGCATATTAGTGCCACATAAACTGCCGGCTGCTGCTTGTTGGGAGAGCTGTTAATTTCTGTAGAATGTTGCACTGAATGTCAGTAAAGTTTGAATTAAAATAAATTTGCTAAGTGGGTTGTATGTAAATGCTGGTACAAGAATTAGTTTAATGGAAGCAAAAATTATGCATGATTTGAGCAACACTCTAAGGCTTTTTTCACACTGCCCTCTCTCCAGTATCTGTATTTCCTGTCTGGCTTTCACAGTTTCTGTAATTTGTCAGTACCGATGCACTACATACAGCCAAAGCATTCTATCAAAACTGAATCTTTATGTCCTACACCTGAAACTAATATAATGTTGTAAATCAACTAGACTTCAATTTAAAAGCCACTGAATCTTACAATTGGAAAAAAAATCTTGTAAAACATGATAGGTATTTATACTGCTTGAGAATATTATTATGACAATGAACTATTATGTAGTGTTCTACAAGTTATAAATAATAACATTCAGTGCATGTACTGGATTCAGACTAAGTTTCAGATTGAGGGCTCAGTTTCTACATACTGTAATCTTAGTTTAGGGTCTGCATGCTGTATCTGCAGACCATATCTCACATATGGTTCATTTTCACAAATGATCTCATTTATTCTTCATAATTATTGCAAAAGGCAATATTTCTGTATTCATTTTATATCTTTATTTTCTTGAAACAGAAATTGAGATCTAGATGGATTGTAAATTTACTGCTTGGTGGTGACACTAGGATTTTAACTGCAAGGCTATAGCTCCATAGGTCATGATTTTTGTATTGTTTCTTTTTGGATTAGTACAGATTGTTTCTTCTGTACAACTGCTGACATTAGGCAACTGCACACATGAGTGTTTTGGTGATGGAGGTGGCAAGGAGAAGGGGGAGTATTTCAAAGTTCAGAGTCCAGTTGGGTGAGAACATCTTGGGACCTAAGGAAGCAGCCTGGCTTTGAGGAGTTTATTATCGTCAACATCTTTTCCTTTTCCAATGTGCTTGCAGTTGCTGTAGTAAGCGGTTTCTGTCATTTTTGACCTAAGATATCTTTAAACTAGTCTCATAAGCTATCAACATTTATTGATGTTACACAACTAGTCACTCTTAAAAAGAGAAAAATACAAAACTCATAATTTTAAAACAAAATTATTTTTTAGTGCCATGCCATTTATTTAACTTTTAAAGAGAAAATTTGCTTTTTCACAAGAAAGGGAGAACTAACATGTGTGTATGTGCATACATATAGACATGGAAGTTCTGCTAATTATACAGAATTAGTTTTACTTAATTATTTCACTTAATTATCAAAATAATCTTGTATCATTTTGATACAAAGATAAATGTATTGTCTACATTTTACAGAAAACTTCAGAAAATTTAAATACTAATTTTTTTTTTTGCTTTCTTCCATCTTCTCCATTTTCTCCTTAAAGGATAATAGAAAGCATCATCTTCTTCCTTAATATTCATCTGTGAAATAAAATAAGTTAAGAAACCTGCCACTGTCTATATAATTTAAAGAAATTTATTAGAGTTGTTAAACTGAAGCATTAATATGTATTTTGCCTGGATATTAAGCTATTAAGAGGCTTTAGAAAAAGTGGTTAAGAGGAAAAATAAGATTAGGACAGAATAGGTAATACTAAAGAAACTTGAAACAATACAAATGAGGTAATTACCATTTACACAGGAATGCACAGGTTTGTTAAAATTAATAAGAGATGTGTTTTTATTATGTGTCATATTTTAAGAAGTCTTAATACAGCTGTTCCATTTCTCATTTAAATATCTCTAAACCTCTTCTAGGTCCATATGACTGAGGGAGAATAAATAAAACCTTTCCTATCCTTTCAAACAAACATGAAAGGCAGGTAAAATGTATTTTTATGTTAAATAGAATACATAAACTTCCCTTTAAAAACGGAAGGGGAAATCTCTGCTAATATCAAGAATAAATAGAAAATTACTTTAAATATCTACCAGAGGGAGAAAAAGGCAAAATTTTACAAAGTAATAGCAATTAACTTGACAATAGACTTTTCATCACTACAAATAAACAAGGCCAAGAAACTATTATCTTTAAAGCATTCAACTTAGAATGCTTACAATAGTTATACCATTATGCTACATGGTGAGTATCAGAGTAAAGTCAAGACATTTAAGAAATATAAAGACTACAAGAATTTATTACTCATCTATCCTCCTGGAAAAAACCACTAAAGGATGTAGCTGAGGAGGAAAGTAATGAATCTAGGTGGAAAAGTGAGGTTCATATGAAACTGTAACAAAAAAAAGTAAAAATATGTGGTATTACTTTCCCATTGTTGCTGTAACAAATGCCCACAAATGTAGTGTCTTAAAAAGCACAAATTTATTACCTTACAGTTTGGAGGCAAGAAGTCAAAAATCATTCTCACTAGGCTAAAATCAAGGTGTCGGCAGGGCTGGTTCACCTTGGGTACCTTAGGGGAGAATCTACTTCCTTGACTTTTCAAGCCTCTCAAGAGTACGGGCACCCTTAGGACATGGCTTATTTCTCTATCTTCATAGCCATCAGGGTAGCATCTTTAAACCTCTGCCTTCTCTGACCTCTGCTTCCATGGTTATATCTCCTTGTGTGACTCTCTTGCCTTCCTCTTTCCCTTATAAGGACTCTTTTAATTACTCTGAGCTCACACAGATAATCCAGGATAATCTCCTTATTTCAAATCCTCTAATCACAATTTCAAAGACCTTTTTTTTGCCATGTAAAGTAACATGCTCACAGATTCCACAGATTAGAATATGGATATCTTTGGGGGACCTTTATTCTGTTGACCATGCATGTTGATAGAGCTAAAAAAATAATGACTATAAAAAGAAAATAGAAACAGTAGTTATATTTCTGCTAAAATAAAGGCAAGGGAAAGGAGCCATATTAACAAAGGAGCATCAAATTAATTTAAAAATATAGAAGGTAGAAAATTATTGAAAGACAAAGGAAATGCACAATGAAGAAAATCAACAAAGGAAAAGTTTGATCCTTTGAGAAGACTAATAAATTTGATAAACTCGTAGCAAAACTAAACTAGAAAAAAATATGTATAATGCACAAATCACCTGCATTAGAACTTGCATACATGAAAACTTAATAAAATGATATCATAAACAACTCTATGTGAATCAATTTGAAATTTGATTCATAATTAATGGGAGAAAATTATCCAATTCATTTTGTGAGGTCTGAATAACCTCGAAAACAAAACCTATCAAAATATTACAAGAAATAAAAATTACTAGTCAATCTTTCTCATGAGTCTAGATGCAAAAATTTCTGCATGTGGTATTAGCAGTTTAAATTCATAGGTATATTAATAGGATAACAGGATGATGAATCATAAATACATTTTTTATTCCAGGAATACAAAATTTCTTTAAAATTTGAAAATCAAGCAATGTACTCTACTCAATGCTCTGTGGATACCTAAATGGGAAGGAAATCTAAGGAAGAGGAGATATCTGTATATGTGTGGCTCATGCACTTTGCTGTACAGCAGAAACTAACACACTTTAAATCAATTATACTCCAATAAAAAAAGGAAAATCAAACAATGTGATTCATCATATTAGCAAAATAAATGAGGAAATTCATTTGATCACCTCAATAGTTGCAGAAATTTCATTTGATGTAATTTAGCACCTATTCACGGTGTGATTATCTACTTAGAAAATCCGAAAGAAACTACAGATAAATTGTTAGAATTATTGAGTTAATTTAGTAAGATTGCTGGGTTCATGGTCAATAAAGAGAAATAATTTTTATACTTATACTGCCACAAATAATTAAAAGATAAAATTTTTAAAAACGGATGTCATTTAGAATACTGCAAAATAACTCTAGAAATAAATTTAGAAAATATTTGCAAGACATTGACACAGAGAACTACAAAATATTATTGAGGGAAAGTACAGAAGATCTAAATAAAAGGAATGATATTCCGTGTTAAGGGATGAAAGACTCAATGAAATAAAATTGTCGGTGTTCCTTGCATTGACCTATTAATATATTATAATCTCAACCGAAATCTGAGCTGCTTCTTTTTTCTTTTAGTGAAAAATTTCACATTGATTCTAAAATGCTTATGGAAGTGCAGAAGGCCAAAGTTAGCCAAATTAAACTTGAAAAGGAACAAGTTAGATAATTTATACTTGTAGGCATCAAGATTTATTATACTACTATAGTAAGGAAAAGAGTGTTGTATTAATGTAAAAAGACAAATAAAACAATGAAGGGAAAAATAATAGATTTGTTTAATAAATAATGCTGTATCAGTTAAATATCTAAACAGAAAAAAATGAATCCTAATCTTTATGCCACACCATACATAGAAATCTGTTTGAGGTGGGTAGATTGTAGATCTGATATGAATGATAAAGCAATAAATCTTACAGAAGGTTATATATGACAATAACTTTATAATCTTGGGGTAGGCAAAATTTTCTTAAACAGGACATAAAAAGTCCTAATCATAAAGAAAATAACTGGTAGATTGTATTACACTAAAGTTAAGACTTTCTGCTCAACATACTATTAAGGGAGTGAAAATCAAACCACTACAGAAAGACTTCTGAATTTTTAGCAATTTCTAAGAAAAAGGTAGACAACACAATTTTAAAACTGAGGAAAAGATTTAAAAGGCAGTTTATTAAAAGTCTATCAGGATAAAAAACTTATAAATAATAGCTAAAAATGTGAAAATATGCTTACATGATTAGTTATTAAAGAGATGAAAATTACACTACAATCTGTTTCTATTACCTACCTATCAGAACAACTAGAATCGAAAACAAAAGCAAAACAATAATAATTCTTTAATATTAAAATTCTCATGTACTGCTGATGGGAGTGTAAATTGGTACAGTCCCTTGGAAATCTGTTTTACCCACAAGCACATACCCAAAATAACGACATGCATATGTTCATGAAAAAAAATATATATATATATTTGTGGAAAATATATATATATATTAATAAATATATATGATCAAAGCTGCAATGTTTGAGTCCAAAGTGGCAACAGCCCAAACGCTTATCAACACTAGGGTAGATAAAGACATTTTGGTATATTCATGCAATGTTATATTATAAAGCAGTGAAAATATACAAGTCATTGCTCTATCCAAAAGCATAAACAAAGGAAGCCATATATAAATGAATAATACTGCATGGTACCATTTATAAAAATTTTAAATGACATAAAAGAAAACTAATTAATGGTTCTAATAATTTATCTGCCTGTTTGTTTAATTTCTATTATTTATATTCACATTATGTCAGCTTCATTTTGATTAGAATATACCTGGTTTATCTTTTTTCTTTTTAATAACCTTACGAACTAATTATTTATTATCTTTGATGAATATAATTTAAGCAGCATATAGCTAATTATTTTTAGTTTGTTTTACTTTTTGCAATCTGAGAATCTTCTTTCTCATAATTGGTTTTAGCTCATTTATATGAATTGTGATTACAGGTATATTTAGTGTCATAAGTTAAGAAGTGTTTACCTTTGGGGATAATTGCTTTGCGAGGGTTTAAGGAAGATTTCTGTATTGCTACACTCTTCTATTTCTTGGTTGGAGTGGTGGTAAAAATTTATCAAACTGTGTGCTTGATATTATGTACCTTTTAGAAGGTACGTTACATGTCAATAAAATGTTTACTTAAAAATTATATGAAATAAAGGTGTTTTAATGAGAATTGAAAGATTTAACGACCCCTCCCCCAAACATATAGGGTGTATAATTGATGTGATATCATTTTAAATGAAAATAATTTCTCAACCCATACTATAAGTGAAAAAAGTAAAGATTTAAAAGCAAAATATAGGTAGGAGGAGTCAAAATTATTGGAAGCAATAAAGGGGAATATATTTATTTATTGGAAGCAATAAAGGGGAATATATTTATAACAGGATATGGAATATATTCTTCAAGAAGAAAGTAAAAATAAAATCCTTAATCAAAGAAAAAAGTAGTATAATTTGACTTCATTAAATATCAACCATTTATAACACAAAGACAACAACAAGAAGACACTGCAAGCAAAGCTACAGGAAATATAATCAATTAAGAAAACAAATTTAGAATATCTATACTAATGTTTAGAAATTTGGTGGATATGTAAATTAGTATACAATTTGAAGAACAAATTTTAATATTTATTAAAATAGAAAATGACTCAGCGAAGAATATATATATAAAGAATATATAAAAAGTATACATATATGTGTATATAATCCAAACATAGATACGTTTTTTATATATAAACTCTGGCACAGATGCTCTAGAATGTTAATTGTTTATCTATCTAGTTTCAGCTTTTGAATTGGCAGAGGGGAGAAGAAAGGAAGGGGAGATCTGAGATAATTATTCTTTTATTAATCTGTTTACTCATTCAGAAAGTATTTATTGCATAAGTGCTAGGTATAGTACTCTATCTAGGCTGCTGTCAGTTCACACGTGGAAGTTTCACCCTGTCTCAGTGAGATGTCATGAGTCCTCTAGTAATAAATGCAAGTTGCTACTGTAGTTCAAAAGAAAGAATCTGTTTGTGGGTACTGGGGAAGATCTCACATCCCAGAGGGTTCTTGAAAGATGAGGTCTATGCAAAGATAGATAGGGAGCTGCACACCACTCCATGGAAGACCAGATATCTGAGTCACTAAAATCATCTTGTCTTACTGATGAAGAGACTGTCTTGTGAGGGCTATTAGCATAGACTCTGGAAGTCAGGATAAGCCTGAGCCCTTTATACTATCAGTCATTTTATGGGTGTTAGGTAGCAAACTATGCATATCCAGACTGGGAAAAATACAAAAATTTACTGTTTTGGGAACAGAATCCAGTCAGCTGGACAGAGGAAATTCTCAAAAGAACAGAAACCAGAGACAGAAAGTTAAATTAGGCTACTAAAGAGAAACAAAGATTAACAAAGATTAATAACGTAGAGAAAACAGTGTGGAAGTAAAGAAGGGGAAAATTTAAACATGGAGGTTATATAGTATGGTGAGCCTTGATGGCTGTTCGTATATGAGAACGTAGGGCAGGGAGAGATGTGGTAATGACTGAATTTTCGTAACTTCTAATGAACACTGTGAGTCATTCAATAGTGTCCAGTTGGCAGGTGGAAATAGGAAAGCTAATTATGGTTCTTCTGCTTATGAATTTCAGGAAGCTTATATTGAAACTGGCCTCTTTTTCCTCAGGAATCCCATTTGAGCTAATAAGCTTCATAACCACAACTTACTTCATGTCATGGCTTTGTCTGTGAAGGGAAAATTATTTATTGAATCGGAAGTTATTCTCCTAAAGTACAGTCACTACTGATGCACATCTGAGGAAGAATCGTCTTTTTTTGACAGCATGCCAGAAAATGAAAATTTCCACACAGAACAGGAGAAATATTAACATATGAAGACCTTGAGAAAGGATACTGATTGCTTTACTGAGTGGTCTGGTTCAATGAACTCCTAATACATATGGACAGTCTCAAAAATAATCACCTTCTCTACTCTTAAGAGTGTCATGATATTAAAATATTCCATGGTCATTCAGATGGCAATCATTTGAATGCCCAAGGTTTTTAAAAAGGAAAAAGGAAAACCTAAATACTTTGGCAACTGGACACATGATTTTAAATAGCAGAGGGAATTATCAGCTTAGAGAAAAAAACATCAGAACAAAAAGTAGGTGCTGAGTTATTAATTTATCTTATTTGGGAAAGTCAGAATGTCTCACTGGGTATTTGTTGGTCACTTGTTTTTGTCTAGAAATTGGTTACTTCTTTTGCCTGAAGTGAAAGCATTCTGAAGAGACCTTGTCAAGATCTGGGTGTTTTGAAAACAGTGATAATTATGATCTCAGAAGTGCTTTAACACATATTCGTTAGGCATGTTCTTACTCAGAACCAGGGCATCGATTTTGAACAATAAAATCCAATGTCAATTTAAAAAATACACCTGCAAGTTCTTGAACATCCAATTAAATTGATAACTCCTTAGTTTTGCTTTCCCTAGGAAAATGGATTCTCATTTCCTAAATCCCAGTGACATTTTCTTTATCCACTTATAAGATGCCTTATTTAGAGAAACACAGTGTGAACTTATATATTGGTCTGGGTCACTTTACTCCGGGTGAGGCTGGAATTAATCAGTAGGAAATGGATATTCCCAGTGTCAGTCATTGTAAGAAGAAATTATACTTGAGAATAAGACAGAAGGAAGCTAGATTAGCCATGGCCAGAAGGAGTCCAGGCAGAAGGACCCATGGGTAATCTACATCTCTGCTAAACCCACTGCTCTGATGCTGTTGCCCTCATGCCAGCATTGGATGGTTGCCCAATGTCAGAGACTGGCTGGTGTCAACAAGATGAGACATTTTGTCAGTTAGTGGTTTCGTGCCTTTTCCTTATTGGGCCTTAACATGTGATAAAAAATCTTCAAACTTTGTGCCCACGCCCATGTGTTTTCATCTCAGACCTCTTGTTCCCAATCTTCCAACTTTCCTCTATTCAGGCCCTTGGCCAGATGACCAGTCCAAGTGATTCATTGGCCACTGTTCATGAATTTCCATATAGTCTCATCCCAGGCTATTTCTCTTTCCACACAGGACATATGACCCGTTATACTGCTCGAAGCTCTGCCCATTGAGGAGATTTTCCTTTACCACTCTATACTGAGGTCATCCCTGAGTGAAACTGGACTGCAATTGCAGTCTATTTTTATCTGGCACTCACATACGTAATCAAAACATACATAAACTAAGCTGTTTGTTTTCCCTCCTCTGTTCTTTGGTTATAAGGGCTCTCTCATAGGGCTGGTTGTGTGGGCTGACAGAGGTCAGTTCTGGTGCTACAGTGGTGAATGACATGGGATCCTGAGATGCTTGCCTGTGCCCTCTTGTCTTGCTCATGTTTAGGTACCGATGTACTACATTCATCATGCATCATGTGCTGTGCTTGACCTGCTCCATTTAGGATTCAGTCAATACTGAACTCATGATCAGTTCCAGATTCATGATCACTTGGTGTTCCGTGGCTAGATTTTCAGTGTCTACCAAGGTCCAAAAGCACAAGAGAAATATTTTTCAAAAAATGTGTACTTCTCTGCTGACTATGATATTGTCTTTTCCCAGAAGACCAGAGGCTTGAACTGTGATTCTCCCGTGGGGGTGTGATGAAAGTCTATTCATCATCTTTCCCCACTATTCCTACCAGCGCTATCATAACCAGCTGCATTTTAAGGACCAAGTAGCAGTATCTCTTGTACCTAGTCTGGACTGCTGCAGGACCCTTTCCTGTTCTGGGCCAATGTCAAATCTGGGAACCTTTTGTGTGACCTGGTTGTAGGTGAGAGCAATGTTCTAAGGTGTGTAAGATGCAGTCTCCAGATCCTTGAGAGGCTTATTAGGTATGTTTATGAAATAAAATATTTGTGATTCCCTCCCCCCATTCATATGTTGAAACTCTAACCCCCATTGTGACCGTATTTGGAGATTGGGACCTTTGGGAGGTAATTAGGGTTAGATGAGGTCATGAGTGTGAGACCATCATGATGCCATTGTAAGAAGAGAGATGCTGTTGCCTCCCTCTCCCTCCTCCCCTCTCCCTTCCCCACCTCTCCTCTTTCCCTTCCCCTTAACCTCACTCACCCTCCCTCTGTCTCCCCTTGCAGACACAAAGGGAGTGATCATGTGAGCACAGGTCAGAAAAGTGGCCATCTGCCACCCAGGGGGAGAACACTCACCAGAAACTGACCACACTGGCACCCGAATCTCAGACTTCTAGCCTCCAGAATTGTAAGAAATAAATTTCTGTTGTTTAAGCCATTCAAGGCTATGGATTTTTGTTAAGACAGACTGAGCAGACTAAGACAGGTATTATCATTCCTTCTTCATGGTGACAGGTGGGAGATGCAATAATTGGTCTTTTAAATTGGATAAGATATCCCAACATGTCCTCACCATATGGACCCCTAATATTTTTACTAATATGAAAGGTCCTTGAATCTTTGTAGGATTTTTCTCCTACACTCAGAAATACATGTTATACTAATTTTTCTGATGTGCTAGCTGTTTCTTGCTCAATCATGATAATTAGCATGATGTCATCAATGTTTTGGATCATATCATGTTGAGTGGTAGGTATAGTTAGATGATCCAGATCTCTTTGAACCACATTATGACAGAAGTTGGGGTAGTGAATATAGTCCCATGACAAAACTTGAAACTTTACTGATGTTCATTCCTTGCCAGTATAAATTGTGTCTGAACATTTTTTCTGATAACAATAGAAATATTAATGGCCAAATTAATGACCATATATGTTTACCTGAAGCCATGCTAATGTGGTTTTGCAAAGATAAACATTTGGCATTGTGGCTGCAACTGGGACAACTACTTGGTTGAATTTGTAGTTTAGCTTGTAATGATAGTTTAACGTGTTCCTTTGGGATTTGTCTGGTTTCTACAGGAACTAAACTGATAAATCAAATGGTGTTTGTTAGGACTACCAGTTTAGAGAGCCTTAAGGTGTACTTTTATGCCATTCTCCCACCTACTTCCATCTCCTACCCCTTGATGCATTGTTATTTTAGGTGTACCATCCATGTGGTGTACCAGTATGACCATCACACAAGGCTTGTACTAAAAATCAATATATTTGCTTTTGCTTTTATCTTTCCCTAATCCGTTAACCACTCCTCAGCCAAAAAGAGACTTTGTTTTTTATCTTTTTTATTGTGGTAAAATATACATATTTTAGCCACCTTTAGTGATCAGCTCTGTGGCAATTTGCACATTCACATTGTTCTGTAACCATCACCACTATCCACCTCTAGAATTTTTCATCATCCCAAACTGAAACTCTGTATCATTAAACATCAGCTCCCAATTTCTTCATTCCCCAGACTCTGACAACAAATGTTCTACTTTCTGTCTGTATGAATTTCACTGCTCTAGGCTCCTTATATAAATGGAATCATATAATATTTCTGTTTTCGTGACAAGTTTATTTCACTTAGTATAATGTCATCATGGTTCATTCATCTTGTACCATGTGTCAGAATTTCCTTACTTATTAAGGCTGAATAATATTCCATTGTAAGTATATGCCACATTTTGTTTATCCATCCATGGGCATTTAGGTTGCTTCTATCTTTTGGCTGTTGTAAATAATGCTGCTGTGTATATGGGTGTGCAGATATCTCTTTGAGACCCTGCTGCTTCTTTTTCAATTCTTTCAATTCTTCTGGGCAAAAGCTAGAAGTGTAATTGCTGGATCACATAATTCTATTTTTAGTTTTTTCAGGAAATGTCATCCTGTTTTCACAGTGGTTGTACCATTTTACATCCCCACCAACAGTGCACAGGATTCCATTTCTCCTCATCCTTGCCAACCATGTTTTCTGTTTGTTTTTTTCATTTTAATGGTAGTTACCTAATGGGTTTGAGATGGTGTCTCATTATAGTTTGTATTTGCATTTCCCTAATGATTAGTGATGTTGAGCATCTTTCCATGTACTTATTGGCCATCTGGATATCATCTTTGGAGAAATGTCTATTCAAATTATTTTCCCATCATTTAGTTTTCTTGTGTGTGTGATTTTGTTAGTAAGTTTTAGGAACACTTTCTATATCCTGAATATTAATCCTTTATCAAATATATGATTTTCAAATATTTTATACCATTTGGTGGTGCTTTTCCACTCTTATTATGAACTTTGATGTACAAAAGCTTTTAATTTTGATGTTGCCCTATTTATATACTGATATTTTTATTTTGTTGCCTGTGTTTTGGTGTTATATTTAAGAAATCATTGCCAAATCCAGTGTTATGTAGCTATTCCCCTGTGTTCTCTTCTAAGCATTTTATAGTACTAGTTCTTACATTAATCTCTTTGATCCATTTTAAGGTAATTTTTGTGTATGGTATAAGGTAATGGTCCAACTTCATTCTTCTGCATGTGGAGATCAAGTTTTCTCAGCACCATTTGTTGAAAAGACTATCTTATTTTCATTTAATGGTCTTAGCACCCATGTTGAAAATTATTTCACTACACATGTGAGCGTTTATTTCTGGGTGCTCTATTATTTTCCATTGGTTTATATGTCTGTCTTTATGCCAGCACAATACCATTTTGATTACTATTGTTTTGTAATAAATTTTGAAATAAGGAATTTGACACCAAATTTGTTCTTCTTTTCCAAGATTGTTTCGGTTATTTGGTGTTTGTATGAATCTAAGAATAGATTTTTCTGTTTTTCCAAAAAATATCATTTTTATTTTTATAGGGATTTCATTAAGTCTGTAGATCATTTGGGGTAGGATTAACATCTGAACTAAGTCCTTTAATCCTTTAATTGAGGTGTTCCATTTATTTATGTCTTCTTTAATTCCCTTCAGCAATGTATCATAATTTTAGTGTCAGGGTCTGTGGCCTCCTTGGTTTAAGTTTATTCCTAAGTATTTTATTCTTTTGATAATATTGCCCTTGTTTTATTCATTTTCTTTTGGGATTTTCATTGTTAATATATAGAAAGGCAACTGATTTTTTTAAAAAAATTATTTATTTTTGGCTGCATTGGGTCTTCGTTCCTGCGCACAGGCTTTCTCTAGTTACGGGGAACGGGGACTACTTTTCATTGTGGTGTGCGGGCTTCTCATTGTGGCTTCCCTTATTGTGGAGCATGGGCTCTAGGCACGTGAGCTTCAGTAGTTTTGGCACACAGCCTCGCTAATTGTGGCTCGCAGGCTCTAGAGTGCAGGCTCAGTAGTTTTGGTGCACGGGCTTAGTTGCTCCATGGCATGTGGGATCTTCCCTGACCAGAGATTGCACCCATGTCCCCTGCATTGGCAGGTAGATTCTTAACCACTGCACCACCACAGAAGTACAGGCAACTGATTTTTTATGTTGATTTCCATTCTGTAAATTTGCTATATCAGTTATTAGATTTAGCAGGTTTTTTGTGGAATTTTTAGAGTTTTTATACATATAAAGTCATGTAATCTGCAGTCAGATAATTTACGTTCTTTCTTTCTAATTTGAATATCTTTTATTTCTTTTTCTTGCCTAAATACTCTGGTTAGAATTTCTAATACTATGTTGAATAGAAGGGAAAAAGTGAGCATCCTTGCTTCTAATCTTATGGAAAAAGTTTCAGTCTTTCATTATTAAGTATGACATTCATTGTGGGTTTTCCATGTATGGCTTTTCTTATGCTGAAGTAGTTTCCTTCTAATTCTTTTTACTTGGTTGTTTTTATCATGAAAGGGTGTTGATTTTTGTCAAATACTTTGTATGAATTGAAACCATCTTATGTTTTTTTCCCCCTTTCATTCTGTTAATGTGATGTATTACACTGATCAAATTTTATATGTTGTACCATTTGTATTCCAGGAATAAATCCCACTTGGTCATAGTGTAAGACCATTTTAATATGTTGCTGAATTTGATTTGGCATATTTTGTTAAGGATCAATATTCATCAGGGATATTATTCTATCTTATTCTTTTCATGTACTAGTTTTGGCTTTGTTGTCATGTTAATGTTGGTCTCATAGAATGAGTTTGGAATAATTCCTCTTGAATTCTTGGAAGTGTTTTAGGAGGATTAGTGTTAATTCTTATTTAAATGTTTGGTAGAATTCATGTATGAAGCCATCTGGTCCTGAGCTTTTCCTGTTTTGGGAGGCTTTTGATTACTAATCCAATCTCCTTACTGGTTATGCATATGCTCAGGTTTTCTATTTATTCATGATTCAGTCTTGGTAGGTTTTGTAGTTTTAGGAATTTGTCCATTTTGTCAAGTTATCCAATTTGTTAATGTACAACTGTTCATAGTATCTTATAATCTTTTTCATTTATGTAAAAATGGTAGTAATGACCCCTCCCTTTCATGTCTGATTTTAGTTATTTGGGCTTCTCTCTTTTTTCCTTATCAATCTAGCTACAGTTTGTCTTTTTGTGTTGTCTTTTCACAAAATCTACACTTGGCTTTGTTGATTTTCTCTATCATTTTAAATTTCATTTATCTCTGCTCTAATATTTATTACTTTCTACTGCTAGTTTTGGAGTGAGTTTTTTCTTCCATTTCCATCTCTATAAGGTGTAAAATTAGGTGATTGATTAAAAACCTTTATTCTTTTTTAATGTTGAGTTTACATGTATAAATTTCCCTCTTTGCACTGCTTTCACTGCATCTCATAAATATAGAAATGTTTTGTTTTTGTTTTATTTGTCTCAAGATGTTTTCTAATTTCTTGATTTCTTCTTTGACTCACTGGTTGTTTAAGAGTGTTTTGTTTAATTTCCACATATTTTTGAATTTTTCAGTTTTCTATCTGCTATTGATTTCTAGTTTCATCTATTATTATCAGAACATATACTATGTATAATTTCAATCTTTAAAAATTTATTAAGTCTTGTTTTGTGGCCAAACATGTGATCTATCCTGGAGAATGATTCATGGCCCCTTGAGAAAAAGGTCTATCTGCTATTGTTTGGTAGAGTGTTCTGTTTGTGTCTCTTAGCTCCAATTGGTCTATAGTGTTGTTCATGTCTTCTCTTTCCTTATTGAAAGTGGAGTATTACAGGCTGATGACTATTATTATAGAGCTACCTATTTCTTCTTCAATCTTGTAAAACTTTGTTTCAATCTTGAAAAAGTTTGGTGATTTTGGAACTCTAATGTTTGGTAAAAAGTATCTATAATTGTTATGTCTTCCTGATAAATTGACCCTTTTATCATTTTATAATGTCATTCTTTGTATAGTAACAGTTTTTAACTTACATCTATTTTGGCTGGTACTATTAAAGTTGTTCCTGCTTTATTTTGGCTAATATATGCATGAAATATGTTTTTTCCATCCTTACTTTTTCAATCTATATGTGTTCTTAGATGTAAAATTAGTCACTTGTACACAGGCCTTGGTTGGATCTTCTTTGGTTTATTTGTTAAATCATTCTGCTATTCTGTGGCTTTTGATTGAAGAGTTTAGTCCATTAACATTTAAAGTAACTGCTAATATGAAAGGATTTACTACTGTCATTTTTGTAATTGTTTTCTCTATGCCTTGTAAATTTTTTGTTTCTAATTTTCTTCCCTACTGACTTCTTTTGTGTTTAGTTGATATTTTTATGGGACACTTTTTTTTTTTGTTTTTTGATTTCTCATTTACCTGTGTATATGCTGTAGACATTTTCTTTGTGGTTACCATGGTGATTACATAAAATATCTTATAGTTACAACAAACTATTTTAAACTGTTAACAATTTACTTCAGTCACATACAAAACCTCTATTCCTTTTCAGCCCCATCTCTTAATTCTGGTATTGATGTCACAAATTGCATGTTAAGTATAGTTTAGCTATTAACCTAGATTTATAGTTATTTTTACACTTTTGTTTTTAAAAACTATGAAAGAATTAAAAGTGGAGTTACAAACCAAAATAAAATACTATTTATATTTATCTATGTGTTTACCTGTACCAGAGAAGTTTATATTTTTGTATGGCTTTGAGTTTCAACCTTACATCCTTTTGTTTCCACTTGAAGAATTCCCTTTAGCATTTATTGTGGGGAAGTCTGGTGGTAATGAGCTTCCTCAACTTTTGTTTATTTGAAAATGTCTTAATTTTTACCTTCTTTTTGAAGGGTAGTTAACCAGATACAGCATTATCTGTTGACAGATATTCTTTTATCAACACTTTAAATATATTTTCTCATTGCCTTATGGCATACATTTCTCAGTTTAACCTGAAAACTACACTAATAATCTTATTGAGGATCTCTTTTATTTGATGAGTCACTTTTCTCTTGTTGCATTCAAAATTCTCTCTTTGTCTTTGACTATCCACAGTTTGCTTATAATGTGTATTGGTGTGGATTTCTTTGGGTTTACCAAAATTGGAGATGTTGAGCTGCTTGGACTTATATCCACGTATTTCCTAGCATTTGGGGAGTTTTCAGCCATTATTTCTTCAAATAAGCTCTCTGACTCTTCTCCTGCTGAGACTCCCAGAATGTGTATATTGGTCTTCTTGAAGGTGTCTCTTATGTCCCTTAGGTTTTGTTCACATTCCATCATTATTTCTTTTTGCTTCTCAGACTTGATGATTTTAAAGGATGTCTTCAAATTTGTTGATTGTTTTTTCTACCTGTTCAGTTATGCTTTGGAACTCCTCTAGTAAATTTTTCAATTCAGCTATTGTGTTCTTTTAGCTCCAAAATTTTTTGGCTCTTTTTAATAATTTCTCTTTGTTGATATTATTTTCTTGATATGCCATTTTTCTTGATTTCCTTTAGTTTTTTGTCTATGTTTTCCTTGACTTTAAGTGTATTGGAGACAATTGTTTAAGAAATATTTGTTTACTAAAATGGATGTGTTTCTTCAAAGATGGTTTCTGGAGGTTAATTTTGTTCCTTTGAATGGGCCGTGTTTTCCTTTTCTTTTTAAGCTTTGCCATCATTTGCTGAAAATTTAAAAAATGAAGCTACCTCTCACAATGACATGGAAAACTTTTACTAAAAAATAGGTTCCTAAGACTTGAAATCATCCCTGGGTAGAAGCTTAAGATATTCTACAGTCTTTTCTGGACATGTATCCTCTCTGAGCCTGTGCTTGTGTGTGTGTGTTTGTTTATTTTGGGGTTTTCTTTTTTCTTTTTTTTGTTGTTTTGTTTTTGATCCAAGTTAGCTTTTATTTTCATACTTAAATTTATTGGGCTAAAACAAAACCAAGTAACTATGTTTTCCTAAAATGTTGGCACATAGTGGGACAGAGATGACTATTAGGCTCTCTTTTTCTTCTTGTCTTTCTACTTTACTTTCCAATTTATCTAAATAAATATCTACTAATTTTTCCAAAAACCTGCATATTAGGATTTTATTAGTACTATTCTTTGTATATTATTACAAAGTTTGTAAACCATTATTTTCATTTTTCTTCATATTCCATCAGACACAAATATCTTACAATTTTATTTACTTTTGATAGAAGTTTAGTTTTTTTTTAATTTCTGTTTTTTTTATACTTTCTTAAATAGAATCAAAATGAACGTCTTGCTTGGATTATTATAAATAAATAAAATTTTATTTAATTATTATAGTAAGTAAATTTAAGAAATTGTTATAGGGTATATTGTCAGTGCTTTCTCTAAAGTTGTATTCAAAGGGAAAATATTATTACTGTAGTTGCTATTCTGCTTTACAACACAAAATAACATCAATGAGAACAGAAAAAATCTTTTATTAATTGAGGTATAATTGACATATAACACTGGTTTCAGGTGTACAACATAATAATTCAATATTTGTATATATTGCAAAATGGTCACCACCATAACTCTAGTTAACATCTGCCACCATACATAGTTACAATTTTTTTCTTGTGATAAGAACCTTTAAGATTTACCCTCTTTGCAACTCTTAAATAGGCAATACAGTATTATTAATTCTCGTCACCATGCTGTACTTTACACCCGCATGACTTATTTTATAACTGGAAGTTCCCTTTTTATTCCTTCCATACACACAGCTGTTTTGTTTTGTTTTGTTTTGTTTTGTTTGCGGTATGCAGGCCTCTCATTGTTGTGGCCTATCCCGTTGCAGAGCACAGGCTCCGGACGCGCAGGCTCAGCGGCCATGGCTCAGGGGCCCAGCCGCTCCGCGGCATGTGGGATCTTCCCGGACCGGGTCACGAACCCGTGTCCCCTGCATCGGCAGGCGGACTCTCAACCACTGTGCCACCAGGGAAGCCCCACACAGCTGTTTTTAAATGTCTTAATTTCCCAAAGTATCTCAGCCCAGCTTTTTCTTGGGGGCCTTAGAAGTTCTATTATATTTATCTGTCCATAGTCTCTTGCCACAATGTATCCATAGGCCTGCAGTCTCCCTGCAGTGTTCACACACCATGATGCCCATCATTGCCTTCAGTGGCTTCCACTGTTTCCTGTCTGACCTCCAAGTCAGATGAGACTGAAACTCGTCCCCAAGGCAGCCCAGAGAGAGGCTAGAACATTGTAAACAAGTTCCATTCTGCTCCTTTCATCCTGAGGGAGGGAATTGAGAATTGAGCCATTTCCTCCAGACCAGAAAGAGGATGGGGCTAGGTGAGTAAAAGCACCAACCACCTTCTACCATTTTTAATGTACCTTTCTCTTGGTTATATATTTGCTTGACTGATGTAGATCTTTGACTGGTCTTTCCATAGTTTATTTCATGTTTCTTATGGAGAGACAAGAGCCTGAAGCTTCCTATTCTGCCATCTTCCAAAGGGAGGCTTTTAAAACACAACTTAGATGATTTAATGCCTCTACTAAAAATCCTTCAAGGCTTCCTATTGCCCTTAAAATAATAACATTTCTGATTAAGAGCTACCATTTTCTACATGAACTTAATACTTCCGAGAGTTCTGAACTCACAATATACCATCCTCCACATTTTGCCCAACCTTAAGTCATGTGTGTTTTCTTTTTGCTTCTTGACAAGTCCACCTCCTCCGTTATCATTGCTCTTGCATTTCTCTCTGCCAAGAACACTTTCCCCAGAATGCTGAAGAACTGCCTCTCCCTCATCTTTTGTTTTCAACATAAATGATCTTTATAGGATCTTTCCTGACCACCGTAATTAAGGTAGCTGTCACTTTTTTATTTTCTTCAGCTAGCTTATCTGCTTATCCAATTGTCTTTTTATGTCACTCTCTTATTAGAATATTACGGCAACAAGAGCAGCTCTGAGGAGTGGCTTCCCCAATCTCAGTGGTGCTCATCTAAATTTAAATTCTACTGGAAACTCATAAAACAGTAGACAGACATACATCTAATTTGCATAGTTGGGATTTGGGGTTGTTACACTCCGGAATAAAGAGGTCAGGGAGGTTCCTTTCATCCTAGTGGATGAATCTAGGTATATGGGTTTCATATTTTTTGGTATATATCAGTTTTTATTTAAAATTAAATTACAATTTAATTTTTCAATAATGCAATATGCATGACATGCACCTGCCAACTAGAATTAATCAATGTTATATTTATTTTTTTCCAAAGTTTCTTATACAACCCTTTATATATTTATTGACTTTTTAAAGAAAAGATTTGCAGGTATAGTTAGAGCCACTCTCTTTTATGTCTTACAGTTCCCTCTGTCCCCAGACTTAATACCTATCATAGCACTGTGTATATATATATATATATATATATATATATATTCTGTAGATCAGTGCTCCTCGATCTTTACTGTGTATATGAACCACCTCTTGCCATGTGCCTTTCTCCCTCTTCAAAGCTAGCAATACAGAGTCTTTTCCATGCTGGATTCCTCATGTGCTTCACATTCTCTCTTGAAGATCCTGTCCATATTAAGGACTCACCTGATAATGTTAAATCTATTGGAGGATAATCTCTATCTTAAAGTCAGCTGATTTGGGGTATTAATCACATCTGCAAAATTCCTTTACAGCACCTATATTAGTGTTCAATTCGATGACCAAGAGAATGTATATGTACATCAGGGGCCAGGAATTTGGGGGACTATCTTTTAGAATTCCGCTTAACACACCTTCTAAGTCAAGGGCAAATTCTCACTTAAAGTGGGAATCAGCACAGCCTCTGAAATTTCCCTGTGTTTATACTAGGAGCTGACTACACAAGTAAGATCACAAAGTATTTGCATTTAGTCTTTCATTCACCAAATGGTTATTGCCTATATTATATTGTTAAGTACAATTATATTCATGAGACACAGTGTGCTGAATGAGTTAACCAAGTTCTAGAACTTTAGAGAGCTTAGTCTTTAATGAATAACAAAGGTAGAAGATTAAAAGTCTAATGGAAAGCATGTTTTAATAAGGCAAACAAATCGATAATTAAAGAAATATCTATGTCTCTATGTTTCTAAGTACCTATCTATCTATATTTTGATTTCTCTTCATAGCATTTACCATTAATTTAATTATATATTTAATTTGTATTCATACTTATATATCATATATGTTTGTATATAATTTAAATTAATGGTAAGTGCTATGAAGAGATAGCAAGACACAGAAAAGAGTGATGCAGTGTAGAGTGGGAAGCACATTAGGTGAGCTACTCAGAGAAGACCTCTTGAGGAGGTAATATCAGGCAGGGCCTGGAAGAAGTGAGGGAGTAGACTAGAAATCGATCCCCATACTTAGGGAAGAGTACAAGGCTCTAATAATCTTAGTGTTTTTAAACACAGCCAGTTCAATGCAGACAGCACTAAATGAGTGAGAGGTGAGCCGTGTGAAATGAGGGAGGGGAGGGAGGCTAAGGCCAGATTATGTAGGAAACTGAAACTCAGTGTGATCAGCAGCATCAGCAGCATCTGGAAACTTATACGAAATCCAGAACTTCAGGCCCCACTTCAGACCTGCTGGGTCAGAATCAGCATTTTAACAAGATCCTCAGGTGATGTTCAGGTGATTCAATTAGCTCATTAAAGTCTCAAAAAACACTGAGTACAGATAAAAAACATTGTAAAGTATTTGAGTTTTATCATTATTGATGAAAAGCCATTAGTTTGGTAATGGCTGAGTTTTTAAAAGGTAATGGCTGAGTTTTTAAAAGGATGCTGGCTGTGTACAGAACAGATCATGGTGAGGGTGTACAAGAGTTAGGAGATTACTGAGACATGTTGATAGTTTCATGATGCTCTCACTCTCACCTGTAAGATAGAGGCAGGTACACGACTGCCTGGAGTCTGTATATACAGATGGAATATGTGAAGAAGAACCTGTGCATCCCAGCCTTCAAAGCAAGTCATGGCTATCTTTCCCCAGTTCACAAATGAAAGTTAATTTATAAATATTTATTCTTCACACTGAAAAACATATTGGTACCTGCTCTTCCAAGCTAATTCGAATTTTAACATGGAGAAAGAGAGCCACTATTGACACAATCTAGAAGTTAATTGAAGGTGTTGGAGCCAATTCAAAATGACTTTAAAGTATATATTAATGAAATCTTCAGATAGTAAGAAAGAAGTACTATCTACATATATAAACAAGGAATCAAAGGAGATGGAGAGAAAAAAAGATCTAATTGGAAATCCTGACAGTAAAAAAGAGTTATTGAAATTACAAAGACGACAGCAAATGGGATAAACTCTTGGCTGGGCAGAAAGAGTAAACTAGAGAGGTGGACAATGGTAGTGAACATTTGTCTAGAATACATTACAGCTGATAAAAACGTGACATCAATCAAAGAGAAGGTAAGGGATATGAAGTATCTATATCAAAGAACCAATATACATCTGGAGAAAAACGAATCCTCCTATACTGTTGGTGGGAATATAAATTGTCACAGCCATTATAGAGAACAGAATGGAGGTTCCTTAAAAAATAGAACTACCGGGCTTCCCTGGCGGTACAGTGGTTGAGAGTCCGCCTGCCGATGCAGGGGACCCGAGTTCATGCCCCAGTCCAGGAAGATCCCGCCTGCTGCGGAGCGGCTGGGCCCGTGAACCATGGCCGCTGAGCCTGCGTGTCCAGAGCCTGTGCTCCACAACAGGAGAGGCCACAACAGTAAGAGGCCTGCGTACCGCAAAAAAAAAAAAAAAAAAAATAGAACTACCATATGACCCAGCAATCCCACTCCTGGGCATATATCCAGAAGAAACCATACTTTGAAAAGGTACATGTACCTCAATGTTCAGAGCAGCACTATTTACAATAGCCAAGACTCAGAAGCAACCTAAATGTCCATCAACAGAGAAATGGAGAAAGAAGATATGATTCATATATACAATGGAATATTACTCAGCCATAAAAAAGAACAAATAATGCCATTTACAGCAACATGGATGGACCTAGAGATTAACATACTAAGTGAAGTAAGTCAGACAAAGACAAATATCATATGATATCACATATATGTTGAATCTAAGAAAATGATATAAATGGACTTATTTACAAAACAGAAATATACTCACAGACATATAAGACAAACTTATAGTTACCAAAGGGGAAAGGGGTGGAGGAGGGATAAATTAGAAGTTTGGGATTAAATATACAGACTACTATATATAAAATAGATAATCAACAAGGACTTACTGCATAAGTATTTATTTATTTATTTATTTTGGCTGTGCTGGGTCTTAGTTGCAGTGTGCAGAATCTTTTTTTTTTTTTTCAGTTGCAACATGTGGACTTGGTTTTAGCATGCGTGCTGGATCTAATTCCCCAACCACAGAGTGTGGATACTTACCCATTGGACCACCAGGGAAGTCCCAAAGACTTACTGTATAGCACAGGGAACTATATTCAATATTTTATAATAACTCATAATGGAAAAGAATCTGAAAATCAATATATATATATAACTGAATCACTTTGCTGTACACCTGAAACTAATACAACATTGTAAATCAACTATACTCCAAGTAAAAATAAATAAATAAAGGGAAAGAATACACACTGAATATAAGTTCCAGAAGGAAAGAATGAAATAGCAGTGAGGCAATATTCATATTGACAGTGACCGAGAATCTCCTAGAATTGAAAGACAAGTATCTGCAGACGGAAACTACACTCTAAGTGCTAAACAATGTAAAAAAAAAATTGTCTTTCACTTAGACACATCATAGAAAAACTGATGAACATTAAAGATAAAAAGAACATTAAGGGTATAAACCCTTTTATCACCAATGGAAAAACTAGGTCAACAAAAGATATACAATAAGCATTCCTTTGTTTTACTTGGTGTGGCAGTACTTGCTAACCAATTGTTAAGCTGCTCCAGCCTGAACCTCAGATTCTCTTCACCAGGGCCCTTTGTGACTTGCCAACTCCTCCTTAAGGAAACATTGCATCTCCCCATGACACAGGCCCTGAGAGAGTGGACACCTGCACAGCAGCATGAGACTCCAGCATTGGGGCTGCTGTGCATTCTGACTTCTCATTGCCTGAGACACATGCATGGAAACATGAAAATATCCCCTAAGACTGCTTGCAAAGCATCATTACCAATGGATGCCTGGTCATGGCTCAAGCAGAATAAAGATATTTTCATATATTCACAAATGAAGAGAATTTACCAGTAACTTCTAAAACTTACTAAAAATACTAGCAAAGACAGATACTTTATGGAGGATAAAAGAGAATCCAAAGACAAGAAGTGGAATGCCAGAAACAAAGATGAGCAATGAATCTGGTAAAATTTACTAAAAATGGTTTAAAAGTTAAATAAACATATTTATTTAGGGGAATGAAGCATTTGAATTAAAATGTTAGGCAAAAATAACGGGGAAGATTTTATAAGAAACGAGCAAAGAAACTATAATGGTATTTAAAATCTGCTTTGTTCTCCAACTCATTTAGGAAAAGAAAATCAAGATAATGTAGTAAAATTAGAGATTATTAGAAAAAGTTAATGACACATGTGAATGTATACTATATGGCAACTACCATAAAAAGAAAACCTGAACAAAAGATGGGTGTTTCACAGAAACATGAGCCATAAATAAATACATATAAAGCTGCAGTCTCTTTAATAAGCTGGATAATACAAACCAAGACCACAATGAGAAGCATTTTTATATCCATTAAATGGACAACATTTAAGAATCCTGACAAATGGGAATTTTAATATTTTTATAGCTCTCCTTATTTTTACTTAATATGGGAAAAATTAACATGTTGCTGAACATGTGATATAGAGAAGCTCACACAATGTTTTAATTTATGTCTTCCAAAATTGAACATAAATATTTCATGTATCACATCAGTCCCACTCTCCAGAGAAACTCCTTCAAATGTGCACCAGGTTATCTGTGTAAGAATGTTTGTAGCATCATTGTTCATGATCACAAAAAGTGGTAAACAGCTTGAATGTCCATCAATAATAATAATGGATAAATAACTTGTATATGCTAATGTAATGGAATACTATACATGAGTAAAAATGAATTAAATATAGCTGTGTTAGTCAGCATGGCTCACTGTTAGAAACATAAGCAGGACATGGAAGACTGTATACAAAAGTATAACATTTGTATAAATTACAGAAAGAGGCAAAACAACATGCTGTATGGTTTGGGATGCAAAGAATAAGCAGTACATAAACAGCATGGTTTGGGGATAGAAAAAAAACGTTGTGGGGGACGAAAACAAATTTTCAGCAGTACGGAAATGACTAAATATAGACTGTGATACATTTATGAGGCATATTTATAATATATGATCGATGTGTAGATAAGATATAGAATTGAACAGTAAAAGAGATGAAAATATGTCAATATGTATAAACAAGTTGCTAAAATACAATTTTGAGTGAGTAATCATGGTGTGCAACCTAATACACTGCATGATGCCTCTTACATAAACTAGATTCACAAGTCAGTTCATGTAGTTTATTGACTTACACATATGTAGTAAAAACAAAATGTAATAAACACACACCTACATTCATGATAGAAGCTGTGTCTGGGGTGACAGGATAAAGGATTGGGAGCATTTGGGATGGTGGATACATATGTGTTTTTATATTCTCCTTGTACTTTTCTGATTTTTTAATAGGTAAAAATACGAACATTCAACAGAATGAAGAGTATAAGTCTGAAAGTCTGAAGGATCTATTCCCAGCTCTGCCTCTGTATTGAATTACATGGGGCCATCCCTTCACCCTGCCAGCACTCAAGGTCTCCACTTCTAAAAACAGATTATAAAACTATTTCTTAAAGTCTCTTCTGCCTCTGACAGCCTGTAGTCCAACATATGACTTACAATTTCACTCTGTTTCGGGGACAGTGCCATTGGCCAGGCTGTTCTAATAAGTTGTCCATTAGACCAGATAATCCTTAAGGAACTTTAAGAAAGTGATTTCAGTTTAACACGCCAAAATTATTCTGTACCTTTTACTGACCTTGGGTAACCCTAGGTGCAGGTTTTCACTCATTAGGTTATTGCTTAGATTCATAAGAGAGAGATGTGGAAGAAAGGAAATGACAGCTGTAGTCTAGGAGAGGAGTCTTCACTTTGCATAGTTCACCTTGAGGTAGCAATAGAATGCCCAGAGGGTCAAAAAACCAGAAATGTCAAAGCTGTGAGCAGAGTAAGCATTGTTGATTCTGGTTCAATCCTAAGCACTTGAAGAACTCTGAGGCTGTCTGCCAAATGGAAGGAATTTCAAATGTGGATAAACGTGGATTTAAACTTTCTGCACTGCACAACTTGTAGATGTGTGACTCTCAGTACATTACTTCGCCTCTTTAAGCCTCAGCATCCAACCTCTGAGAGTTACTGAGAGAAAGAAATACAGTGAGATGAGGCAGATAGAACATCTAAAATCTAACCTCCTGGCACATAAAATATCGTCAATAAATGGTAGCTAGTATTATTTTAGCTGTGCTCTCACTTAAATCACTAGCATGATTTTGTTAGTAATAACAGTACCTAAGTTTTAATGGTTTATGCATGCATTCATAAGCATTAACTCACTATATATTCACAATATAGATGAATATGTAGTTGTAGAATTCTTGAAGCAAAGCCAGGTGACTGCTCCATTTTATCAACAGCGAGAGGTTTCTAAAGAATTGAACATTGTGTAAATTATATACATACTCCTTGCATATTTTGCATAAAGGACTTTGAAGCAATCAGCTTTGGAGAGTTCATAGTTCATAGCCCTCCTCATAATATGTGCAAAGTAATGAGAAAATCCATATTATTTTCTTCCACTGACAACATAGATTTGAGATCATTGTATAAATAAAAATATTCTTTAAATGAAGACCATTAAACCTTAAAAAGAATAATAATGTTTCATGTTTTAATAGGGTTATAAACTTTCTAGAGTATTTTTAGACATATTCTTTCTCCAGGAAATGGGAGTACAAACCAACATGCCATAAAAAGAAGATAACCTCATGAAGGATGTTTTATTTTTATATAAATGACTTACAAAAACAGATCTACAAGATTCCTTCTTCAGCACTTATCCTAAGATCTCTATGATTTTTAGGAAAGCAGGTATCGAGCATACCTGCTTGAAGGTATCAAGCATGGAGTTGGCCAAACTTGAGTTTGGTGTGATCTTGGACAAGCTATTAACTTCCTTGAGCTATAGTTTCCCATCTGTTAAAAGGGGGGATAATAATATCCATTCCTCAGATATTAAAAAAAGATTAAACTAGCACTCTATGGAGTGATACATAGTATATAAATGTTGAATAAGTGGTGAATTCTTCTTATTTTATTTTAATTTCTCATCCTCTTATTTGACTGGAGTTCTATAATATAGAGGACTTGGTGAGAACGTGCCTATTAACTGTGGAAGCAGCCTGGAGTGAGGCAGAGGGGTGCCAAGTAAGACATCATGGGCAGCTCTTACTTTTGTTTGTCTGTGGAATAAGCTAGTCCCTGAGTAGAAGGTGATACATGATAGTTCTGACAATTTTCATAAAGAGTTATTACCTGATGTCAGTTATCTTTCGGGAAGTAGATAAACTTCCCTACTACCCTATGCTAAGGTAAAATGTGACAGGGAGAAACTGATGTCCCATCTCTAATGTCCAGAGTAGCCGTAAGAGTGTGGTCCTCACTGGAGGTGAGTTCTGTCCAGTGAAGCAGTGCTTGGTTCATCAGCTAGAAAGCCAGTACTGTGCTGATGCAGACAGGAGGGAGTGGGCACACTGTGAGCCTGTTCCCTCCAGAAATTTCAGAAAAATGTGGGGAGACTGTGAGGGGGAAGCTGATTGTTGACAACAGCATCACAGATTTGCACGAACGTGGTTAAGTTACAAATGTTAGGCAACTGGCAAAATATTTAGCACACAGGCTGCTCCACGTTGCATTTTCTTCCTCTTCAATTTGTGCAATATTTTCACCCAAATAAGAAAGTAAACAGATTGGTCATGTGTGCTTTGCATCCTGTATTTAGCTACAAGCTCTACTCTTGACTCTTCTATTAGATTGATGACATGACTTGCTTCAAGCTGTAGAGTATTGGTCATAAAGACTAAATTATCTAAGGCAGCAGATCTAAATAGACATTTCTCCAGAGGAGGCATACAGATGGCCAAAAAAGCACATAAAAATATGCTCAACATCACTAATTATTACAGAAATGAAAATTAAACTACAATGAGGTATCACCTCTCACCAGTCAGAATGGCCGCCATCAAAAAAATCTACAAATAATAAATGCTGGAGAGGGTGTGGAGAAAAGGGAAGCCTCCTACACTGTTGGTGGGAATGTAAATTGATAGAGCCACTATGGAGAACAGCATGGATGTTCCTTAAAAAACTAAAAACAGAACTACTGTATGACCCAGCAATCCCACTCCTAGGCATATACACTGAGAAAACCATAACTTGAAAAGATACATGCACTCCAATGTTCATTGCAGCACTATTTACAATAGCCAGGACATGGAAGCAATTACTCAACCATAGAAAAGAATGAAATAATGCCATTTGCAGCAACATGGGTGGATCTAGAAAGACAAATATCATATATTGCTTATATGAAATCTAAAAAAAAAGGGTACAAAAGAACTTACTTACAAAACAGAAGTAGTCACTGATGCAGAAAACAAACTTATGGTTACCAGTGAGTAAGGGGGGGAGGGATAAATTGAGAGATTGGGACTGACATATACACACTACTACATATAAAATAGATAACTAATAAGGACCTACTGTATATCACAGGGAACTTTACTTAATACTCTGTAATGGCCTAAATGGGAAAAGAATCTAAAAAGAAAGAAAGAATGGGTATTTGTACATGTATAACTGATTCACTTTGCTGTACGCCTGAAACTAATACAACATTATGAATCAACTATACTCCAATAAAAATTTAAAAAAAAAAGAATGAATCATCCAGGATGAATTGTGGGACTGTGGTTTTGTGGCTTTGCTGACTGTCTGATTGTTCTACAGACCAATGAAAAGTCTCTGATCTGTCAACCAAATACCTGTTAAAGCGCCTTACAAAGAAAAAGCTCACTGCCAACTGAATCACAAGACTTACTCAAAAAAATCCCCCTTGCCTTCAAATAAGTATATTTTTCTCCCCAAATTGAAATGCACAGGAATAAAAAGACAAAAACCCTACAAAAATTAGCAAACACTCCAGGAAGTTTTTTCAACATTACCATCAATAATTCAAAGAAATTACAACTCAGGTGGTATTTTCCGTTTGACTAGCCTATATGTTAGTATTCAGCGCTCCCATAACAAGCAACAATGTGTTAAGTAAAATGAAATGTTTTGCATTGTTTCAGGATCTGTTGTTTAGGGCATTACATTGAAAAGCACTTACCCAAAAAGAAGAGCTAATATTCTGTTCGTGGTGGAGAGCAGGACTGATTTCCGTTTGCTCTGTGCATGTCACTAGAGAGGTTCTAAACTATAAACAGCTCAGTGTCCACTTATGAGGTTTATACATGCAATTTCTGCATCATTTGTCTTTGTAAATGGAACTCAAAATTATCTTTACACTTATTCAACAGCCTTTTCTCATCTCTGTCAAGTGGGAATGAACCTTTGGGAATGAAAATATCTTCTAAGTGTATGATTTTGCTGGGAAAATATGAAGTGAATTTCCAGCTCCAGAGTTTGTAAAAACAAGATAATTTTTTTCATTTATTAAGCCAATGATATTCTTAAAAATGATTCCTGTATATTACATCTTATACTATATAAATTTCCAGGGAAAGACCATGAGTTTTGTAATGAGATCTAACAGTGCTTGCTCCCTCTCTGCTGTTTACTGACCAGTGATGTAGGACAAATTAACTTAATTCTGAACTTAAGTTTCCTCATAAATAAAATGGGGATGAAAATATTTTTTCTGAGTTCTGCTTCCAGAGACTGTGACACACTAAAATGAAAGCTGAGATGCATGATGTGAAGGGTAAAAATAAAAAGAGAGATGAAAGAAATGAATGTAAAATCTGTGAGAAAATATTATGGAGACTGAACGTGACTGAGTCTCATTGAGGGAAAAGTAGCAGCTTTGAGTAAAAACTATCCAGATGCATAGTCAGAGATTATGTTGGGATACCCTTTTCATTGTGAGGATATCATTTCCCCCCCCCCAAATTTCCCAGAATAGACTGTTGCCCATCCGTTGACCCAACATGGTTGGTCAGGAAGAGAAACACTGTCCACGAGCTGTTCAGAGATGCTGGAGATATCAACAAAGAAGCCCTTGAGAATAGCTGATGGAAAGTAAATCTCAGTGAGTTTAGGTAAGAGAGCTGGTACTTGAGAAATCCCTTGTCCACCCATCTAGCACATAGCTCCAAGGACTAGGTGATCACACAAAAAAGTACAAACCAGGAAAGAGGGATAAGCAAGCCTCCCAAGGACCAGGGTTGCAAGGGGGATGCGGCAAACAGGTAGTAGGTCTGCACCTTGGAGTGTATCCTTTTCTCAATATAGACACATTCCTCTTGCCCAGGTCTTTCTCACACTTCAAATGTAGCATATACTGAAGCTTAAGAGTTTGTTTCTTCTCCCCAAGAATATATCAACTGTTAAAGTAGCTGAAAGTATCAAGAAATTATGTGACTACAGGGGAAAATAACAAGACACTTAAGGATCATAAACCTTGAAAAGAAAGAGAATAAAATAAATAACCTCTATCTGATGACTCATTGAGAATGAGAATTTAAAATGATATTCACAGATAGAGAGGGTAATATTGGTAATGAGAAAAAAGAAGGCCCAGTAGTTACATTAAAAAAAAAAACTAAATTAAAATACTGAGGGCTTCCCTGGTGGCGCAGTAGTTGAGAGTCCACCTGCCGATGCAGGGAACGTGGGTTCATGCCTCGGTCTGGGAAGATCCCACATGCCGCGGAGCGGCTGGGCCCGTGAGCCACAGCTGCTGAGCCTGCACGTCCGGAGCCTGTGCTCCGCAACGGGAGAGGCCACAACAGTGAGAGGCCCGCGTACCGCAAAAAAAAAAAAAAAAAAAAAAAAAATACTGAAAAATAAAATTATAATAGTTGAAATAAGAGAACTGATATATAAGTGAATAATAAACTTAAAAAAGAAGAATGATTTGGAGATCCCTTTCTGAGAAGGCATAAGAAATAAGTATAAAAGGTACGCTAAGTAAAAGGAGAAGAAAAAACATGATTATTAAAATAATAGGCCCAGAAGAAAAAAGAAATAGAGGAAAAGTTAAGTACTCGAATACATTATGCTGAAAGATTTCTCATAATTAATGGAAGATGATGACTTCAAATTGATAGAGCTCATAGATACTACAATGGAAATAGAGAAAAACAAAACATCCTTGACATAATAGTGAAATTTAGGTAGATCAAATGACAAAGGAGGATTCCAAAAGGCTTCTGGAAGTAAGAAGCAAATTTATATCAGATATCTCAAGAGCAACAATGGCTGCAAGATGATGATTATTATTTACAACATATTCAATCCAGAGAATATTTAAATTTTTGTATCAGTAAAGATAGAAACAAAGTTTAAAACATCATAAGAGTACATAATAAGGAATAACAGATCAAGAAGATATAACAAACATGAACATACGTGAGCCTAGGTATGTAGATTTGAAATATATAAAGCAACAACTTACAAAGTTGAGGAACAAATAGATAAACTAATAACTGTAGTTGGATAATTTAACATATATCTTTCAGAAACTAACAGGTCAAGCAACTGGATTATAATAAACTTACAGAAAATATAGATAACCCAATTAATGAATTATACATATGTATAATGCATGTGTAGATAGATGGATACTGCTGAAAATAAATATTTTGAGTTCATAGGTAAAAGTCACAAAAATTACCATATACAGGCCACAAATGAAGCTGCATAAATTTCAAAGACCCAAAATCATGTAGACTAAGGTCTTTAGCCAGAATGCAATACAATTGGCACTCAATAATAAAAGGGCCACTTCAAAATTCTATTTTAGATAACTAAATAAGACACCAAAGAGATTTTGAAAGTATTGAGAATATTATGAGCTATTATATGCTAGTACATTTGCAAACTTAGATGAAATGGTGAATTCCAACAAAAGCATGAAACATAAAAAAGTGTCAATGAAATAGAGAGTATGAGCCATTCAGTAAGTGTTAAAGTAATTGAGCTGCTCAGCAAAGGATTAACCAATAACTTCTACAAATTTTCAAGGAATCACTATTTATTAACTTACATATATTAATTTATAAAATTTATAAAAATATAAATTTTTACAGGAAAAAAAATGAAAATTTCCCAGCTTATTTTACAAAGCTAGAGTAATCTTTATTCTAATACACACAGGGTTTCTAAAAAGCCATCGAGGGTGTGTGTGGCCCATATACTGCTGATTCCAAAATTGATTGAGAGACTAGGATTAAAAGTTCAGAAATATAACCATGTATTTATAGCCAATGAGATATATGACAGAACTGGCATGCCAGAATAGTAGGAAAACGTTAAGGATATAAGCCCATTAAACTGAGAAATGTGGAGTTGGATCCCTCTCATTCAATATATAAATGTGAAATTCAGAGTGCTTATAAATCAAAACCACTATAAAACTAAAGGAAGAAAATCTAGGAGAATATCCAGGGGACCTTGAAGAAGAGTGGAGGAAAGAGACAGTATCTCAGATTTCTAAACCAAAAACTTCATGGAAAAAAAAGAGTTAATGGATTTTATTATATAAGAATTCAGAAATCCATTAAGGAAGAAAATCTAGACAGCTAGCAAACATATGGCAGATTAGAAGGTGCTAATTTCAACAACTAAATCCACTTAAGGACTAATATCTTGAATACAGAAGGACTTCTATGAATCAACAGGGAAACCTAGGAAGCAAAGAAAAATATCTAGAAGTATATGGAAATGTATTCAACATCAGCAATAACAATCTGGTATATCATTTTACTAATATTAAAATATACCCTTTAGAAAATAATTAAGATTTGCATCATAGCAACTGTTGATGTGGATGGGGGTATGTGTGGATGTAGGCAATGTAGAAAAATGTGCAATGAAAGATTGAATAAATGAGTCTATATAATTTTATACATATATATATATATATATATATATATATATATAAAATAAGCCTGTGGCAAACAATGTGTAAAATATGTAAAAGTGGTATCTATTCTAGAGCAATTCTCCAGAGAAATATTGACCCAGGGATTTGCATTATAACAGATTTTTAAATATTATACAAATTTCTTAGAGTTCCATCTTCTAAAATTATGTCAAGGACAAAAATTACAATACTGTAATTATACCTTTAGTGACACAGCTACCTGGTTTTTAAGAGTAGCATACTATGTAATTAGCAGTTTATCATTGAAAAAATAGTCCAAGGATTTTTGCTGGACATTCAAGAGTTTGTTGTGTTCAGGAATCAAGATAATAACAGAATAAAGTTTTCAGTGTGTGAAGTTTTAAAAACTGAGATATGCTGACTAGTCTTAAAAGACATCTGCACAAGCAGAATAATACATTCAACATCATTTTAACCTTTAAAAAGAGTTTGCATGGTTGATATGGAGGGCAACTGGCAGTAGTTCCATAGTATATGTTATGTTTTCTGTTACCCAGGAACCCTATTCCTATGTATATGTTTCAAAAAAGTATGTATGAAGGTAATTCTTTTCAACATTGTTTGTGGTAGCTACTGTTTGTAGCCATCTTATGTGTTCATCTCTAAATAAATAAAATATGATGGATACATTCACTGTAACAAGCATTTAGGAGCAATGACTTAGGTATACATACAATGGCATGAAGACTTAAAGCTACAGCATTTTACATATACAAATCTCCATAGCACAATACCATTTACATAATCCAAAAGCACAAAAAAGAACCACTGTAATCTTTTTTTATGTGGCAGAATGTATGACTTGTAAACATTTTTTTTAATCATCTTTATTGGAGTATAATTGCTTTACAATGGTATGTTAGTTTCTGCTTTATAACAAAGTGTATCAGCTATACATATACCTATATCTCCATATCTCCTCCCTCTTGCCTCTCCCTCCCACGCTCCCTATACCACTACTCTAGGGGGTCACAAAGCACCAAGCTGATCTCCCTGTGCTATGTGGCTGCTTCCAACTAGCTATTTATTTTACATTTGGTAGTGTATATTAGTCCATGCCACTATCTCACTTTGTCCCTGCTTACCCTTACCCCTCCCATGTCCTCAAGTCCACTCTCTATATCTGCGTCTTTATTCCTGTCCTGCCCCTAGGTTCTTCAGAACCATTTTTTTTCAAATTCCATATATATGTGTTAGCATATGGTATTTGTTTTTCTCTTTCTGACTTACTTCACTCTGTATGACAGACTCTAGGTCCATCCACCTCACTACAAGTAACTCAATTTCATTTCTTTCTATGGCTGAGTAATATTCCATTGTATACATACATGTACCACATCTTCTTTATCCATTCATCTGTCGATGGACACTTAGGTTGCTTCCATGGTCTGGCTATTGTAAATAGAGCTGCAATGAACATTGCCGTACATGACTCTTTTTGAATTATGGTTTTCTCAGGGTATATGCCCAGTAGGGATTGCTTGGTCATATGGTAGTTCTATTTTTAGTTTTTTAAGGAACCTCCATACTGTTCTCCATAGTGGCTGTATCAATTTACATTCCCACCAACAGTGCAAGAGGGTTCCCTTTTCTCCACACCCTGTCCAGCATTTATTGTTTTTAGATTTTTTGAGGACCACTGTATTTTTATAAGGTTATATACATATCAAAGGAAATGTAACACACACATCAGGTTGAGTGCCTATGTGGGAATACAGAAAAGGATTGGGGATCAGCAATAGTAAAAAGAAAATAAAAGAGAATAAATCTTCCATAAGCTAATGAGAATGGTCTACCCTACTGGAAGTTATACTTTCAACTCTAAAGCTGAGACCAAAAAAAAAAAAAAAAGAAGAAGAAAATTCCCAGTAACCAGAAGATGTTTCTGTTAATAGGGCACAATATATTTGTGTCTCTCTGCAGTTAAGAACACTGGAAGTTTGAAAGGTTGGATTAATTCCATATTTCTTATGCTTTTTGTTTGGTCACTATCTTTGTTCCTCGTCAGCAAAAGAATTTATTCCCTGATGTGAATTCCTTTTGTAGTCTTTGGGCAAAATCTTCAAGTGCTTTAATAATTATGTGATCTTTATTTACTATTCATATGATGTTTTTAAAAAATATTTATTTATTTATTTATTTATTTTTATTGAAGTATAGTTGATTTACAATGTTGTGCCAATCTCTGCTATACAGCCAAGTGACTCAGTTGTACAGATATATACATTCTTTTTTTGTAGTCTTTTCCATTATGATTTATCAGAGGATATTGAATATATTTCCCTGTGCTATACATTAGGACCCTGTTGTGTATCCATTCTTTCTTTTTTTAAAAAATGTAGTTAATTTATTTTTTATTTAGCAGGTTCTTATTAGTTATCTATTTTATATATATTAGTGTATATATGTCAATCTCAATGTTGTTTTTTTAAATCAGTTTCTTGTGTTCAGTTCCAGGTTCCATCTAGCAGACACCATGGTAAGAGTATGATCCTTAGTCGATACACAATGCATACTTATAACAAAAACTCTTCACACGTTGGCAGCTGGCCTGTGAAGGGTTCCCAGCACACCCCCTTGCCCGTGATGTGCCAGTGGACAAACACTAGTCCAAATGAGCTAGAATAAAGCAATCTAGAAGAAAACTATGTGGTCCTTGAATGATGGGAACAGGTCTAATAATATGGAGAATGTAAATAATACAAGTGGAAAATATCACCAAACAACAAAATTCCATACACGGTTTTTGTAGTAAAGATATATTTGAAAAAAAAATGAAATTCTTGAACAGTGATTTATCATTGTCAGAGGAAGATTCGTCTTGGCTGTAGCAGACACAGCCAGCCCCCCACCTCCACAAGCCTCCAGCCCTTCAGAGTGCTCTGACAACTTCCAGAGGCCAGTATCTGCATCTTTGTGCCTGAGAACCATTCCCATGAAAGAGTGGGAAGCTGCCCTGTTGATGTGTTGATATGCCCATATGCCAAGAAACCCACACCTCCTGGGGGCAGCTTTCCACAAACACATTTGGGAGTTGGTTCATAACACCAACAGGAAAAACAAGGCAGCATGAACATTGCTTTATGACAAATGAACTCCGTTGGCGTGATGACTGGTAGTCTGGAAATGTTATCTATAATACAACTCTCTTGACTTCCTTGGACTCTACTTATGTCTAAGGCTCATGAGCAGCATGTGCTAATCACTTTCCAGATATCCTTGGGGAAAAAAAAAACTAAGATGTAAAGGTCTACCTACCCACTTAAAAAGAAAAATAGAAGTTATGAAAAAGGCTAAATTTTTCTTCAACCCCTGCTGTGATATAAATCTTGGACTGACCAAATATTCAGTGCCAAGAAGCTAAGACAAGGTGAATTTAAGATCTCCTCAATTTTTATCTTGATCTTCCATTAATTAAACATTTTTAGTGTTCTAATTTCTTGTGTTCATAACTATCATTGAAAATCGGCAAGCCAGCCCCTTTCTACATGGAAAAGTCGTGCTTACAGACTAATTGATCTTAAGTAATACTTGGTATTCTTTTGGGTGTGTTTCTTCCAAAGCAATTGGAAAATAGCCTTACCCTTTCCCATCCAATGATTTAGAATGCCTGTTAAAAGTGTCTCTGAATCTCTTATAAGCTCACTTCTTGATGTATGCCAGGATTTCTCTTAGAAAAATAATTGCTATGTAGTTTTCATAATAAATATTGACAAACCAAGTCACATTAAAACACACATACACACACACACACACACACACACTAGTGCTCACACAGGCATGTATGGATAAAACAAAAGAAGTATGTGTTAAATCTAAGACAAACATCTTTTACTTCATTCAGTTAAAAATAATTTCTCCATTGAATCCTAAAAAAAAATCCTTCACAGTTTAATATTTCAATTAAAAGAAATTCCAATCAAAATATTTCGCTGAAGTTTAAAAAGTGATTCTCAAATGTATCTATAAGAAGAAACACATTAGAATAGTTCATGTCTTTCTTGGGACAGGGGATTAGCTTTGCCTTGTGTGGAATGGACCCAAGTACTCCAGAACATATGTGGTGTCCTGCCTTCTGTGCCCAAGCCAAAGGAGGATTTCTTCCAGCTCCCTGAAGGAGGCATGTTCAGATGACCCAGGACTTTTAAATAGGGTATTGTTTCTTCTCTAAAATTACATTTCTGCCCACATCACCATGCAAGATTTATTATATTTAATCTTTATCCAGTCTCCAAACTGAGACTGTTCTCCATGGTTTTTTTTAAGAAATATTTTAGTGATAATTTGTTTAATATTTGTTTCTCTTACTGCAATGTAAGCTCAATGAAAAAAGTAATTTTGTCCATTTTTTTTTATTATATTCTCAGTGCCTGGCAGTAAGGGTGTTCAATGAAGAATCTCAATTCAGCATAAACAGAATGAAATTAATACTCTATAATGGGTTAATGAGTTAATCATCTTTAAAAAATTACATGGAGCATGCAACCTCACACAACTCCAAAATAAATGCCATATGTTCTAAATATTTAAATGCAAATTATGAAATTACAATATATTTTAACAATATATCTATAATTTGGGTGGTTGGAAAAAACTTTAAAAAACACAAAACCAAATTAAGAGCCATGAAAAATAATATTAATAGTTTTATTGCATAAAATTTAAATGTGTTTGAATAACAAAAAAAGTTTAAAAATGTTAAAAATATATAAAAAAGAATGTATAAAAAAACTGGGGTTTCATATCTAAAATAGGAGCTTAATTAAATAGCACATGAAAATGTCTTTTTATAGATTTTAAAGCACTATCAAATGTAAGATATAAAATTACTAGTCTAGTAAATTAATAAACTTCAAAAAATGTTAAAAATCAATGCTGAGAAATATATGTACACATGCTATTATCAATAAACAAGAAAAATAAAACTTCCCTTTGGAAATGGACATAGAACATATAAGGAGGTGATTTAAAAAAAGAAATAATTCATATGATTTACAGTTTACAAAGATATAAAAACATTAAATATTATTTGAAAATAAAGAAATTTAAATCCTACAGCATTGAGATACCACTTTTTTCCTATCAGATACATAAAGAATACATAATAGAAGTACTCACTGCTTTGAGGAAACAGTGCAAAAATAGACACTTATCTATACTTTAGCACAGAAGTGAAGGAAAATTTAAAATAAAATAATTTGAAATATGTGTATTTATTGCTGTGTTCATTGTGACATTTATAATAATAAATTGGAAACAAATTGTGTCTCCAGTTTGAGGCTTATAAAAATATATTATAGTGCATCCAACAATAGGATAAGCCATGAAGGATGATGTCATAGAGCATTTTTATTAATGGGGGAAGGTATTTCTATACATGTGTGAACTATGCCACAAAAACATTGAAAAAGCTTGTATTTTTAGCATAAACCTAATAACGACTGTTATAGTTTCTTTAGAAATGATTTAATTTTTATTTTAATTTTTCTAGTATTTCTTCAAGAAGCAATGGGGAGCTATTTGGAATAACATTAAAAATGTATTCTTGGGTAGTCAGCCCAAACCTGAGATTCAATAAGGTTTATAACATGAGAAAGGTGAAACCAAGAACATTTTTCTAAAGTTTTTTCTTTTTTGTTTCTCTGATTCAACCTGGTTTGGCCTACATTTAATTTTCTTGCAAATCAGAAGTAATTTATTACTAATCCCTTAATTGTTTAATAAGGAAAACACAGGATGATTTTTCCATTCTTATGTAAAGTCTAATTCTCAGAGGACTTTATATGTGCCACATTTATGTCACTTTCCACATGATAATATCATAGTTTATGAACATGCTTTTCTTCTACTGTATTGTAAATTTCATGAGAACTGTATTCTGACTAATCTATCTAATGTATCTTCCACTGTGCTGAAACTAAATATGTTTTTAAACATAATAGATTCTTAATGTATTTGATGCAATAAATGAACTTTTTCTTTTCCTACATTTTTCCATTTAATATGGGGCCTGAAATGGGTTCCTCTCTTGAGTGCACCTGTTCTTTACACTTAAGCTCTCTCCTTCCTCAATTAGAGCAATTTTCAGATGTTTTACAGTGTCTTAGAGAACACATCTTCAGTGGCTAAGATATATAGGGGGGTAGCCTCAATATGGCAACATGTCTATTTTTCACGGTATGAAGCCCATAATTTTGTAAGCTAGCCCATTCCATTACTGGACTGCCAAAACTGTTTAAATTTTCTTTCTAACAGGTGAATTGTACTCATTTTTTCTATGAATATAAACATTGATTCCAGCTCTACCTCTTGGAGAAGCAGAGGAGAAATGTGGCTTCTTGTCTATATGGCAGCCCACATCTGAAGATTCAGCCGAGTTACCTCAGATACGCCTCTGCTGGGCTAAGTGGCTACTTGTTCCCGGCATTTGTGATGGTTCTTCCTGAATGCTCCGTTGGTTAGCCATGGCCTTCCCAGGACAGACAAAGTTGTTCCTGATTTAACCAGCCCTTTACAGAACACAGTGAGACAATCATCACCTTTATTTTGGAGTGTATATTCCTATGATAATACCTGTTTGCTTTGCCTTTGCTTTTTTCAGCAAGTATGGGCCATTGCTGCATTACACAGATCTTATGGTTATTTGTTCCCGTTGCTCAACGTCCATTTATATTGTCTTTGTTGTCTAGCCCTGCAAGAGTTCTCCACTGACTACACAGTAAAGAATTCCAAGGTTTTAATTTTTTCATCCATTTTATTTTTTTCCCCCAAGCTATTGCTGTAAAGGAGAATTGGTAATACACCTTGAAAACTAAATTATTTTCTATACTAATTTCCCCCACACTGGCACTCTTGTATTATGTATGACGTGAGGACAGAGTCAGCACGATTTCTAGGGCGCGGAGACCCCAACAAGTTGAGATACAAGTCTCAGGGTTGGACACTGCTAAAATCAGAGAACCAAGAAGCCAGATTCAAAAATAGTGTTCACAAAATATTATTCCTTCACCATCAGAGAAAAGGGTCCATGCCTGTTAGAGGCACCAACTTGAGTTCATATTACAATTGTTCAGTAAATTATCTCATTCAATCTTCTCAACCATTCTGTAAGGAAATTTCATTTGTTTTCTTCACTTTACATTTCAGGAAAATAAGTTTTGGGAAAGTTACATACTTGTCTGAAAGGTACTCTCAGATTCTGCCTTTTCTCCTCTCATCAGAGCTCTTCCTGAGTCCTTAGAAAAAGAAACATGAAGAAACTCTCTCTGTTCTGTTATTTACTCTTTTAACCATCTCACCCCAAGACAGTAAGAACTCCTTGTCTGAATGGGCAGAGCCTGAGACACTAGGCAATGTTTTACTAGACAGTGGACCTCCTCATATGAGGAGCACACAGTAAAGGCTGAGCTTTGCATTCACTTCTCGCCTTCTGTGTTTTCCCCCTTGTGCTCCTTGGCTCCAAGAGAAAACCAAATCAGTGGAACCCATCTGTAAAGAGCCCAGCTACATGTGCATTTTCTGCTTCCGCCTCTCATCATGATGAAACAAGGTGCCAGGTTAGCCTCTCCACCGGGCATTTGTCTGGGATATGGTTCCACATATCCAGCTCTTCTAGACTAGAGGGAAAGAAAAGCAAGAAGTCTCACATAGGTTCCTGAATCTGAACCCAAGCTTGAGAGCTGTTGGGAAAAGGCCTGCCCAGGGCTGTCATGATAGTGTGATCACGCTCTGGTCTAGCTACTAAGTAAAGTGTTGTTTTTAAAAAATTTTCAAGTTCAATTTGGCTGTTGTGAAAATATTGTGTCTGAGCAAATATAGTTTCCTCCCTATGAAACTGTGGAGAGAATGAGTGAGTGGTAAAATTTGTGCACCAAAACCCCTGCCTTATACTCTTAACATTAACCTTATACTGCCGACTCCTACCTGTCTTAGGCTTGTCCTGGGAGGCATGGGGTTAACTCAGCTTATTCAAGTGGGAAGAAACACTAGGTGGCCTGGTAGAAACCTTCTGAGCTTGAAATAATGAGAAGGAACATCTTCCTGGGTGGTAAAGACCTTCCTCCTCCTACTTAAAACACAGGTTCACAGCTTAAGTTCTGTCCAGAATGCCCCCTGCCGCCCTCCAAACTTTTTCTGCTCCCCTTGTCAACATAACTTGTCTTTCTTCCCCCGCCAGCTCTCATGTTTGATGCAGTGTGTTCTCTCAGGCTGGACAGCAGAAATAGCCCCTCTATGGACTCCTCACTCCTTCAAGTTTACATTTATTTGTAAACTATCTCTCTCCTGCATTTTACATTGGGGCAGACATCAATACTGAGCCTGCTTCTGAAAGCTGGAGGTGAACAGCTTACCTGGGTAAAATGGGAGTGAAGATGAGACAGTTGGGGCCTGGGACCTGGGACCCTTTGCTGCAGGACTGTCACCTGGACAGACATCTCCTCCGGCAACAGATACAAAGTTATGAGGGACTAAAAATAACCGTGTGCATACACGCTGGGGCAAATTATGGACAGCAAGATACAAAGAGACCAAAACTCCAACTTGCACTTCTGAAAAGCCAGCCAAAGCAGGGTGTCGGGAGCAAAAGCAGGGCACTGCGCATGCCCGCTGCACACAGCACCACCAAAGGGTGGGCAGACACCTCAGCCACCCCTCCCACCGACCCCTGGACACACCCTCACCCTCACCCCATGTAAGGAACAAGGTTGCCCCCCCTCAGGAAGCAAGCAAGCAAGGGAACATGTTGTTTGTTTTCGCTCCCCGCTGCTGCCTCAGGGGTCCCAGTAAAGCCGTGCCTGAATTTCTTTTCTGGTTCTTATAATTTCTATTGGTTAAGGAAGGCCAAGAACCCTGGTCGATATCAAAGATAAGAGGAGTGAAACCTTCCCTAACTCTGTGGGTGAAAATGAGCCCACCTGAAAACTGAGTTTATGATTAATCCCTCTATCTGAAACTTTATCCTCTTTCTTCCCTCCTCTGACCTCAGTCCTGTGCTAACTGGACACTAATCAACCAGAGGCAGATGACTAAGATTGCTATTGTCAAAAACATCATTAACGTACTAAAATTGCTAGTATAGATATCATCATTAACATACAGGCTGTCTCCCCAGGGCAAGATGAGCTCACAGACTCCAAGCCATGGACCACCTGGACAGAGAATCATAAACCAGAGTCATCCTGGCTCCCGAAACTACGATTAAGAAATGTTACCAGACAAGGATTAATCCCAGCCTCTTTGTTCTTCCCTGTTAAAAAACCCATAACTCAAGGACCAAGTGGGAGTGGATCTTTGTCCCCTACTCCCTTGCTGGGCTCCCTGCAAATAAACCCTTACTTTATTGCTGTCAGGGTTTGGCTTTCTGTGCTGCAGGCACACGAGCCCTTGCTCGTGTGTCCTCCACCTGTGCACAGAGCTTGTCCTGTTGCATTCTGCTTATCCTGTCACCTCTGTCTCTACCATTAAGCTGTGATTTCCTGAACTATCTTTCCCTTTATTCCTTCAGCATGTACTGTTTTGAGCTTTTCCCATGTGCTAGGGAGTCGTGACTAGCTCTCAAAGTAAAAAGAAGTGAAACAAAGAAATGAATAAGATAGAGTTGCAGTCACTTGCCCACAAGTCACTCACAATAACCCAGACAAGTAAACATGCAGAGTCTGGTGACTGCTTGAAGGGTCGGCTAATGCCTATGAGTCCTCGGATGAGAGGCACCTTACCTGGCTGAGAGGTGAGGAGACTCAGGCTGGAGCAGACCACTTTATTTATTTATTTATTTAATTAATTTATTTTTGGCTAGGTTGGGTTTTCGTTGCTGTGCACGGTCTTTCTCTAGTTGTGGTGAGCAAGGGCTACTCTTCGTTGCGGTGCACGGGCTTCTCATCGTGGTGGCTTCCCTTGCTGTGGAGCATGAGCTCTAGGGAGTGCGGCTTCAGTAGTTGCAGCACGTGAGCTCAGTAGTTGTGGCTCGTGGGCTCTAGAGCGCAGGCTCAGTAGTTGTGGCGCACGGGCTTAGTTGCTCCGCGGCATGTGGGATCTTCCTGGACCAGGGCTCGAACCCGTGTCCCCTGCATTGGCAGGAGGATTCTTAACCACTGCACCACCAGGGAAGCCCTGGAACAGACTGCTTTAAATGGAGTCCAGAAAGATTAGCAACCACTTGAGGCAAGGAGCAAGGCTGGGAGTAAGGGGCAGGGACCCCTCATGCCCTGCAGATGAAGCAATGGCTGTGCAGTCTTCCTGGTGACAGCACAGGTGGGCTCAGAAAATTGAGCGTGTTCAGTGCAGCTGGGGAGGAGAGTGGGAGGGGTGTGGATTGGACAGAGGCTTGAAGGCAGTTACTCATCATTGCCATTACGCTATGACTCCACAAAGAGTAGCCTCTGTCTGTCTGTTTGTCTCTCCCTTATCTCTATCTCTGTGCTCTCATTTTCTTTCATTTTTTAAATTTTGTTGAAGTATTGTTGATTTATGATACTGTGTTAATTTCTGCTGTACAGAAAGTGATTCAGTTATACACACAGACATGCACATATATATATATTTTCACTTTCTTTCTCATTTTGGTTTATCACAGGATATTGAATATAGTTCCCTGTGCTATACAGTAGGACCTTGTCATTTATCCAGCCTGTATATAATAGTTTGCACCTGCTAATCCCAACCTCACACTCCATCCCTCCCCCACCCCCACCCGCTTGGCAACCACCAGTCCGTTCTCTTTCTCTATGTCTGTGAGCCTGTTTCTGTTTTGTAGACATGTTCATTTGTGTCATATTTTAGATTCCACATGTAAGTGATATCATATGGTCTTTGGCTTTCTGTGATCTCATTTTCTAATGAATAAATGAATGAAGATCAAAGTAGACATCCCAAGGCTATCTCCCAAATGTTATATAAATATGTATGAATCATGGTTGTTGAAATCCCCAGAAGAAAAAAAGAACTTTACTATTTGTCTCATTATTCCTTAAGTGCCTGTACATGTGTTTGCTTAATTACTTTAAATGGAAACATAGTGCTTCCCTGGTGGCGCAGTGGTTAAGAATCCGCCTGCCAAAGCAGGGGACGCGGGTTCGAGCCCTGTTGCAGGAAGATCCCACATGCTACAGAGCAACTAAGCCTGTGTGTCACAACTACTGAGCCCGTGTGCTACAACTACTGGAGCCTGTGCTCCACAACAAGAGAAGCCACCGCGATGATGCCCGCGCATTGCAAAGAAAAGTAGCCCCGGCTCGCCACACATAGAGAAAGCTCACACGCAGCAACGAAGACCCAACACAGCCAAAAATAAATAAATAAAATAAATTAATTTTTTAAAATCTTAACAAAAAAAGGGAAACATAGTTTAGAATTGCTGTGATTTCTCCTAAGGAAGAAATAAGCTTCAGGGTACGGGAGAGACTCCAACCGTGGACCACAAATTGCCTTTTTATCATGTGAAGGTATTAATATTGCCCTTGTTTATTGATTATTTGGAGGATTGATTTGGCATATTTCACCGCAGGTATTTTAGTCCGTACTAACAACTCCAGAAAGGCGCACCTGTCCAGCCTGTGTGGTGTGATGCCCTGCTCCTTGCAGGCAGCTGCCTGTGCCCTGGGCTCACAAGCACTCAAGAGATTGTAGGAAAACTGTGGGAAGGAGCAATGTGAGACAGGAAACAGGCCAGAGGGGAAGTGCAATAGAGTGAGAACAGTTGAGAAGCGTTTGACTGAGTAGATCAAGGTGTTATTTGAATTACATCAGATAATCAAACTGGAACCAAAAAAAATGGGGGGGACCTACTCTGTTCTTAGTCTTGGCTAAACAAAGACATGTTTAGATAAAAGCATTGTAGATGCTACAATGCATTGGCATTGTAGATCTGTACTATGTACTTTATTAAATTGCTATTATTCATCTTTCCATACACCATAATGACTCTCAGGGAGAAAACAATATTTCAGTGGAAATAAAATGAATTGTGGGTAGAGGGGGAGGAAGTAGAATCCTGTGAACAACTGGAATAAACTTTCCCTGCCAGCTGAGGGGAAAGAGTACGGGATTTGGAGTTAGCCTTTTCTATGTGTATTTCTGGGCCAGTAACTGAGTAACACAAAATGGGGAGAATGATACATAATTTTCATGGTTGCTACCATGATTAACTAGATAATGCATGCAAAGTGACAGGCAAATTGTGGTTATTGTTGTTTCAACCAATGAGGCTATTATTATTATTACTATGATTATTATGATTATTTTAAATTTTACTCATTCCTCACAGTGAACGGAGAGAAAACTGAGTTCTTGTGAAAAGTCACACAGCAGCTAATGAGGGAACTAGCGTCAGTTCCTCTGACTCGTAAGCAAGTTCTCTTCGTATGTGCTCAGTTCATCCCTGAGACTCCTACTTCCTCTTCGCCCCTTTCCATGTCCTCGTCACCAGGTGGGATAACCCCCGGGCTTGGATGCAAGGAGAAAATCCCCTGACTCTTAATGGAACAATTTGGGGTGTCCAGGAAAGGCGTTCCCTCCCTAAACCCATTCCCCGTGATCCACAGTGATAACTGAAATCTCACCACCGATAATCTGATGCTGTATCAGCACTGTCTTTCCCTCTGTCTTTTCAAAGCTGCTACCAGCCATCAAGAGGAGCATCAGTGACTTCAGCAAAGGTTCTTGAATTCCTTCAAGTATTCAGGTAACTGAGCCACCGGGTGTTCTTCCACCCTGTGGAAGGTTCTTCCAACCTATTTTCATAGGTTTACATTAAAGTCAGTAAATAAACCAGACACCATTTATTTTAGGTCCTAGGGTGGAAAAAAGTTTCAATGAAAGGACCAAAATGGAAATGAGCTCCCCCAACGTTTCATACATAGATATAGCTCAGACAACAGAGGCTGATTTTGTACCCCTGTTTCCAGAACAGGTGTGAGGGGAGTACCTAATGACCTCTCTGAAATAAGAATAAGAAGGGGACATGTGGGCACACAGTAGTAGTTATTGATTGAGAAAATAACTGTAACAAACGTGACTTAAGTAACTTTGAGTTAGGGAGTCAGATCTTGGGTTAAGGCCATAGAGTCACATATAACTTTTGTTCAAACGCTAGGACAGCATATCTGTAGGATGCTGCAGAAGTTACTTACTCCTCAGGGTTTCTCAGTTTCTTTATCTGAAAAACAGAAATAATAAGATCTGCCTCTTGGGTTGCTGTGAGAATTAAATTAGATAAGGAACCTTCTATTACATCCTCCATAGAGTAGCCTTTTAGAAGAGGTTAGCTTTCTTCTGGGGCTGCGCCACTTGTCCTGTGGGATCTTAGATCCCCCACCAGGGATCGAACCGGTGCCCCCTATATTGGAAGCGCAGGAGGTTAGCAGCTTCTTCTTCTTCTTTTTTTTTGTTTTTTCAAAGGTTTCACATAAAGCAGTTTTAATTCTACACCTTATGAGAAACATTTTACCATCACAATAGAGTGGCTCACAGCTCTGTCCTCATATTTAGGATGCCTCGACCCTCGTTGCCAACCTAAGATGTTCTGAGGAGCCCAATGTTTCAGCCACACCAGGGAAGGCGGACCAATGGTGATATTTTGTTGGCATAGCATTTCTTTAAATGAAAATCACCCCCAAACGTTTTAAAATAATTTGATTTCATATTAAAAACCACGATGGTGTGCCTCTCTGTGAAAACTGGAAAGTCTGCAAACCAGGTTTCCTTCTGGTGAGGCAAAGGTGAGCCATTCAACTGCCACTTCAGAAAGGACTGTTCCCGCTCCGACCCTGCTCCCTACTCACTTTCTGGTTGATTTCTCAGCTCAAACTCAGAAATGTAATAGTTCTGAAAAGTTGTCTGTCTTTATTCACTAATATTTAAACTAAATGTTTTTTTCTTAAAATTTGAACCCTTGTAATTTGATGCAAATTTTCACCCAGTCTTAGGGCCGCCTTAGAGCTTTCATACTGCATCTTGTGAACCTTATTTTATAGTCAAGAGTGACAACTAGCTGCAAGCATCTAGCATTCCAAAGTCCACTGTTGCAAAAGGGAGGGAGGGAGGTGGTGGTGTCGGGTCTGAGAGTGATGAGAAAGTCGAGACCTGAGCTCCCACTACAGCCCAGATAACAAAGAGAGATGAACCAACTTGTCCTCTGAATCTCCCCGAGAAAATGGTTTTGTTCCCACTAAGGTAGTGACCTGGCTGAAGTTTGGTGCTTCATCACACTGATAGGACAGAAAAACACAATTGGGGTGCACAGTGCATCCCATAGTTGAGAGTGAGCAACAGAGGCTGGGAGAAAGCAGGGCTGGGCAGGTCCAGAAATCCTCCAGAACCATAGCTCCAGGCCCAGAGCGACTGGCTGGTACAAGAGGGGAGCATGTGTGAGTGTTCTGGAAACACACTTGTACTGCAGGTCAGGGCAGAGGACGATGCCCAAAGCAAGACAGAGAAGAAGCAGTTAAGGGAACAAGTGCTCACAGGCCGAGAGAAAGGGTGAATCAGTAAGACTGTAAGTAGTAGTTTACTTTAAAGCCTGGGCCATGTGATATAAATGTGAATATTAGTTTGGTCCCATTGCATGCCAGGGTTAGTCAGTGGCTCTAAATATGTCAGAAAGATCTGGCAGCGTTTAATCAGAAAATCCACATTCCAGGGGTGGCTACTACAAATATTTGGATTCCTTTCTCACCAAATAATATCAGAGGCTATGCTAATTCACTAGAAAGTTGATGGGTGTTAGAAAGGTTGTTGATTAGGAATAGGGAAGGTTAGAAATGTGCTTCCATTGAAGCATTTTTGCTATTCTATACAGGTGGATAAGGTAAAATATTTTTAAAACAATCCCTGCTTTTTAAGGAACAGGGCTTTAAAATCTAGTGTCTCCTTCACCGTATACCCTTAGAGATAACATGGGAGGTTTGGTTCATAAATGAGCTAGTGTCTTGCTGCTGGTTTAGAAGAGTGTTGGTCATAGTATTGAAGAGATGATTCACTGAAATACAAAACTGGAATATTGTATCATTTGTTTTCAGAGAAACTTCCATGCAAGGCATTTTCAGAGCCTCAAAATAGAATAGTGAGATTTCATTGAGGCTGAATGCTTGCCCATTGGTTGTATGTGTGGCAGAATTTGGTCTGGGACTTGATTTTATAATTTCTTAGTAGAAATTATAAAGGAGGACTGCTCATTCTCACTTATCTCCCATTACTGGGCCGTGCTAGTGAGGTCTTCAAAAAGAACCTAGTAACTGTGCATGGCCATGGTGCTCAGGAAGATGGACAAGAATGAGGATGACCTATGGATTAAAAAGACAAATATCATATGATATCACTTATATGTGGAATCTGAAAAATGATACAAATGCACTTATTTACAAAGGAGAAATAGATTCACACACAGAAAACAAACTCATGGTTACCAAAGGGGGAAGGGGGTGATGGATAAATTAGGAGTTTGGAATTAACAAATACACACTACTATATATAATATAGGTAACCAACAAGGACATAGTGTATAGCACAGGGAACTATACTCAATATCTTATAATAACCTATAAGGGAAAA
>NW_020837991.1:8141162-8415226 GCF_003676395.1 Aethalodelphis obliquidens | reverse complement strand
TATATATATATATAACTGAATCACTTCACTCTACACCTGAAACTATAATTGTTAATCTACTATGCTCCAATTAAATAAAAGAGTGGAGCTGCCAGAGGATTCAGGCTCAGTGTAACCACTTGTGTAAAAGGCTTGGTCCTTGCTATGCCTGCTATGGGGAGTAGGCAGCTTGGTGTGTAGAAAAGCTGAGACAAGATTCAGGGGACTTGGTTGAGGGTCAGCCCCAACTGACCATGTGAACTTGTGTAAGACCCATATCCCCTCTGCCCCTCGGCTCCCTAATATATAAGATGAAGTGTTAAAAGTCATAGCCTCAGCTGGGGTGGCACGGTGAGGTGAACTCAGTAAGACCTCAGAGTCTGTGGTCACGGCTAGGATCCCAAGCTCACCACTGATTAACTCAAACTCCCTGTGCAAGTTATGTAACCTACTGAAGCCTTAACTTTCTCATCCATGAAATGTGGGCAATGATATCTATCTGGAAAAAAATGTTTTTAGGTCTCAGTGAAATGAGAAATGTGAAAAGCTCACACATGCATCCCCCACGAACAGTGCTCAAAAATGTTAATTACTCCCCTCCTTGCTTTTCTTTAGGCTCACACAGTCTACAATTCTATGGATCAAGAGAAAATGAAGGTCAGTTGTGACACAGGCAAAGCAATCTTGGGAATGATGATGTGATTTCCTTGGTATTGGGCTTGAGATGATGGTAAATTACTTTTGATGTGAGATGGTTAATGTGCTAATGAGGGAATATATGTTTAAACTAATAAATAGGAGACTCATTTTCAAGTTAAATTCTTCTCCACAGAAAGAGCAAAAATAGCAGCTGAAAGCTAAGGAAGATCTGTAATTGCTAGTTAGGACCTTGAATCCAAGGATAGACATCTCTGGGTGACGGATCAGAATTTGGAGCATGAGGAGAATACAGTGTGAGCACATAAACCAGCTCTTCAGTACCACTGGCCGAAAGTACCACCAGGGAGGCGGAATCTCTCTCTCTATCAATCTCCTTAGGTGGATGATAGACAGATAGAAACACAGGGATTATATACATACATATAATATATGTACACATATTATATACATTCAGTAGATTTGAAAATTATAGAATTATGATAGAATATGATTTCAATCATTATCAACAATTCTTTCTGTCTTCTTTAAGCCATTACTTAATGACTTCCTTTTTATGAAAAATTGGATTGCTTGGTTCCCTATCTGACATTTTATTTTTAAAATGATTTACTTGTATTTAAAAAGGTAAACAAAACAAAAAGTAGAAGGAAACCATTAAAAATCCAAAAGGAAACCTCCAATGCAATGAAAGAGAATGAATCACTGTTAGCATTTGATAAACCTGAGTTGCACCTGGAGGCAGGAAGGCAGAGGGTAGAAGGTGAGCTTGGGACAGATGTGTCTGAAGATGAGGACAAGGAAGGCTATTGTACTAGGTTCTGGGAACATGTCTCTGGATCAGTGTGAGATCCTGTGGATCAGTGTAGCTCACAGGAACACTCTTGAAGTCCTAAGTTTTCTGTGTTGAAATCTCATGATTTCTGCTCTTCCATTTTGCCTCTTTTCAACTTCATTTCCAGCAGTTCCTCAACCAGAAGGTAGACTGAAGACATAAAATACCACATGAGGGTTTTTCCTTCTTCACCTGTACCTATTTTAAAATGATGTCCATGTGTGGACATCCCCCATTTTTCCTTTGTACCCTCCTTCCACCGTGCACTGTTGAAAGGCTGTTTGAGGCCAATATTCTTCCTTTAGGGAGAGATGAATCCTGCCCAAGGTCTGAATCAAACACTGTCTTTCAGCCTTCTTCTTCATTCTGAAAACAATATCAGTGTATTTGGCAAATGATCATCAAAGCTTGACATTTGAAGTTGGGAACTTTTCCATGTTGTGATGAAGATGGAGCTTTCTTCTTTGTGGTCATTTTTGTAGAATTTAGCAAGTTTAATAGCATGAGAAGTGGAACAGAAATGGCTTCATTCAGGAGATTGGTTCAAGATGGCAGAATGGAAGGACGTGCGATCACTCCCTCTTGCAAAACCACCGGAATCACAACTAACTACTGAACAATCATTGATAGGAAGACACTGGAACTCACCAAAAAAGATACCCCACATCCAAAGACAAAAAAGAAGCCGTGGTGAGATGGCAGGAGGGGTGTAATCACAATAAAATCGAATCCCCTAATAGCTGGGTGGGTGACTCACAAACAGGAGAACACTTATACCACAGAAGTCCACCCACTGGAGTGAAGGTTCTGAGCCCCACATCAGGCTTCCCAACCTGGGGGTCCAGCAACGGGAGGAGGATTTCCCAGAGATTCAGACTTTGAAGGTTAATGGGATTTGATTTCAAGATTTTGACAGGACTGTGGGAAACAGACTCCACTCTTGGAGGGCACACACAAAGTAGTGTTTGCATCGGGACCCAGGGAAAGGAGCAATGACCCTATAGGAGACTGAACCAGAACTACCTGCTAGTGTTGGAGGGTCTCCTGCAGAGGTGGGGAGGAGGGTGCTGTGGCTCACTGTGGGGACAAGGACACTGGCAGCAGAAGTTCTGGGAAGTACACCTTGGCATGAGCCCTCTCGGGATCTGCAATTAGCCCCACCAAAGAGCCTGTAGGCTCCAGTGCTGGATTGCCTCAGGCCAAACAACCAACAAGGAGGGAACCCAGACCTACCCATCAGCAGACAAGCAGATTAATGTTTTACCAAGCTCTGCCAACCAGAGCAAGACACAGCTCTACCCACCACCAGTCCCTCCCATCAGGAAGCTTGCACAAGCTCCTTAGATAGCCTCATCCACCAGAGGGCAGAGAGCAGAAGCAAGAAGAACTACAATCCTGCAGCCTGTGGAACAAAAACCACATTCACAGAAAGATAGACAAGATGAAAAGGCAGAGGACTATTTACCAGATGAAGGAACAAGATAAAACCCCAGAAAAACAACTAAATGAAGTGGAGATAGGTAACCTACCAGAAAAAGAATTCAGAATAATGATAGTGAAGATGATCCAGGATCTCAGAAAAAGAATGGAGGCAAAGATCGAGAAGATGCAAGAAATGTTTAACAAAGACCTAGAAGAATTAAAAACAAACGGAGATGTACAATACAATAACTGAAATGAAAAATACACTAGAGGGAATCAATAGCAGAATAACTGAGGCAGAATGGATAAGTGACCTGGAGGACAGAATGGTGGAATACACTGCTGCAGATCAGAATAAAGAAAAAAGAAAGAAAAGAAATGAAGGCAACCTACGAGACCTCTGGGACAACATTAAATGCACCAACATTCGCATTACAGGGTTCTCAGAAGGAGAAGAGAGAGAGAAAGGATACAAGAAAATATTTGAAGAGATTATAGTCGAAAACTTCCCTAACATGGGAAAGAAATAGCCACCAAAATCCAGGAAATGCAGAGTCCCAGGCAGGATAAACCCAAGGAGACATGCCGAGACACACAGTAAAAAAATTGGCAAAAAATAAGACAAAGAAAAATTATTAAAAGCAGCAAGCGAAAAACGACAAATAACATACAAGGGAACTCCCTAAGGTTAACAGCTGATTTCTCAGCAGAAACTCTCAGAACTCAGCAGAAACAAACAAGAATGGAGTGGCACGGTATATTTCAAGTGGTGAAAGGGAAGAAACTACAACCAAGATTACTCTACCCGGCAAGGATCTCATTCAGATTTGATGGAGACATCAAAAGCTTTATGGACCAGCAAAAGCTAAGAGAATTCAGCACCACCAAACCAACTTTACAACAAATGCTAAAGGAACTTCTCTAAATGGGAAACACAAGAGAAGAAAAGGAACCCAAAAGAAACCCAAAACAATTGAGAAAATGGTAATAGGAACAAACATATCGATAATTACCTCACATGTGAATGGATTAAATGCTCCAACCAAAAGACAGGCTCACTGAATGAATACAAAAACAGGACCCATATATATGCTGTCTATAACAGACCCACTTCAGACCTAGGGACACCTACAGACTGAAAGTGAGGGGATGGAAAAGGTATTCCATGCAAATGGAAATTAAAGAAAGTTGGAGTAGCAATACTCATATCAGATATAATAGACTTTAAAATAATGTTGCAAGAGACAAGGAAGGACACTACATAATGATCAAAGGATCAATCCAAGAAGAAGACAATTATAAAGACAATTATAAATAACAATTACAATTATAAATAAATATGCACCCAACATAGGAGCACCACAATACATAAGGCAACTGCTAACAGCTATAAAAGAGAAAATCAACAATGACAGAGAAATAGTGGGGGACTTTAACACCTCACTTACAACAATGGACAAATCATCCAGATGGAAAATTAATAAGGAAAGACAAGCTTTAAAAAACAAAATAGACCAGATAGATATAATTGATATTTATAGGACATTCCATCCAAAACAGCAGAGTACACTTTCTTCTCAAGTGCACACGGAACATTCTCCAGGATAGATCACATCTTGGGCCACAAATCAAGCCTCAGTAAATTTAAGAAAATTGAAATCATATCAAGCATCTCTTCTGACCACAACACTATGAGATTAAAAATCAATTACAGGGAAAAAAACGTAAAACACACAAATATATGGAGACCAAACAATACTTTACTAAATAACCAAGAGATCATTGATGAAATCAAAGAGGAAATCAAAAAGTACCTAGGGACAAATGACAATGAAAACGCGATGATCCAAAACCGATGGGATGCAGCAAAAGCAGTTCTAAGAAGGAAGTTTATAGCAATACAATCCTACCTCAAGAAACAAGAAAAATCTCAAATAAAAATCTAACTGTACACCTAAAGGTATTAGAGAAAAAAGAACAAACAAAGTTAGTAGAAGGAAAGAAATCATAAAGATCAGAGCAGAAATAAATGAAATAGAAACAAAGAAAGCAAAAGCAAAGATCAATAAGATTAAAAGCTGGTTCTTTGAAAGATAAACAAAATTGATAAACCTTTAGCCAGACTCATCAAGAAAAAGAGGGAGGGGACTCAAATCAATAAAATTAGAAATGGAAAAGGAGAAGTGCAAGGGACACTGCAGAATTACAAAGCATCATAAGAGGCTACTACAAGCAACCCTATGCCAATAAAATAGACAACCTGGAAGAAATGCACAAATTCTTAGAAAAGCACAAACTGCCGAGACTGAACCAGGAAGTAATAGAAAATATAAACAGACCAATCACAAGCACTGAATTTGAGACTGTGATAAAAAATCTTCCAGCAAACAAAAGTCTAGGACAAGATGGCTTCATAAGTAAATTCTAACAAATATTTAGAGAAGAGCTAACACCCATCCTTCTCAAACTCTTCCAAAAAATTGCAGAGGAAGGAACACTCCCAATCTTATTCTATGAGGCCACCATCACCCTGATAACAAAACCAGACAAAGACACTATAAAAAAAGAAAATTACAGACCAATATCATTGATGAATATAGATGCAAAAATCCTCAAAAAAATACTAGCAAACAGAATTCAACAACAGATTATAAAGATCTTACAGCATGATCAAGTGGGATTTATCCCAGGGATGCAAGGATTCTTCAATATATGCAAATCAATCAATGTGATACACCATATTAACAAATTGAAGAATAAAAACCATATGATCATCTCAATATTATATAAACATGTAATAATCTGAAAAAATATGTCATTGCCAAGGTGAAACTATTTTTAGTATTTAATAATTTAATATATTTAAGACCTGTAAGTTTTCAAGGGGGCGTTCCAAATGAAATAAACATAGGACAAAGTTAGACATTGGAAGGAAAATGTTCACATGTGTGTCATGTCTTGTTTCTGCACTATTTTGGGAGAGGCCAAGGTCTCATTTAGACTCCATGAAACCTCAATTACCACGAAATCACCCACCACCACCCCCAGTGTAGGCTGCTGTTTCTTCTCTTCAGCTTTTCTCCAGGAGACCTCTATTTCTTTGTCTTGGATATATATTTGGCCCTGCATGGTAGCCCCAGAGCACCAGAGCTGGGATATTAAAATGCTTTGAGCTAAATGGTGTTAGGTGATTATTTTCCCAGGACCCCTTAAAAATAGATGTATCCAATTACTGTAATTCTAATTTTTCAAATGTTAGTGCTTTTGACAAGTTGTAGCTTTGTTTACCTATTCTTGTAGGAGCCTCGTGATTTCCCCCAAAAGAGCAGCATGAAGCTGGAATTTTCCATTTATCAAAGAAAATTGCATGCATTTTCCAAAAGTAAATTACAGACCAAAGGTATTTGTAGATGAATAGAAAACGATGAGAAAAGGAACACTCTGCTGTGTTTGCCTACTTGTAACTTCAACCCCAATTACCTTTTGAAACACTCTTTGGATATCTAAAAAAATTTCAAAAGGCACATTAATGGGTGTGTTGAAAATAGAACCCGACTTCCTTCTGGAGCTGAACCCAGCTCCAGACCCAGAGCACCACTATTCAGCAGCTTAACCTTAGCAGAGTCTTTTTCCTAAGTTTCCTGGAGTATGTCCAAGTTTCAGTTCTTAAAGTTCACCGGCCCCCAGCACAGCAAAGTTTACATTCTACTTTCTGATCACTCATATGCCAAGGGCAATTAAAAGGTCCTTCACACCATGTCCTGCCCTGAAGAAGAGTGGCTTATTGAAACCCTTGTCACATATATCTGAACAAACCCTTTTATTTAAGAAAAGGTCAGTAAAAGTAGTGCCAGGGATTGAAGCACAAAGGATTTAAGGGACTGTTTCAAAGGCTGTCAGCAAACCGAGGGCAGACTTGGAACTTGAATTCAGGTCTCAACTTGCTTTTCAGCAGGAACATGCTGCTCTAAGGATAACTTATGATTTCTTCATAATATTTAATGAGATAAAGGCATCATCCCTGTGGTGGTGTTTTCTCAGCATTTACTCTCCATTTCCATTCTTCAACTCACTCTCTCCTGCTGTGTGTGTTCTGGAGGCTGATCAAGGATGGATCAACTGGGTGCCTTGCTCTTCTGTTCTACAAGGCTGATGGAAATCATGGGAAAGAAATGAGAGAGTGGGAAACAGAAAGATCAGAGCACTTAGCCCTCCCACATGGTCCCTGCTTTAGTTCAGGCTTGGCAATGTCTGCAGCACTAGGAATATAGCAACGAGAGCAGCTCCTAATCATGCTCCAATAACACCACTTCCTCCCTCTGTTCCATCGTGTCTAGGGGTGGAAAATTTTTTCCACTACTGCTAGTCTTTAGAAAGGGACTTGTGGGTTCCCTAGCTTTGCTCACACCTTGGTAAACAGCCACCTCATTAAGAAGTATCTTTGACAAATTCCAGCTCAAGGTGCCACGGTTAATGCTGGAGTCCTCACATGTCATGAACACTCTGTGTATATAATTTTAAAAAAAGTGTAATTTACTTTCTTCTCCTGCCTACAATTATAGTGTGTATCCTGTAGCTGGATAAGAGATAAGCAAACTCTGCCACTAAAAGACAGGTATGCACTTGATGTCTACATAAGCAGAGATGTTCTTCTTTTAGCAAGAGCTTCTTATCATGTGGGTGTCTTACTGCCCTCTGTCTGCTGTGGTTTCTGTGTCTTGTTCAAGGGTCTTGACCTCATTCATCATATCCCCTATGGAACCTTTCCAGGCAGGGCAATGTTTGAAGAAAGGCAGCCAACAAGGCAGATACCATTTTGTTTCCAACTGTGAGAGGGGAGTTCTGGTATTCAGAACAGGAGATAATTCTTTATTTTTGTTCTTGGGATATATTTGGCATTTCTAAACTGGTATGCATGTGATATGTCCCCAGAACTCTGAAAATGTATTTAAGTATAAGTTTAATTTCTTTATTGTATGCTCCTTCAACTTAACTTTGTTAAATCACGTTGACCCTTGAACAGTGCGGGGTTTAGGGCGCTGATTCTTCACAATTGAAAATCTGCCTATAACTTTATAGTCTGTCCTCTGGATCCACAGTCCTGCATCCTGGGATTCAACCAACCTCAGATCATGTAGTATTACAGTATGTATTTCACGAAAAAAAATCTATGTATAAGTGGACTAGTGCAGTTCAAACTTATGTTGTACAGAGGACACCTGTATTCTACTCTATTCTGAAAGTGGCCAGAAAATTCTTTTCTGTTCTGAAAATTCTCCAAGATTAACAGAAAGATCACACCAAAATATAGCTCTCTCTCTTACATGTTCCTTCTCAATTTTATTTTTACCACTTGATATATTTTATCTTATTTATTCTTTAATTGTTTGCTGGTTCATTAGATTAAAGATTTAATTTACTATTTTACTTTTAAGCCTTTCCCTTATCATGCAAGCTGTGTTCCATACAATGCATGAGAGAGAAGAAAATTTTAAAGAAAAATAAACAATAGTTTGACTTTCACGTTACTAATAGTAAACAATCAATTGAAACTATTTCCTGGGAGGTTTTTTTATTTATAAATTACTACACTAGGCTCAAAATAATAATAAAAATAAGGTTTCAACTAAAAGCATGCAGAAAGTGTCAATAAAATCCTAACTATGGAGTCTTGGGGTAATTGATAATTGCCTATACTTATGTGCTTTGCTGTCTATCAATTACTTAGTCAACAAATATTTTCTACACCTCCGCTAGTACACAAAACAATTTTGGAGTGATATCAAAAACATATATTCTCTACCCTAAAAAAAAAACCTTAAACTGGATTTCAGAAGAAAATCAGGTATTTTTAAATGAAATACAAAGATAGTGGCAAATAAGCACTTCAAGCAGTACAGAGCAGTGCAATGGAGGCTCTTATCTGGGGTTGGAGACTGGGGGCTCTAGTCTCAGCAACAAATCAGTAACAAATATCAATGACAGGAACCACGAGGCCTAGACAACTGGGTGACTGTGTATACTTCTAGTTATTGATTCAGTCCTCAAAGGAGATGAAGTAAATACTGGTTAATTGAATAATGGAGTGTGTGTGTGTGTGTGTGTGTGTGTGTGGTGACATATGCTAGTACTTTGTTCTGTGAAGATAGGTTAAAAGAACCTTCATCCCTCCCTTCAGTATAGAAAGATGCAACTTGAGACACCACAGAAAGTAGGGAAATATACCTGTTAATAAATTTCCAGGATTTACTCCCTGGGTTTGATGGTGAGGGTGAGGTTTAAAGTCTAAAACCAATAGTGTGCAACTGATAAAATAAAATTCTAGTTTATCTATCAGTTGCTAAACAGTTACTAATAGGTGGTTGGTAATTCAACAGGTGGTACATTCAGGCAGGCTGAAATACAAATAGGTTGAATAATTACCTAGAAAGGGTCCAGTGTAAAATGTTAAGAAAATAAAATGTTGTTCAGACAATTATAACATCCCTAGAATGGAATACATCAAGGCTTTTCCTTCACCTTTATGTACCTTTAATAGAATGGACCTCTGGGAGTCCAGGTCATGAGAGATAGATCCAGGAAAGCGTCAACCAAGAGTCTTCATGCCTCTTTGTGTTGGTCAGAAAAGGCTGAAAGAAACTTCCGAAGAGAAATGACAAATGTTAGAAGACGGGTAGAATGTGGGCTACTATTAGATGGTATCATAGCAGGGAAACCAGAATGGTCAGAATCCTGTCCCAAACCATAGCCACCTCTTTTCCAGATGAGGTATCTCCAGAAGACACACACAGAAACCACACTGCTGATCTCAGGTAAACTGAGCTAAAACACGTGGGGAGCCCAAAGACCTACTGGGCTTTCTCCCACCTGTGTGTCCAATCTCATGAACTTGTAAGAGCCCACTGCCAAACCCTGCCATGGTTGAAGTATCTTTTGTCATGGGAGAGACAGAGACACAGAAATAAGCAAAAGAAAGCAGCTGGGCTTTGGTTTGCATTTCTCTGATAATTAGTGATGTTGAGCATCTTTTCATGTACTTTCTGGCCAAACTAAAATGAGGTTTCACGTCACACTAGTCAGAATGGCCAGCAATAAAAGTCTATAAATGATAAATGCTGAAGAGGTTATGTAAATTGGTGCAGCCACTATGGAGAACAGAACGGAGGTTCCTTAAAAAACTAAAAATAGAACAACCATATTATCCAGCTATCCCACTCCTGGGCATATATCCAGAGAAAACCCTAATTCAAAAAGATACATGCACCCCAGTGTTCATTGTAGCACTATTTACAGTAGCAAAGACATGGAAGCAGCCTAAATGTCCATCAACAGAGGAATGGCTAAAGAAGATGTGGTACATATATACAATGGAATATTACTCAGCCATGAGGAAGATGGAATAATGCCATTTGCAGCAACGTGGATGGACCTAGAGATAATCATACTAAGTGAAGTTAAGTCAGACAGAGAAAGACAAATATCATATGATATCACTCATATGTGGAATCTAATTTTAAACAATGATATAAATGAACTTATTTAAAAAACAGAAACAGACTCACAGATTTTGAAAACAAAGTTATGGTTACCCAAAGGGGAAGGCGGGGAGGGAAAAATTGGGAGACTGGGATTGACATATACACACTATTATATATAAAATAGATAACCAGCAAGAACCTACTGTAGAGCACAGGAAACTCTACTCAATATTCTGTAATAACCTAGATGGGAAAAGAATCTGAAAAAGAATGAATATATGTATATGTATAACTAAATCACTATGCTGTACACCTGAAACTAACACAACATTGTAAATCAACTATATTCCGATAAAATTAACTAAAAAAATAAAAGAGCAGGGCTTGCTCTGAGAGTAGGGTTGTCAGATAAAATAAATACAAGACACCTGCTTAGATTTTCCTAGAGGGTGACATCAGATACCCAATGAGAGATCTGCCATTTATCCCATCTTGTCAAGGATTTGTGAGAGTGGCGACTAGGAGAGACTTTCTACCCCCATTTATTTCCTCTACATTGCTCTCTCTGTTTCACTTTTTGATTCCCAAAGTGCATCTGTGGCCAGCCCAGGTGTGGCCTGTCCTTTGAGGTCACCATCTACACAGTTTCAGTAGCTCACTAGCCTCCCCATGTGGTCACTTCTTTTTTCCCTTCTTGACAGAGTGCGATGCTTATACCCATCCTTGGATATTACTCTCAAGAGTCCAGTGTCATTGTCAACCATGAGAAATTTCTATCTTGAAACATTTTTATCTCCATATTGGAAAATTTTATTAGCAGCCCTACTATAGAGGTTATAAAAAGTACAACTATACTGTTCAGCAGTTTAAATGATTTCACCCAAGGAGATGCATTTATTTACATCAGCCCCACTCACCCTCTCCTTTGCTCCTCCTGCCATGTGTGCGGGCCTGGGCGTGCACATACACACACACACACACACACACACACACACACACACACACACTCATGCACACACAGTAGATATTTCATGTGAGAACTGATATATATCACATGAATTTTAGATATATAATTGGAGCAAAAGAAGGACATCTACTGAAAATAGTTTTGGGGAATTCTCTGGTGGTCCAATGGTTAGGAATCAGTGCTTTCATGCTGTGGGCCCAGGTTCAATCCCTGGTCAGGGAATTAAGATCCTACAAGCCATGCAGCCAAAAAAACAAAAGTATTTAAATCTCATTTTATTTTTTCACTATTCAAACATTATTTTTCTCTCTGTGCTTATCTAGAGGTCTTTTGTCCTCTATAGTCTGTTTCAAGGGCCTGTCCTCTTCTTGCCCTGTTCAGAAATGATCACCTTCCACACCCCACTCCTACCCACCACTCCATCTTGCCCAGCAGACAAGCCAAATAATTACAGATCAACACCCTCAGTCAAAATGCTCACCAGGTAATGAATGAGTCCCCCATGCTAGCAAGTAAGCAAAGAAAAAAAATCAACTCTGCTAATATTTCTAGTAGTCTGGAGGAGAAATGCATGATTTGAATGGGAGCATTTAATTGTCATTTTCTGGAACAGCTACTTCATTTAAACTTATCTTTTATTTAAAATAAACACCTCAATGCTCAAATTTCTGCCTGAGACATTTTTAGCAGTAACTTCCAGTTGTCACTTGACAACAATCATATTTAATTGTTGTTCCTGAGATGTTCCAGCACTCTATTAAACACAGATTACTCTAGATGGAATAAATGAATAGCAAAGATGCTGGCCAAGAGCTCTGAACACGTCAGTGGTAACAGTGAGTTACAGCACCTCTCATAAAAATACAGGAAGAGTCAGCATGAGAGCTTGTTAAGAGTTCCAGGTCATCAATTTCTGTCTGAATTTTCAAAAAACAAGTGTATTATTGACTGTATCTTGTGAGGGGGAAGAAGATGAAGTTCAGATTTCTTGATTGGAATGTTATTTAGCTATTTTATTATATCTCTCAAAGTTATAATTCAGGAAGAGAATGAAATATATCTTATTCCTTATATCAACTTGTAAAAGGTAGATAGTTTTATTAACTGAATTTTAGTTCAATTTCATTTTCACTTTATTTTTATTATCACTATTGTATCAAGGACAATAACTAAGTATTACTTTTTCACCAGTTATTAAAACAGTGTTTTAATATAAATGAGATTAGCTCAACAAATGTCAGAATAAAATTATAGAATCCTCTTTTCATTCACATACAGTTTTATAAGCATGCCTTTCATTTGCTTCAATCCAATCTTGAATTTTTCTGAAAATTCTAGAAAGAATAAACTTTTCTGACCATTTTTAAGTCATTTTCAGGTCATATTATAACTATTTTTCCTTTAAATAATGACGATGAAAAGTGTTTAATTAGTCACATCACTGAACCTGGCTATACAGATGGAGATCACTTTGGTGCTTTGTACCATGTCACAAGTCCAGATGTCATGCTCTGGTACTGAGCTAAACACTAATTACAAAATCATTACACAGAATTATTATTATTGTTATTTTATGACAGGTGGGTGTTAACATCTGAGCATGTTATCAATTAAAAAAACACTCCTTTTTAAAAACATGTGCCATACATATTTTCTCTGCACATAATAAATATATCAATAAATGATTTTATTTGCTATAAAATGATCCATTCAATGACAGTAACCTCCCATCATTTATTCAATAATTATTTTCTTAGTTATTATAATACATTTTCATAGTTTTACTGTTTTAAAATTGCTTACACAAGCATCCCTGTGTATCTCTATGCACAGGAAAAGCAGGGGATGTGCATTTTAAGACTTTGAGAGACATTTCCAAATTGTCCTTTAGAAAGTTTGTAACAATGCATGTGGTCCAATAATAGACAAGGGCATCTTTCTACTGATCACATTGAATATCTATTTGACAAAATTATAGGAAATGTGATATCTGGTTATTTAATTTTTATTATAAACAAAATATCTTTTCACATGTTTATTGACTATTTGAAGTTCTTTTATAAATTTCTTAGCCTTCTTAGCCTTCATTAGACTTTGTGTGCCATTCATGTTGCAAATATTTTTCAGTTGATCAGTTTCCTTTTGTTTTTTATTATATTTGATATAAAACTTCAATATAATTATTATGGTGATTAAAACAAAGTGTCTCTAGCACCAGAATAACAGTACATACAAATATAGAATAAATGTGGTGCGATTTTAACATCCATACATTGAGTGGGAACTGAGGGGAAATCTGTCTTCATGATGCAGGGCACGGGCTTTGTGAAGGCTGCTCCTCTCAGCCCCCACCTAATATTATCTAGATGTTTGAGGGTGTCAGAAATTTTACCTCCAGAAAGGCGAGCACTGTTTCATGGTGTCAGTTATTGTCTTGGATTGCAAAAAGTGTTTCGTGAAAATTAAACGATGAGAGTTGGTTTCCTTCTACGTTGCTTTGCCTTTAGATGATGGTTTTGTTTCCACGTACATTATGGTCTATAATCCTGCATAGTGACCCATCGACAAGGTTTAGCCAAATATTCTGAAGCATCAGCCTGAGAATTTTAAGTGTAGTTTTCATAGAAAATAAGAGCAAGCTTGTCCTACTAATACTGACTGCCCAGGAAGGCTCCTATACTTTGACAAAAGCTGGTGAAATGTCTTTTTATTGAGACATTATTTTCTTATAACAGATATTCATTGAATATTCTGTATCAAGCCCTGTATTCAGCACTGGCAGACTAAAGATCATCTATCTATCTAACTATCTATCTATCTATCTATCCATCCATCCATCCAACTACCTATATCAACTTATCTATCATCTATCTACTTATATCTAAACTATGTATCTATATGTATCTATGTTTCTTTCACCTATCTATCTATCTATCACATGTCATCCATACAACATAGATGTAGATATATAAATATGGATTTATTTTTTATCCTCAGGAAAACCAGCATTAAATGAGGATCTCAAATGAATGTGAAGGGCATAAGAGGGCAAAAAGTGGGGGAATCTAATTCAAGTGCGCAGTTCAGGGACGGCTTCCTTGGGAAATTACACTGAAACTTGAAGGACAAGTGCATTATGTGGGTAAATAACTAGAGGGGGGGCTATAACAGACTAAGGAGGAAGAGGTAAAATTTAACATGATTATTTAAAAATTGTGCCATGGAAATAAAGGAAAAGTAACAGGAAACTACCTTAAGTCAGTGTTTCTCAGGCCTGTCCATAAAAAAATAATTCTTGGGAACTTTAAAAAGTTCAGATGTATGGGAACTATCCCAGGCCTACTAACAACTTTAAAGAGGCCAAAGCTGGTATTTTCAGTGATGGTAATCTTGAAAATTACAGGTAAGGAGAGAGGCTAAAGGAGCCAATGCAAACAGTCATAATTCTAAGCACAGGGAAGAAAGATAATGATTATTCTTCTTAGTTATTAAAACCAAGCTTATAACTAATGCACAGAAACAGACACCTAAGACAATATTTGAAATGAAGTAATGAAAAATATATCTATAAAGCTGACTGTACACTTACAAGATAATTTAGAGAAAATAAAACTTGTTTTTTCCAGTAACTTTGGAGAAACATATTAAGATTTAGGCAAATAAAGAGGAAGAAATTTGAATTCACTTAATGACCAATAAGAAATAGCAGGTTTCTTGACTTAATCACCTTATTTGCTAAGCTAATGAAAGGCTCTGGAAACAGCAAACGTGTGAGAAAATTCTTATCAAAACTCAATCAGAAGGTCTTTCTCAAATTGAGGAATCTTTCTCTCTTTCTCTCTCTCTCACACACACATATACATACACACATACATACACAGGCACCAGCAGATCTTAAATACAAAATCAATATAGATGCTATGCATATATAATAATTTTTAACATTTAATATAAAAAACAAAGATCAATAAATAGGTTGTTCAGACATAAGAAATTTTAATATTTTGCAATATTTGTTCCATATTTCTGAAGAAATAAAAGAGCTGTAGTTGAAGTCTCTTTTGTACTGCCCTTCTTTGTGTGAGTTTTCTCATTTCTCCCCTTGTAGAAGATGCCATTTTACTGAGTATTAAACATTTAGATCTAAGTCATCTTACTTAAATGCTGTACCTTATGAACCTACCATGATTATTTACACATTTCTCTATTAATGGACATTTAAACTTATTCCCAACTTTTTATATTACAAAATGTTGCAATAAACATCATATCTTTATCTCTTTATGCTCATGTATCAAAGTTGTCCTTTACGGTTTATACCTAGAAGTGGGAGTTCCGAGTTGCAGTATATGTTAACATTACTAAACCTCATCCTTTTCCTCTATTTTTGTTTTCTCATTCTTCACCCTACTTCTGCCTAATCACAGTCACCAAAAGGGTGGTAGATTTTTGGGGTGTGTACTTCCTTGGTAACGAGGGTTGGCTTAAAGCACATAATCCTCTCAAGAACGTCATACAGTGTATAGACTTAGTTCCATTTTTGAGTTGAGGAAGGCAATGTTAAAGCCAGCAAACAACATTATTTAGATCTCAGCTAGCAAATGGCATACTGGAACGCAAAAGTCTGGGCTGTTTTAGTTACACTCAGAAGTCACAATCGAAGATGAATTTATTTAATTACTTTAAAGTTTATTTTATTGAAGTATAATTGATTCACAACGTTGTGTTAATTTCTGCTGTACAGCAAAGTCATTCAGTTATACATGCATATACTTTCACCAGGTCTTATTATTTGGACTCTTCTCCTATATTCACACCTTTGAAGGTCTTATCAAGTCTCTGGGCTATAAATATGACCTATACTCTGAAGACTCTAATTCATATCTCCAGCGTGGATCTTTCCACTTAATTCTAAACTCAACAGATCCATTTAGATGTGTACTAGGCACCCATCACACAATCTATCAGCAAATTCTTAAAGCACTACAATTGATATATAGTTTGTGTATATCTGTAACACACACACATGACTAATGGTCATTTAGACTTTCAAACATTATTCCTTCTTATTTTTTTCCCCTAAATTTGTTGCAATGTGAGTTCCCATTTTTTTCTTCTGTCTTTACTCAGCCAATGCTAACGATTGCACCGTATAGTTAAACATTAGTTATAAAGTTTACCCTTGTATTTCACTATTATGAGAAGCAATTTGAGACTCTGTGCATCAGAGCTGCTTATTATTAAATCATGGGGATACTATTACTTCCCCAATAGGTTGGCCCTAACCTAACCTCCACATCCTTATAAGCACGTGTCCATGGGCATATTTTTAAGTAAGAATAGTTACTCATACAGTCTCATCAACTGAAAAGAAGCAAAGGAAATCTGGAGAAAAAAGCTATGTAACATTAATGGTCCATTTTCCATTACAAGCGCTTCTACAAGAATAAGCAAATATAAAAGTGATGGTGTATCTCCTCCTCACTCTTGTGTTATGGCATATCTCAATTCCTAGTCTAGTTGTTTGAAACTAGTTGTTTCAAACATTGTTTCATCAAAATTGCATGTATATGAAAACCTTCAGTCTCATCCCCTCTTTCTAGATATTTGTGTTTGAGATGGAAACCACACCCCATCATGTCTGTAATTTGTGCATGACTAGTTGCAAAACTTATAATATAACCTGGGCTGGAAAAATAAAAAGAGAAAACTTACAAGGGGATATAGAATCATATCAGAGTGACAAAGGCTGAGATGCACCAGTCTCAGAAATGAGCTTGAAGCGAGTACTGGCTACCAAGCAGATTCTTTTGACTTCACTCATCTTTGTTTTGGTCCACAAATGTTCTCCATTCTTCTCTTATGTCTCAATCTGCTTTCTTCTGATTCTTTTGTTTGTGAGGTAGAGCTTGGCCTCTAATAATTCTTGAGCTTCTGTGTTACTATTTCCATCATCAGGCATAATAACTTCCTCTTAGTACCAATATCTAATTCCTAGGGAAGCGTCTCTATCTGATGCTATCAAATATTGCCAAAGAATTGAAATTCTGCTCCAATGAATATTTCATTGTCCTTAATTGTATATTGAGGGAGTGGGCAGTTAATGGAAATTATCTTAATAAATTCCAAAATTGTCCATTTAATATACATGTAATGAGTTAAGTCATATGATGCCATTTTCTCTTTTGGTTCAGCACATATCAAACAAACCAGCCCAAAGTCATGGTCTAGACATATGGTGCCTTGGATTTGTGAAAAAATAAAAAAGGGAGGAAGGAGGAACCTCAATCACATATCCTATTAGGCTTTGCTAAAATCCACACTAAATAAACTTTATTTGCCAAAACTTGGGAGGCTCTCCTAGATTTCATTCCATTCAATTTATCCAGATGCTATTCAACACACACCTTCCATGGAAGGTGTCTTGGTTTCCACACTCATTCCCACCTTTTTGCATTAATCAAACTATCTTCTCATCCCCGAGATGCCCTCTCTCTTGCTTACCTAATTTTACCCACGCCTCAAGGCCCTCCCCCAGTCTGTTTTTATTAAACTTTTATTTTTAATACATACTGTCCAGGGTTCAAAAGTTGCAAGAATAAAAACAATATTTTTTTAGTTTCAAGGCATTTATTGTATACTAATTCAGGAGGCAGACTTTAAAAAATAAATATAGTATTACAGTCTTGTATATGTAAAAATTAGAATGGCTGTGTATCTGGAGGGGATAGTTGAGATATGAAGACAGGAATGATTAGCTATTTTGGAGGAAGGGAAAGTAAGAGATGGAGAAATTCCGGACGAATTCATGTAACTGCAACGAGCTTCCCTTGTGCTCCTGTCAGCACTGTAGTGCGGGTCAGGAATGTCGCATCCATTGGCTGGGCCATTTCTTATGTGTACTCTGTCACTAATGAGATTATACAGTAAGTCCTCTACATACAAATGAGTTTGGTTCTGAGAGTGCGTTCATAAGTCCAATTTGTTCATAAGTCTGACAAAGTTAGCCTAGGTACCCAACTAACACAATTGGCTATATAGTACTGTACAGTAATAGGTTTATAATACTCCTCACACAAATAATACATAAAAAACAAACACAAAAAATAAAGAAAACATTTTAAATCTTACAGTACAGTACCTTGAAAAGTACAGTAGTACAGTACAACAGCTGGCATCCAGGGGCAGGTTAGCATCTTTGAAAGTTCACAAGCTGAAGGTTCATATGTAGGGCACTTACTGTAACTTTTTGTGAGGAGAGGACATGAGTTACCTGTCGTCTTCCTTTCACAGGAAGGATCCTGTGAGCTCCCTGAAGGATCCTCATCATGGTGCTGTATTTCAGTAATGAGTTCCTAATTATCTTTCACTTTTCTAAGTTTTGATGTTTTCTGAAAGCCAGGAACTTAACAGTCATTAATTTCCAGCAATGGAAAAAAAAAAAAGTTTGATGCTGTTTGATGCTGGGAATGAAACAGATATTATCAGCCAAAGTGCTCTTCCCCTAATGTGCTAGAAAATGATAAGGGCAGACAATACTCTCAAAAACATATGTAAGGTGGAAGTGTGTCATTGGAATGATCTGCCTTATATTTGCTTCAAATAAAGCTAAGCTCCTCTTTTTGCTTCTTCGTGTTTCCATGTAATGGATTCTATTCCACCGTCTTTCCTCTAGCTCCACTTGTTAGTCCTTTAAAGGGATTAACTTTTGGATTTTTTTAATCAGTATTTTATCTACCATTTCAGATTTTTATTATTTCAACAATTACCTATTATTTTCTTTGTTCTACTTTATTTTGTTTATTGTCATTTTTCTAGGTTCTCCAGCAAATGCTTAGGTCATATGTTTTTTTTCCCACTCATATTTCCTAACTGTAAGTGATATTTAAAATGACAAATACTATCATGTGTGCTATTTATAAAGCTATTTCAATCTTGTTGAGCCATTTTGTTTTGGGTGTGTCTTGTAAACAACATAGTCCCAATTTTGTTTTCTATTACAAAATCTGACAGTTTCTGTATTAAGGAGTGGAGGACAGGGTTTTAACTTAGTCACTTTTATTGTGATTATGGAATGTTTGAATTTATTCTAGACACCTTATCATATGCTATTTATGCAATGGGCTTTCATATTCATGTCATTTATTTTTCTCTTTGCTGTCTTTTTCTCCTTTCCTGACTTTTATTAGAGTGATAACATTATGCTTTGTTTCATTTTGTCTTTATCATTTTTTGCAACGATTTGCTTTAATTTTTTTAAAGTCAATTTTTAGAGCAGTTTTAGGTTTACAACAGAATTGGGAGAAAGAGACAAAATTTCTCATATACCACCAGCCACAACACGTTCTTAGCCTCCCCTATTATCAATATCACTCACCAGATTGATACTTTTTTTTTTTTTTTAACCAAGGATACACCTATATTGACACATCATAATCACCCTAATTCCATTGTTTACCTTAGGGTTCACTCTTCCTGTTGTGCATTCTATGGGATTAGACAAATGTATAATGACATGTATCTATCACTATAGTATCACAGAGTATTTTCACTGTTCTAAAAATTCTCTGTGCTCCGTGTATTTTTTCTGTCCCCCCACTCTTGTTAATCACTGATATTTTTATTGTCTCCATAGTTTTTTCTTTTCCAGAATGTCATATATTTGGAATTATCCAATATATAGCCTTTCAGATTAGCTTCTTTCACTTAGTAATGTGCATTTAAGGTTCCACTATGTCTTTTTATGGCTTGAGAACACATTTCTTTTTAGCCCTGAAGAGTATTTCATTCTCTAGATGTACCACAGTTTATTTATCCATTCACCTACTGAAGGACATCTTGTTTGCTTCTAAGTTTTGACAATTAGGAAGAAAGCTGCTATGAACATCTGTGTGCAAGTTTTTGTGTAGGCATATGTTTTCAAATACTTAGGGTAAAAAGCAAGGAGCGTGACTGATGCATTACATGGGAAGAGTATGTTTAGCTTTGTAAGAAACCACTTAAACACTTTCCAAAATGGATTTACCATTTAGTGTTCCCACCAGCAATTTATGAGAGCTTCTGTTGTTCCACATTCTTACCAAAATTTGGTGTTGTTAGTGTTTTCAGTAGTGTAGTGCATGGACTGAATGCCTCCCCTGCAAATTCATATGTTAAAAGTCCTAACCCCGTATCTCAAGTACAGCAATGTCTTGAGATGGGGTTTCTAAAGAAGTAATTAAGGTTAAATGAGGTCATAATGGTGGGATGCTGATCTCACTGAATTAGCATCCTTTTAAGAGGAGAAACCATATAAAATAGATAACTATTAAGAACCTACTGTATAGCACAGGCAACTCCACTGCGCTGTACAGTAGAAACTAACACAACATTGTAAAACAACTATACCCCAATAAAAAATAAATAAGTAAAATAAAATTTAAAAAAGAGGAGAAACCAGAGAGCTTGCTTTTTGTCCCTTCCTGCTCAAGAACTGAGGAAAGGCCATGTGAACACACAGCAAAATGTATCCATCTGCAGTTAGGATGGGAACACTCATCAGAAATGGAACGGCTAGAACCTTGGGCTTGGACTTCCAGCCTCTGGAACTGTGAGAAAATATATTCCTAGAGTTTTAGCCACATGGTCTGTGGTATCAGCCTGAGAAGAGGGGCTCAACCCAGGTTCTCTTTTCAGCTCCAACACACCCATCCCATAGGGACTGAAGGCTCGCCTACTCTCACTGGATGTTACCTTCCACCAAAGGGAATCACCTTGTGCAAGAAAGTGCCTTCTCCCAGGTTGTGGCTCACAGCCTAGGTAGCTGATATGGGGATCAAAGGCCTCAGCCTCTTAATTCAATCTGGAATAATTCTGGAGGATCATCCCAGCTCTAGAGCTCCCTGTAGGGTCAGTGGAACATTGTAAGCATACTAGTGGGTCAGAGTCGCCCTCCATCCAGTTTTCTCTTCCTCACTTTCCTACAAATTTATCTCAGAACATTTATCAGTAAATGTTCTGCACCTAGTTCTCTGTCTCAGTGTCTGTTTACAGATAACTCAATCAAAGGCAGGGTTTTATAAGTCTTTCCTGTATTGTACTTCCATTCCCATATTCCTGTTATGCCTTTTCTTATAGGAAGCTGACTGGTCGGCTATCCAAAGGCAAGGGCTCATCCCATGCTTACCTTACACGTTTATAAAGAAAGATGCTTGAGCCTGGCAAGACTGGTGCTTCAGAAAGAAAGCAGTCAATGCTGGAGATAGCAAATGATAACTAAGATGGATTTATGAGACTTAGAACCATTTACCAGGCAACTTAGGAATGACTAGGGAAATTAACACAGTAAAATACAAGGGTTACTTGAGGAACAGTTACTTAGACAACTGTAATTTGGCATAAAGGAAATAACGACCTTAAAGGCCAGTGAATTACGGTACATGCAGGATATCTTTCTTTATATACATGCATTAGCAAAATTGAGATTATTCTGTATAAAAGTTTATGTATGGTTTTATTTCAGTTTTAAAAAAGTAAGGTCATAAAATAATTTTCAAAAGCATGACTTTTGATGATTGCATAATTTTACATACTTGATATGCACTATAATTTATTTTACCTATTTCTGTATTTTTGGATATTCATATCACTTTCTCATTTTTTGCTATTATAAATAATACTGAGATGATTATCATTGCACATAAATCTTAATGTGTATTTCTGATTATTTGCTGGGAATAAATCTGTAGAAGTGGGATCCTTGAGTTGAAAGGAAGACCATTTTGATAGCTTTTGATGTATATTGCAGAACTGTGATTCATAAGCGTAAAATATACATTCCTTCCAGCCTTTCAATCAGTGTAGGTTTACTGAGTTATACAATGTAATGGGAACTCTTTCTAGATGTTGGGGGAAAATAAATCAGATAGGGTCTTATTCTCAGGATTCTTATATTCCAGTGGGAAGACAATAATAACTAGTAGCAAAAAATAAGATGCCCGATAGTGATAAGCTCTGTGAAGGAAACAAAGCAGTGATGGGGGAAAGTGTGCAAACATTGGTGCGATGGTTGAGAACTCTTAGAGGAGGTGACTTTGAAAGATCTAAATGAAACCTGGGAGCTAGTCATGCAAGGAAATAATTGTGTGGCTACTCATAGCATTATCAAACAGTACTCAGTAAAAAATTCTGATATTTAGGTGGAAATGGGATCCCACTATTATTTTTTAAAATTATCCTTTTATTATTTTGAAAAACTTTATTTTTCAAATACTTACTGACCATTGCATTGCTTGCCTTGTGATTGTCCTATCTTGTCATCTATCAACTGATGGTTTAGAGTGTTAGTGGCTTTCTTACTTATATTCAAAGGTTTCTTATGTATTAAAAACAATGACATTTCAAATGTCAGTACTTGCTGCTAATGTTTGTTCCCAGTTTTCCATTTGTTCTTTACTTTTGTTTTGACTATATCTATAGAACTTTTTTCTCTTTAGATTTTTACATACTCAAATCTGTTCACTTTTACCTTTGTGATTCTCCTTTTTCAATGTAGCTTTAGAAATGACTTTCAAATTATCATTTTTGTCATTTAGAAGGGAAAGCTTTCCTAGACTGACAGAAGTTGAATTTGAACCTAGATATTTCTGTTCCCCAAAGCCTCTTTTCTTTCCATGATACCACATTACTTTAAACATGAGCTGGAAAATATAAATGAAGCCTGTGATTTTAGTTTTTGAACATGTCTTTTATAGCCAGCCAGCTAGCTAAAGTTTTGCCAATATCTAGAACAAGTAGAATACAAGACAAAATGAACTCTAGTGTCTTTGGATTGTGAAATCTGGGGCAAGATGCTGTTTGGTCCCAATTAGTATAATCTAAGTCAGGAGAGCCACAGTGGAAGAAGGAAAGTGAGCTATTCTCAGAGCACCACAATGGTATCAAATTTCAAGTTCCAGGGTCAGGAGGCAAGGAGATAGAAAAGCTACCAAGTAAAGAAGATGTGGTACATATATACAATGGAATACTACTTAGCCATAAAAAGAATGAAATAATGCCTTTTGCAGCAACATGGATGGACCTAGAGATTAGCATACTAAGTGAAGTAAGTTGGAAAGAGAAAGACAAATATCATATTATATCACTTATAGGTGGAATCTAAAATATGACACAAATGAACCTATCTATGTAAAAAAAAACAGACTCATAGACATAGAGAACAGACTTGTGGTTGCCAAGGGGGAGGTGGGTGGGGGAAGGATGGAGTGGATTGTTGGGATTAGCAGATGCAAACTATTATATACAGACTGGATAAACAACAAGGCCCTACTATAGAGCACAGGGAACTGTATTCAATATCCTGTGATAAACCATCATGGAAAAGAATATTAAAAAATAATGTATATATGTATAATTGAATCACTTTGCTGTACAGTAGAAATTAACACTGTAAATCAACTATACATCAATTTAAAAAAAACTTTAAAAAATATATCAAGAAATAGAGTCAAAGACATATCTAGAGGAAGGGCTGGAGCTGAAACTACAAGAAATATGGATTGGTGCTTGATTTTCGCTGAATTTATGAGCTTATGGTGGTGGCTAGGAGCTGGCAATGGCGTTGCCTGTGTCAGGGTGGAAAGAGACCCAACAGTGAATCGTCTGCCGATCCTTCCAATCGGTGGAATTAAAGACTGTGTGCACTACAATACAGCACAACATACTATAAATACATAACCATGTGCAATTTCATGGATGAGTCTTCATTAGATTATCAGTTGTATCAGGCATTATTTAAAGTATTTTCACATCCTCTTTTCGGTATGCCTCAAATAAAGCAAGTTTGTAGAGAAGATGCCTCATTTTCTTGGAAAGTAAAGATGGTCTATTTGATGTAAGTTTTTTCCCCCGCTCTGATAAGAGCACGAAGATATGCTGTTGTTGACCCTTCTTCCCTATATTTCTTAGCTACTTTTTATTTCACATTCTGCAGTTATACTTCCTAGATTTCAGCATCAGTTTATATCCAATTACATCTCATACTTCATCCTTACATACATCTCATACTTCATCCTTACTCTCTCCAGAATCTTCCCACAAATCCCTTTCCTGCCCTTGTAATTTATATGTACCTTTCAGGTTTTCACCTCATAAAAAGGTAAAGAAAAAGAAACACCTTTTGTTTTTACAGTGTAAGGAGTTGAGCTCCTGGCAGTTCTTCTGCCAGCAGAGCTGTTGATGAATGCTGGCAGCCTGTATAAAATGAGACATAAAAGCATCAAGACTCTCCCTCAAATGTTGTATTATATTCCCCTAGTAATTTTATCCAAGAAAGAACGTTGTATGAGATTCCCCTAGTAATTTTACCCAAGAAACGGCACCATTGTACCAGTCATTTGCACCAGCAACACTATTGCTACCATCTACATTATCATCCCTGCCATCATTGAAAGTTTTGGGTCATTCCCTCTGTGACTAATGGCACAGAGAATGATCTACTTTTTCTATAAAGCCTGGAATACCATACCTGAGACACATACCTTAGGAGTAAAATCTAAATATCCCTCTTTTCCGATACTCCCATTTTCATGGACCAATAAAGGAAAACGAAGGAATGAAGATACAAGCAAAAGCATACAAGTAATGCCAATTTATGAGAAAATCTATCATTTACAGGCAGGTGGAATGTAAATGGTATAGGTTTTGAAGACTTTCAGCTCCGAATGAAGCCACAGCTCTGCAAATGAGTCACTGTGGCACTTTACCTGACCTCTCTGGGCTTCTGTTTTCTCTTCTGTAAAATGCATAAAAAGGTTTTGTTAATTTATATTATGCATATACCACTTCTAGAATAATGCCTGCCCTATGGTAGTTGTTCATTAAAAAAAATAACAATAATAATGAAATCAATTTGGATTTTCTGTTCAGTAAGTAAGCTTACAAGTAAAAGTACCTACTTTGATTTTTATGGCAATTACTTTTTTTAAAAAAAATCACTGGTGTCTCAGCATATTCTTCTTGTTCCTACTCATGACCCTTTTGAACATGAGAGGACTATATTATCTAGGAAGTATCTGAGTTTTGACAACTGCACATTTTGTGTGCAGACTGCACATCAATGGTGTTTTCTAAAATAACTAGTAATGGTTTTAGCTATATTGTAGGTACCCACTATAATATAAATTTTTGTTATTTTATTTTTCCAAACACAGAAAAAAGGATTAGAAAATTACTGTTACAACATGTGACCCTGTATAGCTAATAACCCCCAATCAAAAGTCAGTTTCAGCCTCTTTTTCAGAAGTTGTAACAAATTCCAAATTGGATGACATATGTCCCATCAAGACAAAGAAATGGAGCCTATTAGTGGAAGTAAGTTCATCTGGTGAGGCCAAAAGACACCTGGGCCCCAATTTAGATTCTGTCTACTTGCATCCGTAGGAAAACATATCACACATTTTAGATCTCACTGTCCTTATTTGTCAAATTCAGATGACACTGATTTTCTCAAAGCACAGAGTTATTATGAGGGCCACCTTGTACAATTGGTAGACGTCTGTTGCCACAAAAAGACGTAAGTGAAGTACAGAATCAGACTCCCCTACAGAACATGCTCCCACTCAAGGTGTTTGCTGAATCACCTCAGGTTGTACAATCCAAGGTGAAGGTCCAGGGTTCCAACCACTGAATAGAGGGACCATCTGGGAACTACAAAGTAGAAAACAGGCTGGTCTATGGTGAAAAATAGATGAGAAGCTGAGTAGTATTCCATTGTATATATGTACCACATCTTCTTTATCCATTCCTCTGTCGAAGGACACTTAGGTTGCTTCCATGTCTTGGCTATTGTGAATAGTGCTGCTATGAACATTGGGGTGCATGTATATTTTTGAATTAGAGTTTTGTTCAGATAGATATGCAGGAGTGGGATTGCAGGATCATATGGTAACTCTATTTTTAGTTTTTAAAGGAACCTCCATACTGTTTTCCACAGTGACTGCAGCAATTTATATTCCCAACAACAGTGCAGGAGGGTTCATGATAAAAAAGTAGGAAATAATGCCTTTTGCAGCAACATGGATGGACCTAGAGATTATCGTACTAAGTGAAGTAAGTCAGACAGAGAAAGACAAATACCTTATGATATCACTTATATGTGGAATCTAAAACAGAAATGATACAAATGAGCTTATTTACAGAACTGAAAGAGACCCAAAGACATAGAAAACAAAATTATGGTCACCAAAGGGGAAAGGGGGGAGGGTGAAGGATAAATTCGGAGTTTGGAATTAACATATACACACCACTATATATAAAATAGATAACCAACAAGACCTACTGTGTAGCACAATATTTTATAATAACCTATAGGGGAAAAGAATCTCAAAAAGTAAGTGTATATATATATATATATATATATATATATATATATATATATATATATGAATCACTGTGCTGTATACCTGAAACTAACACAACATTGTAAACTGACTACAGGTCAATTTAAAAAAAAAATTTAAAAACATATGAGAAGCAAGAAAAAAAGTCTATAGTAAGAAAATAGAGAGATTAAACAGAGAAAGAGTCTAAGGCTCCGACTGAAATGAGCATTGTTGAGTATGGGGCTTTGAAAGGCCCATTGTGTTTAAACAGTGAAGGGTGGGCAGAAGTAGCTGGACTGATCTCTCTGAAGTCAACATCTATGGACCTCCCTTTTCATCATTGGTACTTTTTACCCAGATTCCCAGCCTTGGCACTTCAAAAGGGTGTAGGTGAGAAGGTACACATGCCCATGAGTTACCACCCTTTGATACATGGCAGAATATTGTTTGGCTTCCAAGAAAGAATGTATAGTTGAGTATTTGGGGGAAGATATGAACAAGTAAGAAAACAAGTGCTTTATATTGAGGTAGATATAATTTGAGGCATCAGTTGGCATCCAAGAAAGAAATATCAAAGAGGAAAATCCACCTTCAATTATTGGACCCATCATTTGGCTCTTTGGGAAAATAACTTAAATTTTCTAAACTTTATCTCTAAATTAAAAATATGGATACTATATTAATCAGGGTTCCCTAGAGAGGGAGAAGATGAGAGAGACAGACAGAAACAAAGACAGAGACGAGATTGATTTTAAAGAATTGGCTTACAAGACTGTGAAGGCTGATAAGCCTGCAACCCATAGGCTAGATATTCAGATAAGGATTGATGCCATTTGAGTCTGAATTTCGTAGGGCAGGCCAGCAGGCTGGAAACTCAGACCAGATTTCTATATTATAGTCTGAGGCAGAATTACTTCTTTGAGAAAATTCAGTCTTTGCTCTTGAGGCCTCCAACTGATTGGATGAGACCCACTCATACCTACTTAAAGTCAACTGATTGTAAATGTTAATCATGTGCACAAATACCTTAACAAGCCACATTTAGACGAGTGTTTGACCAGCAACTGGGTACCATAGACTAGCCAAGTTGACACAGAAAATTGTCACAGATCCTTACTGCATGGGGTAAATGTGATAACATGCAGAACATTTAATAAGGGTGTTGACACAACTTGCCTTGTCAGTGTTTGATCTGGGTGACTAGTGGAAGTGAGGTGTATTGAGGAGATATTTTTCAAATATATCAAATTGAACCTAAAACCATTTCCAGTTGGCTTGAATATATATATATATATATATATATATATATATATATATATATGTATGTATACACATATACACATTACTTTATCTTAATGTTTTTTATGTTAAAGAAATTGATGTGACTTTGGTCAAAGAAGCCAGAGAAAACAGTGCTATGTATAGAAGAGAGCACAGCATTTGACAGTGTCAATGCCAAGTTTGAATCTAAGTTATGCTCTGTGTCACTTTGGGAAAGTTGCTCTCATCCTCAATTTCTTTATTTGCAAAATGGATATAATAATGTCACTTCTTAGAGTCTGCAGGATATGTGAAACATTTAGACCATGGAGTTTCTCAGAAAAAAAAAATATTTTTCTTCTCCATTCACTGTGTTCAACTTGCTGGATAGAAGCTCATTTTCCGGTCAGAGGATGACATTGTAAAATTTCATAACTGTCTGGCCCTTTATGATTATTATACTTAGTCCAGGGCAGTTTATAAATCCAATCCTCTATTAAATTTAAAACTTCTGTCTCCATCATTAACTATAACTGAGGGTGAGAAGGCTTGGAATGAAGATTGAGCGTGGCTTGTTTTTTCACTTCTAGCCATCCATGTTCTGGACGTTGTGTGAAGACCTGTAATGAGACAGTTATGGCCATATGCAAAAGAGGGGGTGCTAGCACCATGCAGAACTGCCCCTGGCCTTCCCCTGATGTGTGGGGCATCTGAAGACATAGCAGTCTGTGTATGAAGCGTCTGATTTTCTTGGAGAGGTATCCAGATTCCTCTAGCCTGTGTCTCACTGAAGACCATTGTTTTGAGGTATAATTAACATACAACATTATATCAGTTTTACTTGTGCAATGTAATTATTTGATATTTACATAGGTTGCAAAAAGATCACCACAATAAGTCTCACGAACATCTATCATCACACATAGTTACAAAATTTTTTTTCTTGTGATGCAAACTTTTAAGATCTACTCTCTTGGCACCTTTCAAATATGCAATAGAGTATCATTAACTATAGTCACCATGCTGTGCATTACATCCCCATGATTTATTTATTTTATAACTGGAAATTTGAACCTTTTGACTCCCTCCATGCATTTCCCCCATCCCTCACCCTTTGCTTCTGGTAGCCACCAGTCTGTTCGCTGTATCTGTGAGCTTGTGTTCTGTTTGTTTTTAGGTTCCCCATATAAGTGAGAGCATGCAATATGTGTCTTTCCCTGTTTGATTTATTTCACTTAGCATAATGGCCTCAAGGTCTGTCCTTGTTGCAACTGGCAAGATTTCATTTTTTATGGCTGAATAATAGATATAGATTTAGATACAGATACAGATAGATATAAATCACATTCTCTGTATTCATTCATCTGTCGATGGCACTTAGGTTGTTTTCTGTATCTTAGTTATTGTAAGTAATGCTGCAATCAACATGGGAGTGCATATATCTTGTTGAGTTAGTGTTCTTGTTTTCTTTGGATAAATACCCAGAAGTGGAATTGCTGGGTCGTATGGTAGTTCTATTTTTATTTTTTTGAGGAACCTCCATACTATTTTCCAGAGTGACTGCACCAATTTACATTCCTACCAACAGTGTACAAGTGTTCCTTTTCCTCATATTCTTCCTAAAACTTGTTATTTCTTGTATTTTTGAAGATAGCTATTCTAACAGGTGTGAGGTGATATTTCATTGTGGTTTTGATTTGCATTTCCCTGATGATTAGTGATGTTGAGTATCTTCTCATGTACCTGTTGGCCATCTCTATGTCTTCTTTGAAAAAAATATCTATTCAAATCTTCTGACCATTTAAAAAAATTGGATTCTTTTTCTATTGAGTTGTATAAGTTCTTTATATATTTTGTATATTAGCCCCTTATCAGATGTATAATTTGTGAATACTTTCTCCCATTCAGTAGGTTACCTTATCACTTTGTTGATGATCTTCTTTGCTGTGCAGAAGGTTTCTAGTTTGAAGACCACTTTTAGAGGGGCATATATGTCCCTTCATTGGCTGCCACCATTAACAATACACATCTCCACATTCTCTCTTCAAAAAGAGCTACTGGAGTTACGGGGGTCCTTTTCCTTCTGTGTCTTCTGGGGTTCTTAAGGATCTGGGATGGGGAATGGCATATTTGTTCCCATTGTTTAGGGCTACTCTTGTACACCTCCTATTTTCAGATATTAGCTTGCCTGGAAAGAACCAGAGAGACGTCTCTGTTTACATTCCCAAAGGCACACATGTCAAGCTCCTCAAGAACTGTCTCACAATGCAGTATTCTCAGACCGCACCAAGACAGTGCTGCAAATTTGCAATTCTGTGAACATCATATGATTAGTGAAATGCCAATCTCTCTTTCCTGAAGACTTACTAAACCTCTGAGGGTTGTTTTCTTAGAGCTCCACTGCCCACCATCTCTTGGCTTTGGGAGTGTGATGGTGAGGAGGATCAAAGAGCAAGGGGAGAGTAATTTCTCTTGTACCATGACTGTTTTATTTCCTAAAAACCAGAAAATTTTAAAAAATGTCTCTCTTCTTTTCTCCTCTGCCCTTGTTCAGTCATCCATTATATATCCTGGGTTGACAAATTATCCAGTGTTGATTGGTTCAGAAATATTTCCATCCCATCTTTGTAAGCCTCAGGGGTCTATATCTGACCCCTTTTGTTGATCACCCTCTTTTGATTATAGGCCTTAAATGTCAATTACAGGGGCAACTTGAAAATTTCACTCTGAATTCTATTACAGTGGCTAATATTATTATCAGCAGAAAGAGTAGCTGCATTGTTCACACCAAACAGGTAGTCTTCTGTTTTTCTCCTTTATGACCATTGTATAATGTATAGTTTCTGGATGGTGGCATATTGGGGCCCAAATACTGTAAATTTCTCCTACACAGATTTCCAATAGACACTCCTTTACAATCATTTTATGGTTTTAAAAATAGCTCCATATCTTCAAGATGTTGTTTCCTGTTTCAAAAAGAGTTATTGGTTTTCCTCTTCCTTGTGCTGAGAAAAAATACATGTGAAGAACAGAATATTGCATGTTCCCCAGGGTTTGCTTTCTATAGGGTTACTCTGGAGGAGACCAACCAAGGCATTTCAGCAGGGCTTTGCCATTTTTCTGCAAATCCTGGTCACATCTCTGTTTAGACTCCACCTTCATATATATATATATATATATATGTATATATATTTACATATACATATTATTTTGGGGCCATACTGTGTGGCATGAGGGATCTTGGTTCCCCAATGACCAGGGATTGAACCTGGACCCCCTGCATTGGGAGTACAGAATCTTAACTCCTGAACCACCAGGGAAGTCTCTCTACCTTCCAATATGTGCTGTCCAATTCCCAGTTTAATGAATTATTTTGCAGGAAAACCCAGAACCAACAAAATCATCAGTAAGATGGAAAAACTCAAATTTTATAGGGTGGAGTATCAGGCTGTACTGCCCTGGGGGTACTGTCTTAATCACGGCCTATGCTTTCCTGACTTAGTTAAACACAATTATGGGTATCTCTTAGTTAGCACCTGGAAAGGATGGACAGTGATGTCTTTGACTAGGTCTCTGGTAAGTAAACTAAGACTGAGGCCAAACAGAACACTAGGATGCTCTTGACAAGGACATCATCTCTGCTCTGCTTCAACCCAACATTCCATTACATTGAAAACAGAGAGAAACTAGATTTTCAATTAACCTAAATTGAATACCTCATTACTTATGTTTATTACTCACATAGAAGATGTTCTCCTTCAAAATTTTCAGGCTCCCCCAAAACAAAGCTGCACTTGTCTAGGAAATTAGGAGAAATGCAAGATTTACTGAAGATTCTGTAAGTGAGGTAGAGGTGGCCCAGCACTGAGCTTTGAAGTAGCAATATCCATCAGTGGCTAAGTCTCTTTTTTCTTTCCTGTGCTTAGGTTTCCTGGCTCTTGACTCTTTTTCTGACATCTCTTTTCTCTTCACTTCTTCCCACGGTCTTCTAGGTTTCTCTGCCAGAGCCATTTCACTCTGCCCCAGCCACTGTATTTTGTTTTCCTCGTTTAAAGAAAAGGTGATCTTGTTGCTAGGGTTCTTCCTCTCCAGAAGGCAATAGGTTATAACAAATGACAAATAATTTCTTCCTGTTCTATGCCAGTATTCAAAACAAGAACTTTATTATGTCTGCTCAATGCAAGATAAAGCAATTTATAATTTGCTATTTGTTTGAATTATGTGCAGAAACCCATGTTAACTGGCACCATATTTTCTATTTATTTCACTGACATTTTAGCACCCCTTATAGATCAATGCATCCAGCAGATGGCCAGATGGCTGGCCTATTAGCAGGTGTCCAACTGACCCTGATCCTGGGCTCTACTAAGCCTGTTCATCCATACACAATACTAAGAGCAAATAAAACTGAGAGTTGAGCACGACAGAATTTTTTTTCAATGTTTTTCTTTGTTGCAGTAAAGCACAGATAACATAAAATTTACAGTTTTAAACATTATTATAGTTCAGTGGCATTAAATGCATTCATAATGTTGTGAAACCATTACCAAGATCCATCTTCACAAATCTTTTCACCCTGCAAAACTGAAACTCTATACCCATTAAACAGTAACTTCCTGTTCCCCCTTGTCCCGACCTTGACAACCACCATTCTATTTTCTGTCTCTATAATTTTGACTACTGGAAGTACCTCATGTACAAGGAATCATACAATATTTGTGTTTTTGTGATTGGCTTATTTTACTTAGAATAATATCCTCAAGTTTCATGCATGCTGAAACATATTGCAGAATTTCCTTTCTTTTTAAAGCTGAATATATTCCACTGTGTGTTTACACCACATTTTGTTTATCCATTCATCTGTCCATGGGCACTTGGGTTGCCTCCACATTTTAGCTATTGTGAATAATGCTGTTAATGAACATGGTGTACAAATATCTTTTTAAGATCTTGCTTTCAATTACTTTGGGTATATGCCAGAAGTAAAACTGCTGGATCATATACTAATTCTTTTTTTTTTTTTTTTGAGGAATTACCATACTGTTTTCCGTAATGGCTGTACCATTTTACATTTCCACTAACAGTGCACAAGGGTCCTAATTTCTCCAAGTTCTCTCCAACACTTCTTTTCTCTTTTTTGAATAGTAGCCTTCCTAATGGGTGTGAGCTGGTATCTTATGTAGCTTTCATTTGCATTTTGCTAATGAATAGTGATACTGAGCATCTTTTCATGTGTTTATTGGATATTTGATGTCTTCTGTGGAGAAATATCAACTCAAGTCCTTTGCCCATTTTTTAATCAGCTTCTCTGTATTTTTGTTGTTGAGATTTAGGAATTCTCTATATATTCTGGATATATATTCCAGGTATATAATTTTCAAATATTTTCTTCCATTATATGGGTTACCTTTTTATTCTATCCATAGTGTTGTTGATACACATATCTTTTAATTTTTATGAAGTCCAATGCGTCCATTTTTTATTGTGCTACATATGCCTTTGGAGTCATATCCAAGAAATCATTGCCAAATCCAATGTCATGAAGTTTTTGTCCTATGTTTTCTTCTTAGAGTTTTATGGTTTTAGGTCTTACATGTAGGTCTTTCATCCATTTTGAATTAATTTTTGCATATGGTGTTAGTAAAGGGTCCAACTTCATTATTTTGCATGTGGTTATCAGTTGTCCCAGAATAATTTGTTGAAAAGACTGTCTTATTCTCATTGAATGGTCTTTCTCCATTGACTGGTCTTGTTAATCTTGTGAAAAATCATTTGGCCGTATTTGTGAGGATTTATTTCTGAGCCCTCTATTCTGTTTCATTTGCCTATATGTCCTTTTTTGTTTTTTGTTTTTTGTTTTTTTTGCTTGTATCACACTGTTTTGATTACTGTAGCTTTATAGTAAGGCTTGAAATCAGAAAGTGAGTCCGGCAGGTTTGTTATTTCTCAAAATTGCTTTGGCTATTTGAGGTCCCTTGAGATATCATATGAATTTTAGGATGGGCCTTTCTATTTCTGCAAACAATATCATTGGGATTTTGATAGGGGTGGCACTGAATCTATAGATTGCTTTGGATAGTATGGACGTTTCAACAATATTAAGTCTTCTAATCCATGAACATGGCATGTACTTCCTTACTTATGACTTCTTTCATTTCCTTCAGCAATTTAAAAAATTTTTTTATTGTGCAAGTCTTTTCCCTTCTTGGTTAAGTTAATTCGTAAGTATTTTATTCTTTTTGATGAAATTATAATTTCATTTTTTTCTTACCTGGGAATATCCTAATTACACCTCACTTTTGAAAGATAGTTATGCCAGATATAGAATGCTTCTTGACAGCTTCTTTTTTGATTTTTAGCACTTTGAAAACCTTGGTCCACTGCCTTCTGGCCTCCAACATTTTTGATGAGAAATCTGATAGTTTTCTTTGGGACATTCCTTGTGTTTGGATTCACTTTTTTGTTGCTTTTAAGATCCTCTATTTGTCTTTGACTTTTGAAAGTTTGATTATGATGTGTCTTGGTGTGGTCTCTGAATTCATTCTACTTGGAGTTTGTTGAGCATTTTGGAGTTTTATAATCATGTATTTCATCACATTTGGGAAGTGCTCAGCTATGGTTTTTAAAAATATTCTCTCTGCCTTTTTTTCCTTTAGTTTTGGACTCCCACAATGTGCATATTGGGTCCATTTGATTGTGTCCCAAATGTCCTCTTATGCTCTTTTCAATTTTCTCAATCTTTTTGCTTTCTGTTCCTCACACTTGATAGTTTCCATTAAGCTTTCAAGTTTACTAATTCTTTCTCTTGTTTGCTCAAATCTGCCTTTGAATTCCTCTAGTAAACTTGTCATTTTAGTTATTGTACTTTTCAGTTCCAGAATTTATTTTTGGTTTCTTTTTAGGTTATTTATGTCTTCATTGACATTTTCATCTTGTTCATACATGATTTTCTTGAGTTTATTCATATCTTCCTTTAGTTCTTTGAGCATTTTTAAGAAGTTGTTTTCATCTTTGTCTAGTATATGTCCCATCAGGTCTTTTTTAGGGACAGTTTCTGTGGATTTATTTTCTTCTTTAAATGGGCTGTACTTTCCTGTTTCTTTGTATGCTTTGTGATTTTTGCTGTTGTTGAAAGTTGGACATTTGAATTTAATCATGTGGTAACTCTGGAAATCAGATTTTCCCCTTCCCTGGGGTTTGCTGTTTTTTGTTATTGTCTTTGCTTATTTATTATTATTATTATTTTAGGATACCTCTTGCTGACTATCAGCCTGAGGAATAAACTTAAGGTCTTCTCAGGTCTTTATTAGACCTTTTCCTGAGTACACAGTGTCATTTTCTACATTTCCCCATACAAGCAGTTGTTTTTAAATGTCTTAGCTTTTAATGTCTTTTTCTGAAAAAGGGGAAAAAAGAGAGAAAAGAAGGGCAGTAAAAAGGGTGCCAGCACTTTAAGTTCCTTGGAAGTGACTTCAATCTGAGGAGGAGGGTCTTGCAACATTGGGAGTTGGTGCAGATACAATGGCTGCCCACTTCTTGTCTGCACCTCTGTGATCAGAAGCAGCAATCAGCAGTCAGAACACAGTTGCCCGATATTGGGAGGATAACATCCTTTTTGCCCACCCTGGCTTCTGCTTCAGGAATATATGCATGGCTGCCTGACACAGGCTGGCATGTCAGATGGGTTGCTGCTAGTATACTAAGAGCTAAAATTGTCAGAAATAAACCACAATTTACTGTCTAAGTCTTCATCTGGAAGTTGCAAGCCTTCAATAAACTCCAGAGTTCCAAAATGGTTACAACAGACACATTTGGTTATTGCAATTTTTATCTACAAAATTTTTAACTACAGAATTTTTAGAACGATTTTCAGGCATGAACTTAGCTCTAAGCCTTTTTCTTTACCATATTTACTTGGTTCTTAGCCTTAATTTTGTCTCATTTCACTCCTAAATTTGCTCCTCAGATTTCATGAAATACTTTAGCATCCTGGTTTGGGTCTTCACAATTCCCTGAGACATTCTGTATAGAACAGTAATGAAGTCCACGAGGGCAGAAATCCTAGACTGGAATCGTAGGTCAGCCACTTGCCATCTTTGTGATCAAGATTCATCTGGCATCTCAGAGCCTTGCTCTTCTCATCCATGAAACTTAGCCCTTAGAGAGGTTTGTTGTAAAGATTAAATTAGAAAAGCAGTTAAATGGCTTTAGTCCAGTGTAAGAAACATGACAAACTTCATTGCATACTAGTTGAAACGATAATTTCATCAGTTGTATTGTAATTACAATGCCTGACTATTTTCATCTCTAGCAAGTACCCAATGTTTCCAGCACTGGTCTTCAGACCCTCACTGAGGCATCAGTCCTGCTGGAAACCCGTATGAGAGTTTATCCTCTTCCTTGGCAATGTGCACATTCAACAGTTACCTCCCATTATATGATCACTTGTGGACCCAAGGCAATATTCTCAAATATCTCAAAGATCAAATTGATGTTTATTGTTAATAGCTTTAAATGTCCACTTAACACAGCTTTCACCATATTAAGGTAAAATGAGGTTTGAATTGTCTTCACGCAAGGAAAATCATGTGTTTTTCTTCTAACAGTCACTGCTGACATCGAGCCTATTAACAACAACAAAAAATGAGAGAAAGGTATAGTTTTTATAAACAATACACTCTTTAGAATGTGTTTATGAGAATAGATGTATTTGAAGGGGAGAAAGCAGCCCTTTTTCATTTCTGACGTGATGTAAATATGTCACTCTCAACTTGTACACTTTGCTCCCATTTCCAAGAAGCACTTAGTTCCTTTTTTTATCAGTTACATAAAAGTGAAGGACGTTGGTTTATTCCTAGTTTAAATAAAGAGAACACGAAGGCAGCAGATCGTCAAGGACAGAACGTTGTCAGAAGAGATGGTGCTTGACAGTGAGAGGCTGACCAGGAGAGGCAGGTGTCACCATGGAGAGCGAACAAGCTCAGTTCTAAGTGGCTCATTTTCCATCTGTATAAATATAAAAATAAAAACATACCACGTTGTCAGGAACTCTCTGGGCTCTGAGCATTGGGTGTAAGATGGGCTGGGAAGGAACCTACCAAGTGCCCTTGAAGCCTCTCTTTGCTGGAGTGCTTTGGGGACATGCACCTCCTTTCTGGCTTAGAGCCTTGATCTTTCAGTTGACTCCTCTGCTTTCTTTTCCCCTGAGTTTAACCTTTGTGTTTCTCACTTTTATATATGCTTCTGCAATCTTGATTATCCCACGTCTAAACTGTATGAGCTTGGGTGAGTCACTTAACACTCTAAACTTTAGTTTACACATCAGTAAAACGGGCATAATAATAGTGACCAACTCATATTAAAATATTTAAAGTATTTTATCCCTCTTGTGGTATTTTACCACTCGACTCAGGTCTAGTAAAGACCCAAGAAGACCTTCAGTTTACTTAGACTCAGTACATTAAAATACTTACAAGCTTAATTCACTGCAATCATTGAATTAACGGTATATCTGACGATAAGCAATAGAATCCTTGCCGCGGTTCAAGTGCAGGGTAAAACCTTCGGCTGGTTGCTGTGCTGCTGGGGAAAGTCACACAGCCATTCTCAGTAGCTTCACTCCAAAGCTGTAGTAAAATCAAAATGGACACTCAATATTATCATGACACCCTCTGCGTTTTTCTAGAGAGATCATTTTTCACTCCTGGGAATAAATTTTGTATAATATCTATCTCCATAAGATTACCAAACCATTCCTTCTACCTCCCCTCTCCACTATGAAGTTGCTCACATGACACTGCGAGAAAAAGAAATTGACAAAGACAAACTACATCATTTCCCTATTACCAACTGGTAGTCTCCCTCTACTCAGCTTTACTTTCTTAATCTGAATACAAAGAAGGAGTTGTCCCTTCTCCTATAGAAGGTCAGTTCCTGCACATCTAGGGCCAGTGCTCCATCCCTCTTGGCTCTCTTTGGTTACCCTATTTCTCCTGAACCATAAGCATCCATATTTCTGTTGAATCATTTCCATTAGCACATAGAAGTGTGCTAGTGCATACTATATTTAAAATTAAAAATAAAGAATTCTCTCCTTTCTTCATTTCTGTTTGGCTACCTCTATAATTGTCTGGCTCAGATTCACAGAAGGAGTCTCAAGAGTGATTTACCTTCGCACTATCCACTTCCTACTCAACCCACTCCAAGAGGCTTCTTCTTTGACCATCCCATCCATTCCTTTAAGTAACAAATGTACAGGCCAAATCTATGCTAGGCTTGGGAGATGCAATAGTGAGTAAGAGAGAGAGCAGTTCCTTCTTCACTACGCTTACATTGTCTAGCATTAAAAAGAATTAAGAAAAAACAAGTGACCACACTAATTATAAAAGATGCTAACAGGGCTTCCCTGGTGGTGCAGTGGTTGAGAGTCCGCCTGCCGATGCAGGGGACACGGGTTCGTGCCCCGGTCCGGGAGGATCCCACATGCCACGGAGCGGCTGGGCCCGTGAGCCATGGCCGCTGAGCCTGCGCGTCCAGAGCCTGTTACTCCACAACGGGAGAGGCCACAGTGGTGAGGGGCCTGCGTACTGCAAAAAAAAAAAAAAAAAAAAGATGCTAACAGGAAAAAAACAGGTAATTACTTAGATAATAATTGAGGTTCATTTGTGTAAACCTGAAGGGCCTGTGAGGAAAGCTCATGGATCCTCAAGGTGAGGAAAAGTGAGGTTCTTGGGTTAGGTTCTAGGTCTTTGTGGAAGACATAAAGAGATAGGACAGATACTCTAGATAGTGTGGGTCTTTCCAAAAGCAGGAATTATTCATTTCACAGTTTAATGATGAATAGGACTTAGTCAAGAGTTGAGGAAAACAGTATTCAAGTTAGATCAAAGGAACATTATGTCAAAGTCTGGTGCAGGAAAGTATGAACTTTTCCAGAACTGAAAGAAAATCTGTAAGCCTGGATTGTGGTGAACAAGATGAGGAAGGACCCAAGCTGGGCATGGAGGGTGTGTAAGGACCAGAACTTGAAAAATCCAGAAGACCATTGTCAGTAGTTTGGAAATTCATTTCTTACACAAAGATTATGACTGAAGGCTGTGTAGCAATTAATAGCATTTTTTTGTTGGAGACAGTCTTGAAATACTGCTTATGTGAAAAGTGAGAGGCCAACTAGCAGATTATTCTGATGGGCCTGGAGGGAGACAATGGTGGTCTAGCTAGTAATTAATCCTCCCTAGTAATTATGCTCCATCTTAGCCAACTGGATACCCTACAGAGCCCTCACCCAAATGGCCTATTTTGGTGCCTGAGATTTTCTAATAGTAGAAACTGAAACCCAACTCTATTCTTTCATTATTATTGGATTTCATAGAACTCAAGACTTGTGGCCCTATGCGATTGCGAGTTATTATTTTTATTGAGTTCCCAAAATATTTATTTATTTATGGTGCTAGACATTCTTAGATATAACTTTGCAAGTAAAACTTACAACTTCATGGAGTTGGAGGCCCTGAAAGCCTATTGACTTATCCAAAATCTCATATTTACTAGTAGATCCTATATTTTAAATGAGTTCTTTCTAGCTTCTGGGTAATAAGGAAATGATGAACTAGCCTTAAAATAATAATGTTACTTGAGTAGCACACGATGTATTAGTGTTTTCCTCATTGTGTTCAAATTTGCTTCCCTTTTCACCTTCAAATGTCCTCTAACCTTGAGTCAGGTGAGAGGATTTACATATGGAAACCCAGAGCATCTCATTGACTTTCCTTCCTAACTACTTCATATTCTATTGGAAGAAGCAAGAGAGGTAAAGTAATAGAATAAGGTAATTTAGTAACCTCTGGACAATTCTGGGAAATTGAAACACAGAGTCTGTGATCACACACACACAAAAAAAATACCATATTTGGATAATGAAAATGTATCACGACAAGTCTGTAGAAAGTGACATCTTGAAAACTCACATTGTACCAAATCAAATCTTTCCTTCATGATGGCAAATGGATAGGTCCCACCTCAAATTTCTTTCTACTGTCCCAAAAAACAAGGTAGTCATTCTATTGCCTAAAATGAAAGAAATCATTCTAGGGAAACTTCAAGTGCTTTTAAATGAATAATCCTTTACATGTTTAGCCATATCTTCCTCAATGATGAGAAAAGGAGTGCCCTTTTAGTGTGACTAAGGCTGTAGAAAACAGGTCCTGCTTATTTGATATTTCTGACAGAGAGAGTCTGGAGGTATTAATGTCATCAGAGCACATACTGTTGTTATAAAGTGGGATCCAAACACAGAGAGAGATGATTGATTGACTGATAAATGTGGGCGTACTTTTATTAAATCATGAAAACAAGAGTCACAAGGCCAAATGACTGTATCATTCATCATAACTGTGAAACTGTAAAAGGAGATGGGGATAGGAATATTTAACATAAACTGTTTCTGAAATGAAGGAGACGTTAAAATCAGGCTAATTTGGATTGTGTCTTAACTCATCATTTAGTTGATGTCTATCCCATTCCCTGCATGTGCTGTAGAACTCCTGCTGTCCGTCTCTAGTAACTTGGGAAACTTTGCACAAGATGTGGTATTTTTCCTGGAAACCCAGGAAAACCCAAGCTCCTTCACATACCAGCATGAAAACTGAAGCTCAGAGGAGGGAATTGACATGCTCAGAGCATCATTTTCCTCACACATTGTATTCATTCCTAGGATTGCTATAAAAAATTGCCACAAACTCGAAGCCTTAAAATAACAGTAATTTATTCTCAGTTTTAGAGGCTAGGAGTTTAAAACTGAGATGTGGGCAGGACCACACTTCCTCAGAAAGCTCCAGAAAAGAACTCCTTCTGGTCCCTTCCAGCTTCTGGTAGCTCCTGCCACTCCTTGGCTCGTGGATGCTCTACTCTCTGCCTTCTTCATGTGACCTTCTCCCCTGTGTCTCTGTGTCTGCTCCACTGTGTATAAGGACACCCTTCATCGGTTTCAAGGGCCACCCTAAATCTAAAGTGGTTTCATCTCAAGGTACTTAGCTAATTGCTTCTGCAAAGACCTTATTTCCAAATAAGGTCATATTCTTAGGTTCTGAGTGGACGTGTATTTTGGGTGGGACACTATTTAACCTCCTATTTAACTATCTATAAAGGGAGCTGGCAATGCCTAACTTGTAGGATCGTTATCATGACTGAATAACTGTCATGCAAAATATTTGGTACATTTTAAATGATCCATATTTTTTGTGTGTTTTTAGGGATACCACTATAATTATCTTTATTCCTGACCAAGATTGGTCTGGATATTCTCATTTTCTGAAATATATTTTCAAGGTCTGCTGTTTTAGGTGTTGAGTATACAAGTAAACTGCAGTATACAAATAGGAATGATTATAATTCCATCTACTAGGCTGTGTGTTATAAATGCTTCCCAGAAGCATGGACATTGTGAAGAAGAGAGAGTGGTAATTTCTGGAAGAATGTGGCTGATAACTTTTCAGTAAGCCTTTGCAGGAAGGGTCACATGTTATTTTAAGTGGGTGGTGAACTAAACTAAGAAGCAACGCTGGGATGTAACTAATTGGCTCCAAAGTGAGGTTCTTGAGCACCATGCTTTTCTCTCTCTGACATTAAAATTGATAATTGGAAATGAATTTATTCTTTGAAATGAACACAGTTTAGGTAAGACAAGCACTCTATGAAAACAAAATTTTGAAGATTTTGAGCATTCTACCTTGCTAAAGACAGTAGTGAATCCTTATTGGAAATCAGTTTCAAAATATATACTCAAGAAATATTTAAGAGCTTGTATTTTTTGACCCAGGAATTCCTTATTATTGAGAATAACTTTGGAAACTGCACTTGACTTTTTAAACCTTTTTACACAGATATATTTATTTATTTAATCTAGCAGTGTTTTTGACATTAGAATTGGGAAACAATGTAATGCTCAACAGTGGGATATTAGTAAAAGAAATTATGATATTCCCCTCAATTGAATACCGCATGGTCATTATAATTTGTATTTCAAAAGAGTGTAATAAAGTAGAAGAAAATACTGGACTGAATGTCAATATTATGACATAGTGTGAGTGTGTTTCATGTTTGATAATTGCAATCATTGTTGCTTTTGTTGTAGTCATCCATTTACAATGCTTGGTGTCAGTTTATGTATCTCTTGTTAAAATAAAATACAGTGTGTGTGTGTGTGAAAAAAAATAGAAGAAAAGTTAACCTTTGATAATATGTATCTTAGATTGCCTGTTCCCAGAAACAGACCCTGAGATAAGGATTTGTCCCAGTTGTTTGTTTGAGAAATGATAACAGAGAGCACAGTAAGAGGTGCCAAGAACTGAGGTAGACAATAAGGAAGCCACTAAAAATAATGGTTGGTAAACAATTTGTCACTATGGGAAACTGGGTCTCAGTCCTACTGGAGACTTCTTAGAGATACACAAAGTATGCTTCAGAGTTGTTCCATCCGAGGGACCAGTCAGCTGCTGTCCATCTCTGCCCTCCAGCTCTGTCACTGGTGGAGGTCTCTTCTCAGGGGTATTAACTCTACAGCAGTTATGGCACATTTGGTGCATGACATACATTCTAGAAGCTATAGACAGACCCAACTTCAGTGAAAAGCTCTGGGTTGGGCATGCACAAAAAGGTTATGACAGGCAGCATGTTCCACATCATAAGGGAAAAAAATACTGTTGCGTTCAAATTCTGACAAAGACTTTTTGTAAAGCTTCACTAAGAACATGTCTTTTCTTGTATCAGAACCCTTAAACATAAGAGAATTTATGTGATGATATTTTGTAAATAATCACAACAATAATGATTATTATTGTGAGAGTGGTTATTCATTACTCACTTACTGTCGGGGAACTATTATGATTTCTTTTTGTCCAGGTAATATTGCTAGGAGATAGTGGCGCCACACTTCAACGTTAAGCAACCTGGTTTCAAGAAGATAATTTTAACGAATATGTTATACTATACAATCCTGCCATCGTGTAGGTAAGGAGAATTCCTGCAAATTAGAAAAATAGAGAAGCAACAAGAGTGTGTATATAATAGATCAATGAATGATACCCATGTAAGGAAACAGTAAAAGAAATGTAATGTGTTCAAAATACAAAATATGCTTGCATGGTGGAAGTTATAGGGACTTTGCTTCCTTTCCTCCTTTTTGATTAGTTGATAGGTCATGCGTTTGTCTATGAAAAAAACTGTTGACTCTTCAACTGGTGATGAGGAGAGGTGAAACAATCCCTGAAGACCTGAAAATGCTGAATCCTGATTCTGCAGTTGAGCAGACTCGTAGTGTTCAGACTTTGTCAGTCTCCAGAAGACAGAGACAGACAAGATAAGTATTAGAGTTTCTGGATGCCGTGTTCTTTGAGGGCATCTGCCTTTATAAGAAAAATAGACTCTGGCTCAGGTGCAGTCATTATCACACTGTCCAACATCAAAAAGCCTCTCCTCCCTGCTCTGCCCCCGGCACCCCATTGATCCTGGACATCACTGGGTGCTCTTGGACTCTTCCCAGCATCTGCTCAGCCTCTGAGCCCCTCCAACCCTCACTTTGCTTCTACAGGTCACATTAAATCCAAATTATGGAATTCCTTTAGGCAGAACTTTTTCAAAGAGTTGAAGCCAAAATAAAAGTTAATGAATTCTGGCAAAGGCAAAAGACTTCTGGATAGATGTTTTACCCTTTTTATTCATTGAGCTCATGCAGTTTTTGTTTTCTCAATTTTCTCTTTGTGAAACTCTCTGTTTCACCAATGTTTCCAAAATTAATTTTGACCTTCCAGCAACATTTTAATTTCACATGCCCCAGTAGATTCTCTTTGTTCTAAAAGTTATTCCATATATTCATTATTCTTTTTAGAAAATAACATTATCTTGCACAACATAAGTATTCATTATATGCTTAATTACACTGAGAACTGCACATAGAGGCATTGGCCAGGTACAAGGGAAGCAGTGCTTGTCTATGCGGGAGCCGACCTGGATTCAGGAATGACCCTGTTATTTTTCACGGGTTCACTTCAGTGTGGGGCTGCTCCAAGCTGGAGTTCTGCTCTCATCAGTGCGTCACGTACCTGAGTCTCATTTTCATGAATCTATAACATGATAGAGACTTTTAGAATTTTGTGAAGATTTGGGAATGGTATCGCTAGGGTACATGAAAGGTGATGATGAAAGGTGATGATCCAGAATATATAATGAGTGGTATTTATTATTATTAATGATAACATCTCCTCGACATGAGAAATGAAGTACTCTTCTCTATTCAGAATCATCCAAGTGCCTTGTCTTCAAGAAGCTTCGACTGGAGAAGAGGAGATGGCTTTCCTTCACCTTCAGGAATAAATCCAGCCTCCCCCACGGGCCTAATGAGGCACTGGGCAATCTGGTCCCAGGGCAGTTCTCTAAGCACGCTCCTGGTCCTAGTGGACTGAACTTCTGCTTCACTCATTGTCCTGCATGCTGTTCTGTACACATAGCAAAGCCTTCCACACTTCTTTGATTCTGCATTTGCTTTTCACTGCATTTGGACTGCTCTACATACCTCAAGGTCCCCATCCTTGTGTGTCTGACACCTTCTTAACTTCCCTGGGTCACCTCCACCCTCGTTCCCTCAGAAAGCCTTTTTCTGACTATACTATTGAGGTGTCTCTTCATTCCTGGGCACTCTGTTTCACGAAGTCATGATCTCTTTATAACACTTGTCTCTATCTGAAATTCCCTTTCCAATTATTTCTTGATTTTTTTTTCTCTTTCTTCCAACTAAAAGGAAAGTTTCACAAAGACAGTGATCTTCCTGGTCTTCTTTCCCACTATATCTGCAGCTTTTTAAAAAAGTGGTTGTTGCTTGATCATAGTTGAATGGATGTGAATTGGATGAGGATAAATGGATGAATTAATGAAAATGACTGGTTTAAATGAACAGGTGTTTTGTTTTGTTTTGTTTTCCTATAGAAGTGGTGGGTATAAAAGATGGCTTCCAGAAGAAATAATTTTGGAGCTGGGCTTTGATAAATAAATGGTTGGAAAAAAGAAAAAAAAGGGTGGAAGACAGGGAATTGGGTACATAGAATATGAGCCCTGGGGACAAAGAACTCCCTTATATGGCTACCTTATGGTCATCAAAGACTGAAAATATCCAAAACTACTCCTCCTGCAGCCTCTCCTAACTCAGCAGATGCATGTTCTAATTCTCAGCCTATAAACCTTAGAGCCACCCTTGACTTCTTCTTTTTCTTACAGCCCATGTCCAGCTTATCAGGAAATCCAGTTGTCTTTATCTCAAAATACTTTCAGATATTGGCCATTCCAAACCACCCAGGCACCACTGATTTTCAGATTGCTGCAGTAGGCTTTTAACAAATCTGATCCTAGCCTTGCCATTTCTACAGTCTATTCTCCAGAGGGAAGCTGGATTGGGCTTTTAAAACGCAAATGGGACTTCCCTGGTGGTCCAGTGATTAAGACTCTGTGCTTCCACTGCATGGTGCATGGGTTCCATCCCTGGTCTGGGAACTAAGATCCTGCACGCTGTGTGGTGTGGCCAAAAAATTAAATAAAATAAAACGCAAGTCATCTCCTGTACTTCACATACCACCTCCTCCTCTGGCTCTCCGTTTACTCAGAGTAGAAGCCAAGTCCACAATCTCCGTCTTGGTCTGGCTGATCTCTCTACTTCCTTCCATCCTCTCGCTTTGCCTCGCTCTGCTCATTCCCACTGGCCTTGCTGTACCTCATCCACATCATGTATGCATCAACCTTACTCTTGCATCTTTCCTCAACCTGGAAATTTCTTCCCTCAAAACCTGTTTGGTGATTCTCTTACCTCTGAAACTTTTACTTTAATTGCATCTTCTCAATGAGGGGACACTATTTAATTCCATCATCTGTCCCTGCCAGTCCTGATACCCCAGGTCTGCTCCTGATCTTTCTTTTTTGTCTGGCACACATAGAACCTTCTAGAGCACCATATTTTTACTTTTTTATAAAGTTTGTTGTTTATTGTCTATCTACCATCACTAGAATATCAGCCCCATGTGGGCGGAGATGACCGTCTTTTGCCCAATTCATAATATGTCCTCAAATAATGAATGCGAGGTAACACTTAGTTCTATTTGGCCCACACACAGGAGAAACAGGTAAAGAAATTGACAGGCATGGCCAGAAAGGTAGCCTGGGGTCAACCGAAAGAAAGCCTTTAAATTCCAGATAAGTGCTTTTGTCCTTTATTCTAGGCACACTGGGAAGTGATGGAAATTATTTAGAAAGAAAGTTGCATTGCTGCTGATGGCCCTCTTTAAAATGTGGTAGAAATTTTCTCCTGGACCTTTAACTTTCTTCCTCATAAATTTCATTGACTTAATACTTGTCTTCATACAGAGAAGAGGAATTGTTTTGATCAGGAGTAGATGGTGATTGTATTTCTGGCCCATGGCACACTTGGTCCATGCAAGGCCTCTGCTTGGTTATTTCCTTTTTCCTCCATTTCCTCCTCAGAGGAAAACATTCTAACAAGCTTGTATATTCTCTTGGGAAGTGTGTAACGTTACATGCATGTTTAGTTACATAAGTAACATTGTGTTACAGGCCTTATGTGGTTAGTTTTGCACATCTCCCTGCATGTGGACACCTGGGTTGGTCCCCATTGCCCCAGTTAATGGTGTTACAAGCATGAATGGAGAGGCCACCTTTATCAGGAATCACAGTATCGCTATGGAGAGACCCAGCTTTTCTCACTACTTCTCCTGAAGTCAGCTCAGGTCCAAGCTTCCTTCTCTTCAATTCGCTGTCGTTTAAGGACCTCCTGTGCCCATACGTAGAAAGACAAGATCACTCACCCTCATTCACTGAAACACCAGCAACAATAGCGACAACCACAGTTTGATAGAAATTCTTGTTGGCTCTTAGGGGGTACTAAAATTTTTAAAACATTCTTGTCATTTAAACCTGGCCTGAGTTACAGAATTGAAAGATGATTGATTTTCATGTATAATCATCATGCAACACTTCCAGATTCTGGAAGAGAGTGTAAATATTGAGAATTCAGTGACAGATATATTAAAATAATCAACTGGTTACCTTTAATGAATCACATGAATGAATGAATCTCAGGTTTTTAGTTATTTCCTGGCATGTACCCTTATCTGTATGTAATCATACTTAAATATTGATTAGGTACATTTTGTGGCTCTATGCTAAGTGCTATAGATGTGCAGTGAGCAAGACAGCTGTGTAGTAATGACCCTTACTTTAGCCGTTGTCCCTCAGTCCCTAGAGGTGGAAGGTGTATGTATCGCTCTCTCCCTGTTCCTCTTCTCCGGCAGGACCCCTGTTCCATTGGAACCACTGAAAATGCTCCATGTTCTTTGGCAGGATTCCTTGTAGCTACAGCCTGGCCTGCCACTCAGTGCTACCCAGGGAATCTTGAGGAGGGGTAGTCAACATATTGAGCTTCTGGGTAAAAGGCTTCTCTCTGTCAATGTTGAACTTAACTTGGCCTTGTGATTCTGGAAAACAGTGATGGTTAAAGAAATGCCCCATTTTTATATTCTGGGAAACAGCTCACTGCAAAGATCCACCTTTCCCCGTACGATTTAGATGACTCAGGATGCTCCCTTGTCTACCCATGACAAGACCAGACACGGGTTCCCCATATTCCCATTCTTTGCCTCCTAAGTGAGTGGCTGAACTGCTTCAATCCACTGATCAATCTGGGCAAAGGACTTATGTCCTTGACTTGGCCACAATTTACTTGAGCTTCTCTCCTGCCACCAGGTCCTGAAACGTGGGGCTGAGCCCACACATGACCCCACTTTAACAGCCTTTCTTGAGAACAGGTGAGCCTTGGGTGAAACATTCTCTGATCTATGGTCCTCTCACACCATTCTAGCTCATCCCACCTCCCCGCACCCAATTCTTCATCTCTTTCCACCTTGTTTACCTCTGCCTATACAAGAAAAACCTTTTTCTGGCTGACCTTCATGGTGCTTGCACATCTCATGGTGTAAGTGCTTCCCCTATGGCAATATCCCCCTCCACTTAGTGCTATATTTTTGAATACAGTCTCCCATTACCTAGGTCCAGAATTGTTTCTTATTTTTCATCTCCTTAAGAAAAACAGATATATTCAAGACAATCCTCATCTCCTTTTTAGCTGGATGCTGTGTTTCTATGCAGGAGGACTAGAAATTGCTTCAGTCATCTTGACCCATGAGAAAACCCTGAAACTCTATGTCCTCTTAACTTCTTGTTATAACAGATAATAACTTCTTTATGGCTTAAGCCAATGAGAACTGGGCACTCTGCAGATAAAACCATACTCACGGGTACCTGTAACCAAGGAGCTGAGTTGTGGTTTCAATACTCCAGCTGAGGGGAATTTTGAATGTTGGGTTTGTTTCTGGATTTGCCATAGAGACATTACAGTGATGAGGAAAGATAATAGATTTTAATGGTTTGTTGAATACCTAAAGTGAAATATATAGAGAGAAGCAGAGTCATTTTAGGGGATTATGACTATCCTATAATATAGTAGAGCAGGTTATAATTCTATATTTTCTCTTCTCCAGGTTGGTGACCTTTGATAGGTAGGTTCACTACACATCAGTGAGCATTTGCTCTGAGTCTCTGAGGTCTTCTGCCATGATGCTTGGCTCTGGGGATGCAGAGGAAACAAAGACACAGTCTTTATCCTCAAGGGGCTCATGGTTTATTAGGAGAGTTAGAATTCATAAAAAAAACAATAGTAAATCAATGTGAAAACCATACTAATCAGTGTGCACAATTTATTGAGGGACAAATGCACTTTCTGGGTTTTATAGCAAAGACTTGTAATAATGAGACACATGAAGAATGCCAGCAGTTTGCCAGGCAAATGAGGATGAGATGGCCATTCCAAAAAAAAGAAGAGAAAAAAGAAACAACATATACCAAATGCATGGATATACAAGCATGAGAAGACTGACCTGGCCAGACCATACAGTCAGTCCTTCATGGGTCTCACTCACAGTCTCTATCCCAGCCTGTAGATGAAGGTTGTCAAACGGGGCCCCTGGGAACTCCAGTGATTCTGTGCGTTTCTCAGGTATCACCCTGTGAGGCCTGGGACTTACAGGAACTGTGGAGGGTTTTGATGAACAGGTAAAATCCAGTTACCCATTTTATTAGCTTTGTGACATTGGGTAAGTATCCTAACCTCTCTGTGGCTCAGTTTCTACACGTGTATAATGGCAGAAATGATCATAACTCTATCACTGGGTTGTTGTAAAGGTAAATTGTATAAATATATATAAAGTTCTTAGAACAAAGCCTGGCATATAGTAAGTGCCATGTATCATCAATCAATGTTATGATGATCACACTTTAATCAAGGGATCATACTTTTTCCAGAACATTTTACCTATTTACATTGTAACTGAGTAGGATGCTGCTGTATCCTCTGAAACTTTTCTTCTTTTCCTTTTTCTTTTTTTTAAAAATTTATTTTATGGTCTTTCCTGGTGGCGCAGTGGTTGAGAGTCTGCCTGCCAATGCAGGGGACACGGGTTCATGCCCCGGTCCGGGAAGATCCCACATGCTGCAGAGTGGCTGGGTCCATGAGCCATGGTCACTAAGCCTGCGCTTCTGGATCCTGTGCTCCACAATGGGAGAGGCCACAACAGTGAGAAGCCCACATATAGCAAAAAATAAATAAATAAATAAATAAAATTTAAAAAATAAATTTATTTTATCAAAGTATAGTTGATTTACAATGTTGTGTTAATTACTGCTCTACAGCAAAGTGATTCAGTTATACATATATATACTTTTTTTCATATTATTTTCCATTATGGTTTATCACAGGATATTGAATATTGTTCCCCCCAAATCTTGTTTATAGAAAAACTTTAGCTTTCCCTGAGTTCCAAAGAGCAAATTTAATCAAAGAAATGAGAAAATGCAGAAACAAAGGAAAACAGTCAAGCAAGACAAAATACAAATAGCTTAGCCAAAAAACAGAAGTCAAGGACCTTTAGTTCCTCCTCAAGGAATATAGATACTATTCTGAGCCATATGCTTTGAGCTGTTTTGCAGATACTGAAACCCCCACCGAGTGGGAGAAGGTAACTGCATGCTGCCCACAAGCATGTAGACCCCAGACCAGTTGGAACCAGAAGGTTGATGATGTTGACTCCCAATTACCTCACCGCCAACCAATCAGAAGAATGTCCACGAGCTGATCACGTACCCCACAACCCCTCTCCTTCACTCTGTCTTTTAAAACTTTTCACTGAAAACCATCAGAGAGTTCAGGTCTTTTGAGCATTAGCTGCCCATACTCCTTGCTTGGCACCTGCAGTAAAGGCCTCACTTTCATCACCACAACCCAGTGTCAGTAGACTGGCTTTATTATGCCCAGGTGAGCAGATCCAAGTTTGATTCAATAATGATATCTTCAGATTTAATTTAAGATACCTTTGAAGAAATGTTTGCAAAAATCTTTTTAACATTTGAAGATAACTCATACAGTTTAATTCTTTCAACACATATATAGTGAATGTCTATTGTGGCCCAGGCTTGGTGCTCAGGATAGAACAGCAACAAATTAGAAAATACCTCTACCTTCATGAACTTTCCTTTGAATAGAGAAAGTCAAAAATTAAAAATACATTATGCATAGGAATAAAATATCTTAAATCATGTTAAATTCTCTGATAAAAATAATAGAGCAAAGCATTGGAAAAGAATGTTGTGAGTGAGAGTTTAATTCCCAATCAGGTTGATAGGGAAGGTCTTGATGAGCAGGTGATACTTGGGAAAGATGTAAAGCAGGTGAGAGAGTGAGTCAGCAAATCACTGGGGAAGAAACCCTACATGTGTGAGGATCTGAGAGGGAACCAAGGAATTCAGAGAGGAATGAGCAGGAAGAAAATGGTCAGGGAGGGTCTTTTGCCCCAAGGTGAGGGGCTGGATGGACTGGGTTATTGTTGGCAACTTGAACTGGAAATAATGGGAGGGTTTGGATAAGTGACGTGACCACTAGGCTAAGAGTAGATGGTTGCAGCCACAAAGGTCAGGATGCAAGTTACTCAACAATCCATGGGAAAGGTGATTGTGATACCTATTGGGGTGGTAGCAGAAATGGTAGAATTTTGAATAAACTTGTAAAGAGCTATATGGACAAAGAGGCTGTGACAGCATGTAGCCAATGAAATTATTTGTAATTAATGTCTTTGGCAATCCTGTTACTGAGAAATTGTTTAGTGGGTTCCTGTGTATCTGGGCAAGAAAGGGTTATGGGAGCAGTTTGGCTCTTATTCCAAATACAGGTGCAGCCAATGGTTTTCTTGTCTTTGGACAAGAGTTCTTGGTAATTCCCTTGCTTAAACTGTTCCCTTGTCTCTATCATAAAATAGAATCTAACCCTGAATAATGTGACTTAATGAGGGCAGTTTATCTGTGCATACAAAGAACCACTAAATATACATTCATTTTATATTTAGTCTCAGCCATCATGCATGATTATATTTGAAAGGGCACTGGATGGATAAGTCATAAGCCACAACAAGTGTGACTGGAGAAACACACAGAAGGCACATAAAATTCAGGAGAGAGAGCAGACAATATAAGCTTCCCACTAGGGCAGTGAGATATAAGGCATGTTTGAACATTGAGGTCAATCAGTGCACAACCAAGTAATTACTGGCAGCCTACACCAGGATAGGAGATGCTATGGGCGTGAACCAAGGGGCTCCCCCATAACTCACTCATCTTCAAGGTGCCCTTGGGTACCTTGGCTCACTTAAAAGAGGAAATTATGGAGCTGTGGTAGGAGCAGGCACTATGGAATTATATCAACAGATGAAAGACCATGGAATGAATAAGCCACATTGCCCATGATTAAAGCAGATTAGGTGAAGATTTAGCTCCTCTCCATTAAGTTCCTGTTAAACCTGACATTTTCTATAGGTATTATCTTATTAATAGGCACACACTTTAATGACACACTATTGATTAAGGGGTGATGGCAGGAGGGAAGAAATGACTGTAAGATTCCTAAAAGTTCTCACAAGCAGTTGAGACAAAAACTAATGTTCAACACATCCTTCTTATCAGGGATTTGCAAGCACCACTTCATTCACTTCTCATGTCAACCCTGTTCTTTAAAGGAAGAAACACTGAGAGACTTAGTGAGTTTCTCAGAAGTGGTGGCATTTTCTAGAATCTAAATGGACTCTGCAAATATCAAGTCCCATGTTATTTCCACTACATCATTTGTCCTTCAAGGGGTGAACTATGACATCCAACATCGTATTAGTGTTTTGGTGACAGAACTGTCTTAGTACCCATGTCTTCTGTGTTTTTCATTGTAGTCTCAGGCCAGTTTCTGAGCTACAAGCCTACAGAGTCAATGCCTGGAGAGTTCCTATTAGGATATAGATAACCAGGTTTAAACATACCTCCATCTCTTATGTGAGTGGTGAGAGGGTGTGCTGTGGGGGTGTAGCTGACTTTCTTGTTTGTATATTTCATTTATTATTTTGTAGTACAAGCCTCAGACACTGGAAGTGGCAAAGTATTTCTCTCTGAGTATGAAGAAAGCTTGACGTATTTATGCTTCATAGTACTTATGAAGTATTTCTCTCTGAGTATGAAGAAAGCTTGCTTATCATCTTTCTCTTAACCATTAAATTACTTTTGTCTCTGGCATCAAATATCCTTCAGGGGTGGCCTTAGGCGAAGCTGTGAAATCCATCCTCTGTTCCGGGAACTTCTTGTTTGCCCTCTCCATCACTCTGTAGAACTCCCATTCTCTTATAGGGCTTGAGGAATTTCCCTCCTACAAGCTCGAACAATTATTATATGTATGAAAACATGCCTCTGTTTTGCAATTCAAAGGGCAGGACAACTTTGTTTTTACCTCTTATGTGTTCAGAATCCCAGTGAAGATTTTTAACAAATGGTTCAAATTGAGGCATAGCCAGGTCCTAAAATCAATGGAGAATAACTTGTGGACCTTTAAAAGTGTGTTACCCTTTGCCATTGCTTCCTTTAACGTTATGCAGTTAAGTCTTAATTCTCAATTCATCATATTTTAAAAAAATTTTTAAACTTTTAAATTAACAATGTTGTGATAGTTTCAGGTGCACAGCAAACTGATTCAGCTCTACATATACATGTATCTATTCTTTTTCAAATTATTTTCCCATTTATGGTTGTTACATAACATTGAGCAGAGTTCCCTGTGCTATAGAGTAGGTCCCTGTTGGTTATTCATTTTAAATATAGCAGTGTGTACATGTCAATCCCAAACTCCCACACTGTCCCTCTCTCCACTGTCCCCCTGGGTAACCATAAGTTCATTCTCTCAGTCTGCGAGTCGGTTTCTGTTTTGTAAATAAGTTCACTTGTATCATTTTCTTTTTAGATTCCACATATAAGCAATATCATATGATATTTCTCTTTCTCTGACTTACTTTATACAGTATGACAATCTCTAGGCCCAGTACATTTTTAAAACATATTCTTTAAAACAAATTTCACAAGCTTCTTGTTCTGTGGCTGAAACAAGTTTAAGACATTTAATTGAGTGTTGCTTTATAGACCCAATCAAAGAAATGTTAATTAGCTACTAATATAGTAAGAATTCCCTCAGGAGGACCAATAGGAACAAAGAAACAAACAAACCTGTGATTCAGAGTTAAGATGGCTGTGATAGGCTAAATAATGGTCCCTCCAAAGATGTCCACATCCTACTATTAGCGACCTGCAATTATATTCCCTTACATGTCAAAAGAGACTTTGCAGGTGGGATGAAGTTAATGATCTTCAGACGGAGATAAACTCCTGGATGCCATGCTGCTGGCTTTGAAGATGGAGAAGGGTCCACAAGCTAAGAAAGGTGGGCCACCCATAAAAGCTGGAAAAGAATAAGAAAAATGAATTTTCCCTAGAGCCGCCAGATGGAATGCAATCCTGACGACAGCTTGATGTTAAGATTTCCAACTTCAGAATCATAAGAGAATGAATCTGTGTTATTTTAAGCCACTAAATTTGTAGTCATTTGTTACAGCAGCCATAGGAAACTAATGCCACAATTGTATGCCACACTAACAGTTAATATTTGGTACAATAAATCTTTGTAGAGCCACAGCTGTTGTAGTGGAACACTGGAATTTTGTGTTAGAAAATGCTCCAGGAAAACAAGCTAAAAATATCCATGGTGTGTACCAGCAGGCCCCCAAGTCTTTCAAAAGAGAAATGGCAGCAGTAAACAAACCGTGTTTCTTGGAGTGAGTACTGGTGTTCTATTAAGTGTCCTAACTTAAGGTGGTACATTGCTGCATGCCACTATAGCTGCATTTTCCTCTCTTTCTCTTTTTGAAGGTTAATCCAATAGAACATAAAACTGTGAAGCTTAAAGCCAAACGTTAACTTGACCAGCCTTGAGGTGAGCGGTGATTTCTTTCAGGTGTCAATCCTCACCAATCACAAGGGAAAGGTCAACCTGGGGCAAAAGAAGGGCTGACGTGACATTTTCTGGAGAATTTAACATTCTTTCTTCATCTGTAGAATTTCATCAGGCTTAAAAAGAGCGAAAAATAAAAAGGTTGTACATTAAAAGTAATATAACAGTTGTTTACTGGGGAAAAACTTAATGATTTGGTTGGTTTGTGCGCTGACTATAACTCCCTTGTTTTCCCTTCTAACCCCCAAGAAGTTGAGAAGGTCTATCTCAGTTTCTTCTCCCTGTAGAAAGAGGTCTTTTTAATAGCTCTTTTTTATCTATTGTAGATGCAATCCAGATTTAAATCCAGTGAGACAAGGAGATCTAGAGACACAAAATTGTACATTTTGTAGAGCAACATTTTCCCAAAAAAGAAAAAAAATGTGTTCTGTAAGTCATGAGAGATAATTCTATTTCAAAGAGAGCTATAGTAATCCCAAACCCCTAATTTATCCCTCCCCCAATATATACACACTACTATATACAAAATAGATAACCAGTAAGGACCTAACATAAAGCACAGGGATTTTCCTCCATTCTACTACTATGTTAAAGAAAAGGAGGGAAAATAGGAATTACTGGTTACAATACTACTATTATAACTACTAGTTTCCACTACTGCTTAATGAGAAATCCTTTCTATAAATTATATTATTTAACTCTCTTGACAACACTGTGAGATAGGTGTTGTTATCCCCAATAACCCCAGTAAAGAAACAAAGAGAGAGGAAGGTAAAGTAGTTTATTCATGTTCCTACAAGTGGTTATGTTGGGGTTTGATCTCCAAGATAAGTATTTCCAAAGCTCATCGTTCTCCCATAGTGTGTGGTATGTCATTATCTGAAAATACCCTCACTTCAGATCTTTCCCTTCTCTTTCATCCTCTTTCTAATTTTATAGAGTGTTAGCCTATCTTTGGAAATATGAAAAACTAGTCCTTCTTAACATTTTAATACTGACTAATAAAGTATATTTCCAATTTCAAAGGATGAATTGAATACCATTTCTTTAAAAAGAGTGGAGTGAAAAGAGCATCAGAATAAGAGTCAGGTGACTTGCATTTCCTTTTCAGCTCTGTTTCTAACTCAAATCATAGAGCAGGAACTAACTGTTCTTACTGTACAATATCACAATATCAGAATTTGGCAGGATCTGTGATCTCACTTGGAAGTAGAATTGGGCACACAGTAATCAAAATCACCTAGGGATGCTTTTTTTTTTTTTTTCGCAGTATATTATACCTACATTTGTCCATTCGCTAAGCCTCAAGTTATGACAGAATATCAAGGGTGGTGGTGTGGAAACTGACATGTACATTTTAAAACCAGTCCCTACGGGATTTTAATTTATCACCTTCCTCTTTGAAGAGATGATCACTAAAGTCCATAAGATGTAGGTTAGTGACGTTTGAGAATAGGCAAATATGAAATCGGTGAGACTTCTACCAAGTTCCCTTTTAACAAGTTACCATTAACTTTACCAAACTACACTGCAATGTATTCATCATATAATACATCACACACTCATGTACTAACCCCTCTCTGACCACTAACATGTGCCGAGTCCCCAAAGATAATTCTCTACACTCAGAGGTTTTATTTGAAGCCTACGAAGTGCTAGATGTAATTCTGAAATTCTCTCAAGGCACCTGTAAAACCTTTTCTTTTTCCTCAAAGCAAAGATTATTGGAAAAGATCACTTAACCATTTTCTTGTAGAGGAGGCATGCATAAATCCATACCAGTCCCCAAGGAAATAAATGTCTTGCCTGTTATATTGGAAAGACATCAAATTAAGTTGAAATCCAAGGCGTATCTTGAATTCAGGCTTTATATTTAAAGTGAAAATCTGCATTCAAAATAAAAACATTAGACTAAAATGTGTGTTTGGGAGGATGTAAATGTTGTATAAAGAATAATAAAAATAAAAAGCAGGGCAGGGCTCATTCAAAATTTATGACAGTTTATTTTGGTAAATCCACTAGATGGAATATAATATATTCATAAAATTGTAGCTATTAACTATATAATGTATAATATATAATATTATATGTAATATATAATAACTAATGTAGAATAATATATTTTAAAATCTTACAACATAAAAATACATAAAAAAGCAGGACATAAAATTTTATTTACCATTTGAATAAAATTAGCTTGAAAGATACATATGAAAATTATGTATACATATGGCTAATTGCCAATTTATTAAATATGAACTATAAGCCTGGAACTGTACCTTATATTTATTATCTCATTTAAATCTCAAAGCAACACTTACATAAGTATTATTTGTTCATGGTCAGTGAGAAAACTCACTTACTTAAAATGACTCAGCTTTTTATTTTCATGCCTGTAAGATGGTTAATTTTATGTGCCAACTTGGCCGAGTTATAGTACCCAGATATGTGGTCAAATACTATTTTAGATTTTTCTGTGAATATATATTTTTGGAGAGATTAACATGTAAATCACAGACTTTAAGAGAAGCCAATTGCCCTTCATCATGTGGATTGACCTCATTCAATTAGTGAAGGTCTTACAAAAAGACTGACCTCCCCTGAAGAAGAGGGAATTCTTATAGCAGATGGTTTTGAACTCAAACTGTAGCCCTTCCCAAGGTCTCCAGCTGACCAGTCTACCATGTAGATTTTGGATTTGCCAACCTCCACATCAGTGAGCCAATTCCTTATACAAAATCTCTCTCTGTCTCTCAGTATAGATAGATAGGTATTAATGGATAGACAGATATAGGTATAGTTAGATAGATAGATACATAGGTAGATATAGATACACATGTACATATCATATCTATCTATATTTATATGTTGTCTATATTTATATACACATCGATATATGTGTGTTATATACCCACATCCTATTCTGTTTCTCTGGGAAACAGTGACTACTACAGATTTTGTTTCAGAGAGCGGTTCTAGAGGAACATAATCTTAAGAATGAGTTTTCTAAATTGATTTTAGTTTTTCTGGAATTGTTTTTCTAATCTGATTAAATTTGAAGTCACTAATGACTCTATATCCTGTAGCAAAGAGGGCACTGATCATCCATGATATGATCTGACCATAGAGGTAAGCAAGTTATCACCATAATATCCATAATCAAACACTTATAAAAGGCAAGGTTCTGTGTGGTCATGCACTGTACATGATACCTTTGAAAATTTTTGTAAAAATAATGGGTATAATGAAATTGCCTAGTTGCTCCTATATCACTGGAAAAAGTAGGGGATAAAAGGATGAGCTCAAGAATTCTAATTTCCAGTTGAAGTGCTGTATAAATGATCTGAAAACTTCTGTCTATGCTGAAAGAGACCCTTTTCTACTATAGTTGCAGAGCTGAGATTGCTGAAAAAACAAAACCAGAAACTCATCCTGTGAGTGGCTGAATTACAACGCAAATTGAATTCCCAACCTCACTGCATGTCTACTGTTAAAGTTCGGTCAATGATTGGGAAAGAATGGAATCCTGAATGTTGGAATGGGAATGTATGGGAAGATTCAGATGAAACTGGGGACATTGAACCTCCAAATTCTGATGAGTCTTCTTTGCCAGTAGAAGTAGCTGATCCACCCCATCTGAGGAGATTTACCCTGCTTTGTCTGAGGAAACAGCAATGGCCTCTCCTGAAATAGTACCTTTCAAGACACAACTGATTCTCCTCAGGAATCACCCTCACCACCTCTCTTTGCTTCTAGACCTATAACTAGACTCAGCAGGCTTCAAAAGATGAGGTAGAAATTATGACCCATGAGGATAATGATAGAAGGAACATAAAGTTGTATCTGCTGAATTTATGAATATGGGCGCCCTAAGCAGACATTCTCAATTTAATGTTGCACCTCAGGTTGTTAGAAAGGGCTCTAACAATTTGTTTGAATGTTAAAACATGGATCAAAGGTGACACAGGTCAAATAAACTTGAAATGTTAGACCTGCCTTGGTATAGTGTGAGAGGAAGGAATTCAAATGTTTAGGGAGATGGGAATGTCAGAGTGAATTTGTCACATAAGACTTACTCACCCACCTGGGAGGGTCCAGAGGACATATCTGTTACCAATATTGTGAGGACTAAATTTGTGACAGAAGCCCCAGCATCCTTTAAGAGCTCTGGGATCACTCTTTTCTGAAAACCCAAAATTGCAGTGGGAATTGCTGCCACTAAGTGCAATGGAAAACTTAATGCAATGAAAATCATTGGATCCCGGGGTAGCAGGGGCAAATGGTGGCATCCTCTGACAAAGGCATGGTAGAGATAGTTATCCCAGCAGACAGCAGAGTCAAAGCAGCGATCAAAGTAAACTGGCTCACAAAGACCTGTGCTGTTAGCTAGGTGATGATAGTGTTCCTAGAAGTGAAATAGATAAGAAACCTACAAATTCTTACTTTATCTGCATAAAGTGAAAGAATTCTGGGTCAAGTGAACAAAACTCTAATTTGTATTATAAAAATAGAGAGTCATGGCCCCTCAAGTCAATTCCCAAACTTGATCCAGTTTGCAGACCCAGAGGCCCTTGTATAAAGGGAAGGTGGAGTCCACTTGAGGAAGGACTCTGTACCCTGTCAAAAATTTATACTCTTCATCATTCTCTCAGTCTTACCCAAAGGGAGCCATGGTCTTTTATCATAGTGACTCTGTACTGGGGATAAAGATATAATCAGACCTTTCAAAGATTACTGAATAATGACTCTGAACTGAGACTAATTTCAGGGGATCCAACACAATACTGTAGCCCACACTGCTGTCAGAGTAGGGACTTGTGGAGGTCAGGTGATCAATGAAGTTTTAGCTCAGGTCCATCTTACAATGGGTCCAGTGAGTCAATAAATCCATCCTGTGCTTATTTCTCCAGTTCTGGAATGCGTACTTTGAATAGACACACTGAGCGATTGGCAGAATCCCTACATTGGTTCCCTGACCTGTGGAGTGAAAGCTGTATGATAGGAAAGACCAAGTAAAGCCATTAGAACTGCCTCTCCCTAGGAGAAATTGTACACCAAAAGCAACATCTCATTTATGAGATTAGCGCCACCATCAAGGACTTGAAGGATACAGGGGTAGTGATTCCTGTGATACACCTATTCAGCTTGTCTATTTGGACTGTGCAGAAAACAAACGGATCTTGGAGAATGAAAGTGGATTATCATAAGCTAAACAAGGTGGTGACTCCAACTGCAGTTACTGTACCAGATGTGGTTTCATTGCTAGGGCAAATTAACATGTCTCTTGGTACCTGGTGTCTAGCTATCCATCTGGCAAATGTCTTTTTCTCCACACCTGTTAGAAAAGACTATCAGAAGTGGTTTTCCTTCAGCTGGCAAGGCCAGCAATACACCTTTACTGTCTGACTTCAGTGGTGCATCAACTTTTTAGTCTTATGTTATAGTTTAGTTATCAGGGACCTTGATTGCCTTTCCCTTCCACAAGATATCACATGGATCCATTACATTGTTGATGTGCTGGTTGGACATAGTGAGAAAAAAGTAGCAACTGTTCTAGACTTATTGGTAATGGATTTGCATCTCAGAAGGTGGGAAATAAACCTGACAAAAATTCAAGGACATTTTACCCAGTGAAATTTCTAAAGGCCCAGGGGCTTGAGAAAATTGATAGCCCTTCTAAGGTGAGGGATGCATTGTTGAATCTAACTTCCCCTACAAATGAAAAAGTGACACAGTACCCTGTGGGCATCTATGGATTTTTGAGGCAACATATTCCTCATGTGAGTGTGTTACCCTGGCTCATTTATCAAGTACCTGTAAAGCTGCTAGTTTTGATTCAATCCCAAAACAAGAGGAAGTTCTGCCACTGGTCCAAATTACTGTACAAGCTGCTCTGCCATGTGGCCATATGTTACAGCAGATCCAATGGGGCTTGAAGTGTAGTGGAAGAGAGGGATGCTGTTGAAAAACTTTAACAGTTCCTTAAAGCTGATCCACAGCAAAGGCCCCTAGGATTTTGGAGCAAAGAATTATCCTCTTCTGTGGATAACTCCACTTCTTTTGAGAGAACAAAAAAACAGCTCTCTGTGTTTTGAAACAATGTTTTCAAACTGACGGTTGTTTTCTGAAATGGATCTTGGCCTGCTACTGAGCCTTAGTAGAGACTGAATGATGAGAAGACGACTGAATCAAGTGATAACGATGGTCCACCAAGTTCCCATGCCACCTGAGCTGCTCGTCATTGACTGGATGTTATCTGACCCACCAAGCCATAAAGCTGGGCATGCACAGTAGCACTTTGTCATCAGGTGAAGAGGTATGTGTGTAATCGGGCCCAAGGTACAAATAAGTTACATGAAGAAGAGACTCAAATGTCTATGGTCCTCACTTCTCTCTCCCAGCCTGCACTCATGGCCCCATGGGGAGTTCCCTAAGATCAGTTGACAGAGGAAGAAAACATGTGGGCATTGTTTACAGATGGTTCCATATAATATGAAGACACCACCCAGAAGTGGACAGCTGTAGCCCTGCAGCATCTCTCTGGGACATCTCAGAAGGACAGTGATAAAGAGAAATCCTCTTAGTGGGCAGAACTTCAGGCAGAGGGCCTGATGCACCTTGATGTTCATTCATCCTGCAAGGCCAGACATACAATTATACATCAATTCTTGGGAGGTGGCCAATGGCTGGATGGTCAGGGACTTGGATGTCACATGACTAGAAAATTAGTGATGAGATCTGGGTAAAGCTCTATGAGTTTTATGGATAGCCCTCTCTGAATGAGGAAAAGTGGGAAGATATTTGTGTCCCACATGAATGCTTACCCAAGGGTGACCTTAGCAGAGGGGAATTTTAATATCAAGTGAATAGGCTGACTCATTCTGTGGATACCAGTCATTCTTTTCCCCCAGCTACCCTTGTCATTACCCAGTGGACACATGGGTCAGGTGACCATGGTTGCAGGGATAGAGGTTTTACAAGGGCACAGATACAGAGTTCCACTCATCAAGGCCAACCTAGCTATGGCCACCACTGAACGCCCAATCCACCAGCAGCAGAAACCAACACTATAATTAGTCAGCAATCTGGTAGCAGGTGGATGACACTGGGCCACTTCTATAACAGAAAGGGCAGTGTCTTGTTTTACAGTAATAGGTACTCTCTCAGGATCAGATTTACCTTTCCCGTATGCAGTGCTTGTTCACAGTTACTTGGGGGTTACTAGTATTCACTTTATCCTCTGAGCAAGGAAAGTAAGGTGCAGAGAGGATAACTGGATTGCACTTTGTTACCTGGATGCTCACAACAATATTTTAGCTTTCTTGTCAACTTTCCAACTATTTCTCATGTATCTATCTCTTCATAGAAGAATCATACTGTTTACCCCTTTGAAGGTGTATATTATGTTTACTATCAACCAGGACTAATCATCCCTCATTACTCTTATTTTTCAGAATTTTCAAGCCATTCTTGTAAGGATTTTATAAGGATCTTGAAAACAAAGTTTTACTTCAAAAAACATGTTGGGGGCTTCTCTGGTGGCTCAGTGGTTGAAGGTCCGCCTGTCAGTGCAGGGGACGCGGCTTCATGCCCCGGTCCGGGAAGATCCCATTTGCCACAGAGTGGCTAGGCCCGTGAGCCATGGCCACTGAGCCTGCACGTCCGGAGCCTGTGCTCCGCAAGGGGAGAGGTCTCAACAGGGAGAGGCCTGCATACCGCAAAAAAAAAAAAAAAAAAAAGTTGGTAATTTTGTCAAATTAGCATTAAATTTATATGTTAACAAAGATCATTTAAATGGTTATTTTTCTTTAAATAATGTAAGACTTCCTATTTGTTGAAGTCTTTGTATTTTTGTGTTTATGCCACTCATTATCATTTTCAATATAGACCTAACTTCAACATAGACCTGGTGTCTAGTAAGTTAGGTCTAGTTCCCCATCACTTCTTCTTACTGTTAAGCCTGATGTGTGTGTTTTATTTCTTCCATTATTTCTTCCAACCAGTTAGTAAGAAAATATTTATTTCTATATATTAAATTTACAAACAATGGTTCTGAGTTTTTTTGATCATTTGAACATTTAAATGAGTTTTTTCAATTGAATCTCAGAGATGTTCCACGTATAAGGTTAAAACTCTGATTTTGCTGTTGTTTTGTTTCATTTTTTTCAAACATATTATTTCTTGCTTGTGTAATTGTATTTACTTGCAACTGAAGAACCTGGAGAAATAACTGTGGTGCTAATGGAAACCATGTCTTCTTAGAACATGAATGATCCTGGGGCAGGATCCCTGGGCTGGCTCAGACCCCTCACTCCTTAAGGGGAACCTCTACAATTGTGATTATCCTCCTTACTGTGGGTCCCCTACTCAGTGGTGTGGGTCCTGGTTATACCGTATAACTGACCCTACTATTCATCTCGCTGTGGTTTCTTCTTTATATCTTTATGTTTTGTAGCTAGTTGCTGATGTAATAACAATGATCTTATATGCATTGTATTTATATCTCTTTCATTAAACATTCTCTATATTTTCTTTCCATAAATAAAAAAAATGTGTCCACTTGGTTTCTGCCACTCACTTTCTTCATCTCCAAATTTTAGATGATTACAGTGTTGTGTGTGTGTGTGTGTGTGTGTGTGTGTGTGTGTGTGTGTGTGTTAAGGTTTATGCCTTTAAATATTCTCAATTATTTTTTGTCCTTCAAGTAAGTTTTTTGACCTATTTATAAAACATGAGGAAATTTCATACTTACACGACTGCATACCTTCTCTCCCTCATCAACTTCTGTTTGTTATATAATTTCTATGACACTAGAGTTTTTAGTGTTCAAATTTTATATTAAAGTCATAATTCCACATTTGTTTTAGTCTTTGTTCTATAGTGAATAGTATCAACGCTCAGCACTAACCCTTCAGTATCATTTCTCCATCCATCTTTTGACTGGCTCAAGTTCATTCCAACGTATTTTCCTTAAAAAGGCCCCATTGGAAATCTTTATTCTGTTCTTGGGAATTCTAAATGATGTGTGTCAATTGCCTTCATTCTTAAATCCCTTTATAACTCGTATAAAATTCTTGGGACATTTTTGTTCATATAAGAATTAGGAATGGCTCTACTGTTTTCTACCATTGCTAGAAATGCTAGCTTAAAACATTCCTTATTTAATTTACAGTTTGGTAATTTATTAGGGTATGTTTCAGGGTTAATCGTTCCGTCAATTTTTCCCAGAACTCAATGCATTCTTTAATATTTAAAATCAAGTTTTCTTTTATATCTTGGAAAAATATTAAATGATACCTTCATTTTTTTCTGTTTCTTTTGTCCTCTTCAGAAACAAGTAGTTTTCTTCAGAAGCAGCTATTATAAGAATCTGTCTTCTATAGGTATTATTATTATTTCAATTCCACAATGTATTATAATTTCAGTTACTTTTAAACTCTTTTAACCCTTTGCTTATTTTTCTTAATCCTGTGCTTTATACAGAAGCCTTCTTTTTTCTGTAATATTGTAAAATTCATTCCCCCATATACTACATCCAAAGTTATCTTTATTTGTATATTCGTTTTACTTTTTCATTTCACTTTTTTAGTTTAATTTAGCTTTGTTTTGTTTTGTTTTCTTAGTTCTGCTACTCATGTCCTTTTGTTTCACAATTTTCCTCCTTCAATGTTTTTTGTAAGATTTGAGTCCTTATTTTTTCTAGGAGAGTACTTCACTAAAGTTTTTTTTTTTTTTTTTCCTTTTATTTTATAGTCATGGCAACAGTTTTCATCCACTTCATGGCAGCATTTTTTTTGTTTTTCTTTTCTGGCAAATGTCTATACATATGTGTGTAAATTGTAATGTCTTTTTCTAAATCCAGTACTTATTTTTATTATTATCATTCATCTTGAATCAGATGAGATATTCTGAACCACATTTGCAGGAGGTACATATGAAAATCCAATACCAGGGTCCAGGCTAATAGGATTAAGTTGTCTGTGTAAGTGAGCCGTTAGTTAGCTGAGCAGAGCAGCTGGAAGACTCTGCATAATTCATTGTGTTTCTCACTGCCCACTGCACCCTTTATCCAAAGGCTACCTCTTATAAGTATCACTTGGTTCTACACTGCCTCCTATGTTCCCATCTCCTGCACTTATTCCTGGTGCCAAACTAGCTCTATGAAAGCTTTCATTCCCATTTTTCAAAATGAGCTTCTAAGTGTTGCTCTTCAGCATATCCCCAGACTTTGTACCACCTGGGAAACCATGACAGCACTTTTTGTTTTGTTCTCCAGTATGTTACATACCTTGTGGCTTACAGTTTCAAGAAAAAGTAATGTTCTGCTTTTGCCTTTCTTTCTCCATATTGTTTTTGTATCATACCTGTGAAGAAAATTAGGGAGAGCTGATTTTGATGTTTTAAAATCTGTAGGCTGTTAGTTTTATTATCATTTGAGTATAGTCATACTTCAAAAATTCAACATTCCTAAAATGTAAGTTTAGCAAATGTATTTCTATAGATTTAAAGATTTTATTAGTTTGTGGAAATTTGGAGACAATGATAAAATATCTAACTTTTTGGAAAACTTACATATTGTTACTTGTAGTGTGCCTATTTTTATAAGAGTAGAAAAAATCAATAGACTAAACAAATAAATAAAATAGCAAGAACATGTCAGGTAGTCAAAAGTGCTGTAATGAAAATACACCCTGTTAAAGTGACAAGATTAGTTTATATTGGATGTTTTGAGAAGCTGTCATCAAAAAGTAGGTATTTGAAGTGAGTATTAAATGCTGAGAATGAGGCAATTATATGAAGATTTCGGGACAGAGCATTCTAGAAATAGGGCACAGCAGTTCTCACGTTGTAAAATGTGACAGACTAGGATAAGATGCTGGCTGATATCACCTGGAGCCAGGTAGAGTCTTTTTTTTTTTTTTTTTTTTTTTGTCTGTATTGGGTCTTCATTTCTGTGTGAGGGCTTTCTGTAGTTGCGGCAAGCGGGGGCCACTCTTTATCACGGTGTGCGGGCCTCTCACTGTTGTGGCCTCTCTTGTTGTGGAGCACAGGCTCCAGACACGCAGGTTCAGTAGTTGTGGCTCATAGGCCTAGTTGCTCCACGGCATGTGGGATCTTCCCAAACCAGGGCTCGAACCCGTGTTCCCTGCATTGGCAGGCAGATTCTCAACCACTGCGCCACCAGGGAAGCCCACAGATAGAGTCTTAAAGTCCAGAGTAAGAGCATGGATTTCATTAAAGTGCACTATAGGGGTTTTTTGAGATATAATTGACATATACTATTATATGTTGTACACTTCAGGTGTACAACATAATCTTTCGATATTGGTATGTATTTTGAAATGTTCACCACAATAAATCCAGTCCATCTGTCACCAGACATAGTTAACAGAGTTTTTTTCCTTGTGATGTGAGCTTTTAAGACCTACTCTCTTAGCACCTTTCAAATACACAATACAGTGTTATTAACTATAGTCACCATGCTCTACATCCCTATGAATTATTTGCTTTATAACTGGAAGTTTTGACCCCCTCCACCCATTGGTAAAGGAAAAAAATATTTTTTATAATGAAATCAGATGTCTTTGACTCACACTTCGCTGTTGAATGGTATACTGCCTGAGAATACAAACCCTCTTAATTCACCGGGTACTAAAAGTTTTCCCCACATACAGATTTGTGAAATTTGAGATACAATTCAAACGTATGGATGCTCCCTGACTTCAAGTGTTTTTCCACCTAGAAGAATTTGAATTGTAAACGAGGAGTCTAAAAACTGCACTGATGTTGACCTAAACAAATTATCATTCATGAAGGCTTAGGTACATTATCAAAGGGGGATGCTCTAGCCTGATGGATTACTTCTCTGAGGTAGAATCTTCCAAACAGTGACTGATTTAATTTTCACAACAACCTATTTGAAATAGCTATAAATTTCTTCTATTTTCCAGTTAAAGAAACACACATTCAAGGTTTAAGGACTTTGCCCAAGATCACACAGCTAGTAAATGGCAGAGCACAACCAAACTCAGCTCTGCTCATCACCCAGCCTGGGTGCTTCCCCTAAGTACTGATCTACCACGTTAAAGGCTAGAGGTAGAGAGAATTGAGGGCAGGAAGTACCTTTCTGATTTGGCAAATCATTCCCCTATTAGTAGTTCCCTCTGGAAGCTATGCAAGTGGTATCTTGAGTTGGACCATTTATTTATCTCCGGCAGAGAGTAGGCTCCCTTTTCCCGTAGCGGTGCAGCCTCAGCAGTCAGAACTGATAACAGCTACCGGACACCTGAGCTGTTTTATATTTGCCAGGAGACAACAGCGTGAATGACTTGTAGCACCTTCGGAACCCTGATGAGTTCAAGGCCCAGAGTAGAGATTGCAGAGGGTAATTCCCAGATAATTCAAGGAGAAGGGAAAACTAGACAAATCCCTGTTTCACTCTTTGAAATTGTGCTGTGAGAAATGAGTTTAGAAGTCTGAGAAGAAAAACTGTGTCATGGAGAGTGCTTCAAATAATTTTATTTTATTTTTCCTTCACTCTTTGGGGATTGAACTTCAACCCAACTCATTTTTAAAATTGGAATTTCTCTTCCATTCAGAGCAAGATATAACACAAGATAAAATTTGATGCTTCCTTCAAAGACACCACATGTCTTAGACACAGGCCAGGGAAACTATTGCTGGCTGCTCATGTGCCATGGATCTCGTTCTTCCTTTTTGCCTTTTTGGTAACTTAGTGGTGGAAGTATAGGGGTTTTAGATCATTCAAATATGCTATTTTCTTTATTTCAAAATGCTGAATCCATTCAGCCCTTCTGAATGAGAGAGACAGATCATGCAGTGTTGCCTCAGTTTAGGCAGAAAACTTACTTTAAAGAAATTTATTTCAACGTGAAGTTAGTGCCTCTTATATGTCAAACCATCTGGTAGGATCTGAAATTCAAAGATAATAGGATCCTGCTCCTGTCCTTCCGAGGCTTACCTTCTCGTTGCAGGGACAGATGGGCAACTAAGTCCAGTATGCAATGGGCAAGGCTTCCCACACTTTCTTGAAATTTGAGGTCTCCCTGTTTTTCATCATTTCTCCACCTTCTTAGGAAGGAGCCATAGATGAAGACCATGGCCACACAGCAGAGGAGAGATTGGATGTACAGAGGTTTATGTGACATTATTAAGGGGCTCTTCATGGGCCGAGATTTGAGATGACCTGGATTTAAATTCTAATTCTTTTACATCCTGTCGCTGTCACCTCGTGTGTAGTTCCTGTCTGAGTCCTCAGGGAGGTGAGAAGAGGCTGAAGGGAAGAACACAGTCTTTGTGACGTGTTCCGCCATGATAGTGGCCTGGACTCTTGGGTATGCGGTTGTCTGGAGGTGACTTCACTCTCACCAGATCCTTCCGTGACTTTCTCAGTGATCCAATGCTGGAAAATTTCTGTTGTGAGTCTTGTGATGTGGTGATGACTTTTCTTAGAGGGTTACACAATAATTCTACAACCCACCTCTGCCCAGTCCATTCTGAGGCAGCCCCGTCCCCTACTTCCTCAACACCCCGCCCGCCCCCCCAGGGCAACTTGTCAGGAAAAGTCCCTTTAGAGTTGCATCCAACTGGATCTTTCCCACATGCCTCAGATCAAGTTCATGCTTTTCACTGCTCTTTGTGGAAATGAATGCTGGTCCTAATACAGCCCCTTATCTCTTTCTTCTGCCATCTTCAGTCAATAGCTAGTCTTCAGATTTCTCAAGTTTTCGCTCATTGGAGAAGAAAACCAGGTCTCAGATGAATTGTAAAAGGATTCTAGTCATCATAAACATGAGCGAATTCACACAATCAAACAAACAACAATAATAACAACACTGATAGATGTCAATTTTTATTGCAAGCAAAATTAGATCAAAACATTGAAAGAGACTGTAAGTGATACGGAGGACAAAACCTAGCCCATACTCACAATTATTGCCCCTGAATTAAAGATTTCAAGAAATGGAACAAAGCTGTATTCAAAGATATAAAATGATAACTTCTTTTTTTCCTGGAATTAAGGAAGAGATGAATCTGATAATGCAAGAGTAGCAATGTGTTCCAAGGATGCTAGCACAGACGTCTTCTTTTTCTGCAAATGTTGGGCTGTGTCACTAAGAGCAAACCTCCTGCCAAAAATTACCATAAAAAACTGGATAAAAGACTTTTTTTTTTTTTTTGCGGTACGCGGGCCTCTCACTGTTGTGGCCTCTCCCGTTGCAGAGCACAGGCTCCGGACGTGCTGGCTAGCGGCCATGGCTCACGGGCCCAGCCACTCCATAGCATGTGGGATCTTCCCAGACCGGGGCATGAACCCGTGTCCCCTGCATCGGCAGGCGGACTCTCAACCACTGTACCACCAGGGAAGCCCAAGACTTTTTAAAAACAATTTTAAAAACCTCAAAATGTGGTGAGGTAGTGCTAGAACAAACTTTGTGTCAAAACATTAACCAAGGGTATACAGAGTTGTACCATGTGGTGTAAAAAGGAAGGGGTTTTATTTATCTATTTTTGTAAGGTGGGAAAAAATTAGACATCACACACTAATATGACTACTTGTGTCACTGCCACCAACCTGGAAGCACTGTTAAGATCATTTTCCTGAGGATCCACTTTTACACATTTCTGAATGATGCCTTTAGGACTAGTTTAGTTCCCCAGGACACCCAGGGGAAGAAAATCAGATAATATCAAAGATTAAATTATTTTTGTTCCCAATAAATAGCACCATTTTTCTCATCTCATGGCTACCGAGATTTTGCAGTAGCTGGAGACACTCACAAGTTGTAGGTGAGTCAAGTGAAGGAGCAAGAAAATGTATTTGCTTTGAAGTAAACCATAATGGTGATGTGTCAGTTTAAAGAGTAAAAGAAAAATATTTTTTTTCACATGTCCACCAGCTTATCACTGTGACTAGAAAACCCTTTCTCTTTTCATTATGGCACACTGCCTTCTTATTTGGAGAGACAACTTAGGCCAAAGACCTGGTAAAGTCCCTGGAATGTAGCGTGGGCCTGATCAATGACCATCACTCACCTTGAACGAATATACTGTATTTCATTTCTTAGGAAGAGGCATGGACTCATCTTACATACAAATCTTGACGGACTTAAAATACTTTCCCCAAATGTACACTCAACTCATATCTCTTTAATAAGACTAGGTCTCTTTAAAGAAGATGAAACAAAAAGCATGTGGAGAGCTATTCTGTAGGGAAGGATGAGGTAGATGGTAAGGGGAGAGGACACCATGAAGTAAACCCTTTGTGGATACCTTCGCTGCCCTCCTGCAAGAAAGCTAAGATGTAGCTTTTCCTATGATTACACTGAATTTATATTGTGTCACTAATAGTGTGGCAATTCTTTCATTGAATTTATTCAGTCTTTTGTTCATGCAATTTGGTGGATGAAAGAAATAAAACAGAGACCAAACTATAGTCATTTATTTGATGAATTTAAGGAGTAAACAAATAGACAAATATAGTATTTTTTTTGATAAAGATAAACGAAGCTTGAGTTGAGATGAGCACAAGGGAAGAGCTCCAACAAATTACCGGGCCACAGAGACTATAACATTTTCCAGAGATACATAGTAAGGGAGACCTGAAGAATGAGTAGGAATGATCTGGAGACAAAGGAGGAAAAACTCACCAAGACAGAGGATTGGCATGTGCAAAGCCCAGCAGTAAAAAGTGTAGTGTAGCCTTCCAGGATTTCTTGCTTACTCAAAAGGTAACAAAATATGCACACATCTCTTACCCTTCCTTTGTTCAATTAACAATATATTCTGGACATCTGCCTGTACAGGTTCATTAATTTCCAACTGCTTAGGAGTCTACTCTGTGGATATAGTTGAATCTAGTCTGGATTGATCACTTGCATGATTTCCGATTTTTGCTATTGCAAAAATGTTGCTCTGAATAAGATAACAATGTTTTCCCCGTTCCTCATTTATCTTTACATGCGTTTTCAAGACCTTACATAAAATTGTTTGTTTACATCTAGTATTCTATTTTGGCTTGAGATACCTCATATGTTATATATAAAATTTTCATAAACATTTGGGTCTATTTCTGAACTTTCTATCTTGTTTCCTTGCTTTGATTTTCTATTCATTTGCCAGTACTACATTTTAAAATTGTTGAATCCTTATAGTATATTAATATCTCTTAAACTATATTTCCTTGTTGCCTTTTTACTTCCAGTGCTATTAAAGCCATACTTACTTGTTCAAGTTTTATATAGGATTTAGAATTAACATAAAATTCTGGAAATAAATCTTGGTATTTTCACTGACAGCGTTAATTTATAAATTATCTAGAATTGACATCTTTATGAGACTGAGTCACTCTATTAAGAACATGTTATATATTTCTATTCATCAGGTCTACTTTTGTGTCCTTAGAAGTTTTGTTGTTGTTTTTAAAGTTTCTGTGTGTAGAGGTTAAGTCTTTTCTTCTATTATATATTATTAGTTATGTATCCATATGAAGGCTACTGACCGTTGGATATTAACTCTATAACCTGCTATCCATTGAGTTAATTTACTGTGTTTAGTAGTTTTTTTCCTTGTTGATTCTTCAGGGTTTTCCTGTTTTACAGTCACATACTCTACAGATAGTGTGTGTAGGGGCTGTGGGTGTGGATGTGAGTGGGTCTAGTTTAACCTTCTCCATACCACTTTTAATTCTCTAATATCTTTTGTTTGTCAGTCTGATAATGCCTCCAGTTAAAAGTTAAATAATAAATTTAGGAGTTAGGAGAGAGTGGGCATCTCTGTCTTGTTCCTGACTTTAAAAAGTGATAAAGTAACTAGGGTCTGTCCTTTCATTAAGCCGGATTTGAGATGTGTGTGTGTGTGTGTGTGTATGTGTGTGTGTGTGTGTGTGTGTACACAACATGTTTAAATAGTTAACCCTCAATTTCTATCATATTACAGTTGTGGGTTGAAAGTTGTCAAAATTCTGTTTCTATGGAGAGGTTTATATAATTTCTATAATTAAATGAAACTATGTTATCAATTGTATTAACATATTTCTTGATAGTGAACCATCCTTGAATTCTTGAAATAGAGTTTCATAAAATAAATTATTCTATAGGTTTTCTTTCTGTGTTATCATCTTTATATTTTGAATCAATATTATATTTTCTTCAGTAAAATAATTTAGTGATGGCCCTTTTACTCCTAAATCTGGAATAGTTTAAATATTATTAAAGTGATATGTTTTTTGGTGTAATTCTTCTCTGAAACCATATGTTTTTGACATTCTTTTATCAATATACTGTTGTCAAAGCTTTCCACTTGCTGTATGTATTTGATTTACTTACTTTGGTGTAAATCAATCTATTTAGTTTCTTCTCTCATGAAGACATGTAGATAAATGATAGTTTGTTAAAATTGTATCCATTTTATCCAGTTTCTATTTATTTGCTTTGAGTTTGCAAAAAAAAAGTCTCCTATGTTTTTTATCCTGCTCTTCCTGTTTCAGTGATTATGTCTTTATTTTGTGTTTTATCTTTTTATCAGGAAAGTTATTCTTTATTAATTTTATATTGCTACAAAAGTAAGTTACTTATTTATTAGCAGTTTTCTTATCAGCTTTTCCCTAAATGATTAATTTGTATTTTATCTTCAATTATTTCTTATTCTTCAGTTTAATTTTGCTGTTATATTTCAACTTTTTTCCTAAATTTCAATGAGATGCTTAATTCATTCACTTTCATTATTTCTTGTCTATTTATATGAGTATTTAAAATAATATTTCCGGGCTTCCCTGGTGGCGCTGTGGTTGAGAGTCTGCCTGCCGATGCAGGGGACGTGGGTTCGTGCCCCGATCCGAGAGGATCCCACGTGCTGCGGAGCGGCTGGGCCCGTGGGCCATTGCCGCTGAGCCTGCGCGTCCGGAGCCTGTGCTCCACGGTGGGAAAGGCCACGACAGTGAGAGGCCCACGTACCGCAAAAATAAATAAATAAATAAAATAAAATAATATTTCCTCTGGGCCTTTATTTTGCTTCATTTTGGTTCTGAAATATAGTGTTCTCATTATCATTCTTTTTCTAGAAATTTTGCAATTTGGATTTATTTATCTTTTGACTTGAAATTTGTTTGTGAGAGACTTAAGGTATTCATGAATATCAAATATTATGTTTATAAATATAATGTAAGTATTATTATTTTAAACACATGAGAAAGCTTACTGTCTGCAGAGGAGATAATGGATTGGAGGGAAACAAGCTGTAAGGACCTCTTTATAGGACTTCCCTGGTGGCAAGTGGTTAAGTCTTAACAGTGGTTAAGACTCCGTGCTCTCAATGCAGGGGGCCCAGGTTCGATCTCTGATCAGGGAACTAGATCACACATGAATGCCACAACTAAGGAGCCTGCCTGCTGCTACTAAGACCCAGCACAACCACATAAAGAAATAAATACATACATATTAAAGAAAACATAGATAAAGTGAATATGGAAACATGTTTTTTAAAAAGAAACCTCTTTATATTTGAAGTTGCTTACGTTCAAAGATAAATTTTAGGTTGCCTGAGATTGAGCAATTATGTATTCTAAACAAAGAAGTCAATAGTGAGAAGGAAACAAGCAAGTGGATTTGAGGCATAAAAAGGGACTATGATAAAAATTTTCATAGGGATTCATTGTAAGTGCTTCCTGAGGCTGAGAAAAGCGTTAAGGCTATTGATGTAAGATGAGTCATAGACAATGGCCTGGGTGGAGGAGCTACTCACTGAAGCAGGAACCAACAGATGACACACAGGTTCAAAGGGAAAGACAAGAAGAGGCCTGACCTGTTAGATTTTAGGTGCCTGAGAAATATACATGCAGTGATGTCCTTGAGACAGCTGGATCCATAAAAGAGCCTAGGAGTGGAGACACATTTTAGAGTCATAGTATTGAGGTGGTAATCTGCTATATGGAAATGGCTGAGGAAGGAGACTTAAGAAGATAGGACTGAAGAGAGATCCTGAGACTTCCAGGCATTTGGAGGATGAGCAGAACATGTATAGCCTATGATGGGGGCAGAGAAGAAGGAGCCAGTCTCTCTTGCCACTGAATGGTGAGTGCCTTGAAGCAGGCACAGAATCTGCAATGTGGGAAGTGTATGGAAAAGTGTTCATTAAAAGAGCAAATAAGTGAGTGTGTGGGCAAAGCAATTTTCCAAAACTGAGACTTTTCCATTGCTTATGTATGTGAAACATTTTGCTTGTCCATTCATCTGTCTGTTGACATTTGCAATGCTTCTGCATTTTGGCTATTGTGAATAATGCTGCTATGAACATTCATACACAAATATTTCCTAAATTTTTTTTTCCAAAACCAAGACCAATCACAAACACTGTTACGCTCATTTAATTAATGAGGAAATTGAACCACGAAATAAGTGGTGCTTAAGCCAGGACCTCCAGGGAAGGACAAACCTCCATAGAACCCATGGTTCCATTGTTGCCAGAGTCCTTATCCAGCAGTAAAATACAGTCTCTCTCAGCCACTCTTGCTGTGCTTTAACACCCAGCCAGCGTGATCATTTTGACAGCTAGTTATTTAACAAGTTATCAGCAAGCAGGTAATAGCCCCTCAGCTCAGTCAAAACAATGTACATGTAGATATAGCCTTCCTTTGCCAAGATTGATGACATGGATAGGGATGAATCCGAAAATAGAACAATAGCACCCTGTTTATGAAAGAAGTGGCAACTGTCTAAAGTGAAAAAACACACACTGTTTCCTGAGTGGCAATTGTCACTGAAGATTGGAATAGCTTTAAAAGAAAACCAAAATATTCTAACTTTACTCCAGGGGTTGAAACATACAATTTTGGAAGATTTTATAGAAAGGAAGAGAAAAAATTAAAAGGGAAGTTGAAGTCTTTAAAAAGAGATGTATGAGGAGCTTCTGTCCAAACACCATAGCCTTGACCTTGATTTAGACTTGGCTACTGTTTTGTTTCATCTAGGAAAACAGCTTCAATGGCACTTCAAAAACTAATCTAAAAAATTTTTTTTCAAACAAGGTAGCAAGAAACCATCTGGCAAAACTTTTTACAAAATTGCATTCTTAATGCAAATCAAAATACATGTTTTAAAAATGTTTTATATCCATGACCCTGTGTTCTTACTTAGGAATGCAATACACTTCCCTTCTCTCAGTCAAATAAAGGAAAAAACAAACACCCTACGCATTGGACAAAGCTGCCTGATTAATTCCTGCCTGAGGGATTGTTGTTTCTTTGACACAGATGTTAAGCCTCATACTCTGTCATTTATGTGACATTTTATCATTTTTCCCAGTGCAATTTATAACACTGTACTGTGATTTTTTCCCTAAGCTTTAACTATCATGTTGTTTGCTGTTGTTTTTCACTAATCCTTGATTTCCTCAGAAGTCTGTTCTCTGTATGAACACGGGCTGCTCTGCACATTGAAAGGGCCCAGTTATTTGTTGGATGAATAACTTGCTTTCTTCCTCTCCTCCCTCTGACTTCATTCCTGCCCCGCCCTTCTCTGAGCTCTGTTCTAAACAAATGGTTCACCGAATTTTCACCCAGCCCTCTGCATGAGTTACTTCTGAAGGCTATTCCAGACCTTGGTCACCCCACCACGAGTTTTCCAATTAAGTCTGCTATTTTCTCTTTCCTTCTGTGCCCCCCAGAATTGCTGTCAGTTAAGCAAAATGCAGGACCAGTGCGTGTTGGGCTGTGTAGTTTACTGATGTGGGAAATTCAATCTCAAAGTACAGTTCCAGTTTTAATTGCTAATATTAAGTGATTTTTGAATTTCTAATGAATATCTAATTAGAGCAAATGTTTTTCTCTCTAACAAGTAATTATAGCATTCCGAACACATTTACTCTAATTAAACAAAACAGTTTGACTAATTACAATGGCAAGGCAGGACACAGTGTATTTTATCTTGAAGGTTCTTCCCTCAGAAATTCTCTTTAGGGAAAGAAATTTTCTTTCAGGCATTGTAAAGGCACCTCCTGGTGGTGCCAGTCACACGAAGGGAAGTGGTCCATCTGGAGATTCAATACATTCTCTGTATGGTAGAGGTGTCTCCATGGGGTTCTTCTCAACTCTTTTTTTCCCCATTGAAGGGGAACAAATTATTCCAGAGCACATGGGGTAGTTGCCCAAAACAGCTGCTGGAAGCTACAGACTCTAAGTTTCAGGTTAAAATTTTTAAATGATATACATTTTGCATTATACTTTATAATGACAAATCTGTTTTGATTTTAGTGAAAGAAATAATAACTTGCCGCAACTCTTTGGCACTCCAAAAGATAACTCACATTCTACTGAGGCTTTCTGGGCCCCTGGCACCACACAGTGGACTCGTGTGTTTGTGATTTTGGGGACAGTATCTATGGTGTCTGAATGCAAAATTCATCCTCTTGGTACATACTTAATGGTATGGATCTCATTTGAATCATCATTGAAGGTAGCTAAACTTCAGTCTCCTCTTAGAGCTCTTATATATTGAGCTGTTACCGAAATTTGAAATTAGATCCTAAAATGTTACTACTGGTCTCTCTGTGCAGTATCCAGCAACATTACTGAGGAAACAGATAATTAGATATTTCACATTTATCTCTGAAACCAAGCTGACCTGGTATCACTACTAGAGAGGTCCTGAAAGGAAATTCACACATAACCCTTCAAGGAGGCCAATCACAGGTACAGGGATCATATAAGTCACAAATAATGATATAACTAGATATATTTATTGATGCTTATGTTATATAAAAATTTATCCTGAAGATATGTGACTGAAGGAAGATGAGCATGAAATGCGGTCTTGGGAGGATGCTTCTGGAGAAAATGGGTTTCACCAAATATCTGAGGATAAGCTTATAATCTGGTAAGAAAGAAAGTGTATTTACACCTAAGAATAGATTTGGAAGAAAGTAAAGAGATGAACTGACTATGGCATGAGAGAGCAACAAGCAGGGAGAATAAAACTGTGCAGAGGATTGAAATCCAAGATGAACATGGAAGAAAAGTAGGACATAAAGCCCAAGAGAGAGTCCAGGTCTCAGCTTTGGAGGTTGTGCAAGGCATGCCTGTGTTTTATTGCATTATTTGACCGGCACCCATCCATGAAATCAGTGAGCATTTAACCACTTTTTCCCAGGTGCCAGCTGCGTGGGGCCATGCCATGTCCATAAACTGGTGTGATGTGAAGCAAGGGATCTATCCCATAAAAGAGAAGCAGATACATGCTGTAGGGGTTCAGAGACCACAGGCTGGCCTTGCTTCTCAGCTTCTTCTCCTGCTCAGTTCTGTCTTGTGACTCTGCTCAGGGCATCTTCATGCAAACTGCCTTCACTGCTCATTCTCTCCCTGTTTTTCTATAACCTTCATCAACTTCTCAGACTGGTAGAAGCTTTCCCCGAAGAAACAGAAAAATACTTGGCACATTTTTAAGGGCTTTCCAGGTATTAACTAATTCAACCTGCCCAAGGGTGAATCAGTAGTGAGTCACAGAGCCAGTAGCTGACCTACAGAACTATGCTTCCATAGCCTGTATACTTAAAGTATACCCCACAGTTCCTCTTCGATGCCTTTTTTGTTGTCACGAAGTATCCCCAATTTATCCATATAGAAGGTTCTCCATCTCCTCTGAATTCATGAAGCATTCTTTATGGCTCTCATCAAATATTTGTCTCACCATCATTTTATATTGGGGGTTCTTGAGAGTGTGACCCATGGGTGTTTTATATTTAGAGTAAATCAATAAGTATTTGTAAAAGAATGAGTGATCCTATATCCAACCAAGAAAGCTCCAAAATAGTCCCAGATTCCTGTTTGATTATTTCCTCTTTTTTTTTTCATAATTTTGGTCATTTTCTTGGTTTTTGAAATGATATAAGTATGTCTTTCTTAGCTAGTCTTGTTTTGAAGGTAAAATGCGGATTGCATACGTGAATGTTTTGTGTTTAATTTATCTTTATACAACTTTCCTCATGTAGACAGGGATTATGCAAATCTTTGAAGTTTTTCTTTGGTCCCCTCCCAACTTCTCTTTTTTTTTTTTTTTTTTTGCGGTATGTGGGCCTCTCACTGTTGTGGCCTCTCCCGTGGCGGAGCACAGGCTCTGGACGCACAGGCTCAGTGGCCCTGGCTCACGGGCCCCAACTTCTCTTTTATGGTCCTCTCCTATGTCCTGGCATTTGCAATGGCCTCCATCCTGGTATCTGATCCAGACCTGCCTTTCTTAAAAGGCCCTGTGCTCAGTTACCTTCAAAAAGCCAATGTTGAGGTTTTATTTTAGCAGAGTAGATGAATTTACACTAAACTATTAATGAATGCTCACTTATGCTTCCTATTATATTTGTTATTATTAAAATTGCTATCTTAAAGAGACATCAATTAACAATATTTGAACTTTTGCAAATAGTGGTATTTTTTAGCTGCAGTCTAATATTTCTTCTTGATGCTCCAAACACTTCGTAAAATTCAAAAGGATTCAGGCATCTGAATCTTCCCTTTAATCAATGCAAACATTGTTCACTTAAAGCACTCATGAATCCTTTTCATAGTTCTTAACTCAGAGGAACCTGCTTAATGCTCATTAAAACTTTAGCCTCTGTTTAGCTGTGTTGGCATACAATGATTTTGCCCTCTAAGCTCTAAAGTTAGACCATTCATTTAATGTAATCAAGATTTGAAGAATAGGCTTATAATAAGTAAACAAAAGGGAATTATCCTCCTACAGATTCCTTTTGCCTCCTGATACCATGCCATTTGCTCATCAGAATTCAGTTCCCTTCAGGATAGAATAAATTAGAATATGAACTGGGCAAATGTTAAAGCAAATAAAAGACATGAATTTTAAGGTGTAGATTTCAAGTAGCACAGAACCCAGATGAGCGCTAACCACTATCTGCATTACACTTAGGGACAGAAAAATAAAATTTACTCAACACTATTTTATTTGAGGGCAAAATTTCAACTCATCCAAACTCTGACGTCCTGAAATTTGTTAAACCATCTTAGGTGACCGAAGTACTAGAATCATCTCAGGCAAGACATGTTCCTCTCTTCGTGCCTCAGTTTGCCACACTGTCCAGTGATGATACTGGTCTGTGAACCTCCAAGATATTTTGCAATTCTGCACAATATCAATTCCAAGTGAGATAGCTTCAGCTAGCTTGCCGTCAAATGCTACATTTTTATTTGCTTTCTGATTTCCCTTTTTTCTTTTAATAAAAAAAGCGTTCATGAATCTTTTCCTATCTATTTGATAGTGGGAAATTATAGGCACTTGGAACTAGTTTTAAATTTAAATTATATTTACTTTTCTCTCTTACTCCACCAGGGACATGTGCATGTAAAAATGTTTGCCTTTTTCCATCTGTGCTCTGCTGACTCATTAGGAAAAGTCAGAAGTGAGAGTCTCCTTCTCCCCTGCTAATAATAGCAGAGGACTCTAACATAGATAGAAGAAATTGTACCTTCAAAGGATTGTTGCATGTAGTATTTGATATTTATTTTCATAATTGTATTATGATGTAGGAAGCATCATTTCCTATTTTGCAAATAAGAAAATACGCTACAGAATAGGAACTTGAACCACTCTACAAAACCCAAAGGTGTTATGGGTACAAAGAGCCATGGTTGTATGCCTCCCCCACAATCACTTACCCTTGCCCTGCCTGCACACATGCACACACGAACACACATACCTCACAAACATACAGAATGAAAAGCCAAGTAATAAGGTCTTTGTTTTTATGTTAAGTCACCACCTCTAGAACAATTGTAAGAATTAAAACCTTATATAGCGAAGGAAGGTAGTAAAAGCTCAACCAATGTAATTTTATTAATTTTGCCTCCTTTCTCAACTATAAATTCTACTGAAACAGAGAAGAACAAACTGACTCTCTATTGGATCTAGTCCTTGAACTCTAATCTTTATGCCCTGTTGCCTGTGCTTAGTCATGCTGGCTCTTCACCTTTTGTAAAAGAATGTTGCCTAGAGCCTGAAATACACAGGAGAGACTATTCTCAGGGCTCTGACCTTTAAAGGTATAACACTTTTCCATTAAACAGTTGTGGAACAGAGAATAACATTTGATTTGTTGGAGGTTTATAGGAACATCTTGACCAGACTTATGTGGACGGCTGTAAGAACAAAGGAATCAACGCAGCACCAAGAAGTTTACAACAACCAACCACACCCCATTCACTTGCAGGAAAAACGAAGCCTGAATTACAACTCTGGGAAGACGGTTCTTTGGGACAGTAGTCCACCATTTTCTTGGTCTGTTGTCTTTCTGAATAAAGTTGATATTCTTTGTCCCAATAGCTCATCTCTCGTTTTATTGGCCTGTCCTATGGCAAGCAGTATGAGCTTGGACTTAGTATCACTACCTCAATGTGGTCGTAAGAACTATAAATGTAAGAGTGATGAATGCTTGATGCCCAGTTCATTCTCTGGGAATGATACATTCTTCCTTTACATGATTTCAGGGTCTCAGATCTGGATAATTCCTCCATCAAATAAGCAAGTCCTTGATAGTCCATTAATCATTTTGCTTAGACTCAACTGCACTATAATAATAAAAAAAAAAAACACCCCAAGTTTCAATAGCTTAAAACAGCAAAGGCTGACTCTTTGTCTACTGTACATGCTGAGATACTGTTCCATATCCTCTACGCCTTAGAGTCAGACTGAAGACAAAGCCCCCATCTGGGACATATTTGTCTCAGGGCACAGGGGAAAAAGAGAGATGAGGGAACTATGCAACTGTTCTTCACGTTTCTGCTGAGGAATGGGTAACATTACTTCTGCTCCATTTTATTGGACAAAGCAAGGCGTTTGGCTTAGCCTCACGTCAAGGGGCTGGGGAAGTATAATCATCACACAGGCAGAGACAGTCGATATTTGAAAATAGTAATCTATCACAAAGTAGCATGTTTTAAACAATTTTTAATTGCTCTCATATAAGTGGATGACTGCAAACTTGGGCTCATCATTTGCTCACTTATTTATCTATACATTACTCCTCAGGTGCCCATGGAAGGTGTTCGAGATACTGTGCTAGGTCTTGTAGGTAGTAAAGAGAAAAAGAAAGTGTCGTCTACATGCAGCAAGAAGTTTTTTGATAGAAAAAGAAAAAAATACTTTATTAGGGGGACTTCTGTGTATGTGTATATGTTTGGAAGGTGGACACAGTGTCAAACACACACACACACACACACACACACACACATACATACACAAACACTTCTAAAAATAGTGAGTGTTCATGTTTAGCCTTTTGAAGATCATAAGGGGAAGAGAGAAAAAAGCATGAACAAAGGCACATAGACCTTAAATGTATTCTATGTTCAGGGAATGTAAACGTCATAAAAGCAGACGCATCTCATTCTGTTCACTTCTCTGTCTATACTCAAGAGCAGTTCCTTGGAAATGAGAAAATCAAGTGATCCAACATGTGGATGCACAGAGTGAGAGCAGAAGTGGTGAGTGTACAGTAATTCACACCAAAGACAACTGTAGGAAAACTGCTCCCAAATCGTGACAGCATTGCCTGCTCCGAGTCTCAGAGCATCAGAGGCCATGTGTCCAACATGAAGGCAAGGAGTCATTGGTGTCAGGGGGGAGCAATCTGAGGGTACTGTCCTGCTCCCTCTGTAAGACCAACTGGAGGGCCAGGGAAAGCTTCATGTTGAGATGGTGCTGACTGGGGCCCAGGTTCTGGCTACCACAGGGCTAGGAGGCCCTGATCCAGAAGCAGAAGAGGCAGCGTATGCTAATTCAGCTTATGTGGAAGGGAAACCAATGGTTACTGACAGCTTGAAGCTTACTGAGAATTGTCAGCTTCTACATTCAGATTCTGCATTTATGTTAAGTGTTTAAGGTCCATATCAGTGTGTTGTCTTCATTAATTAACTTTTTTCCTATGATTTTGTACTACAGGATTGTAAGAAATGAGGTGCTGGGGGAAACAACTGTTTGGTAGAAGAAATCCAGTATCCCTCCTGTAACATGACTGAAATCATCCTACTAGGTTTGAAGACCCTTAAGGGAAAGGATGTCTTTGTATTGCCAGAAATAAGCTGTGTGTCTTGCATACATTAGGTATTTGGCAAAAGCTTTATAAATGGATAGAGGAGTGAATGACAGTGGTTCTTATTGAGAGAGGTTTTCCTTGCAATTTTTTATTCTGTCAATCACTTGAGTCTGCAAGACTGTTATAAACCCACAATCTTTGGCACACTGCTGTTAGGATGAATAAATAGAAATTAAGGAGCTTTCTAGAGTGTATTAAAACAAGTTTCCTGCTTTGTAAGCTCACTTCAATTCTATTTAACTAAATTCAAGAAACATGTATTGCATCACCTCTATGCATTAGGAACTGAGGTTCTGTGGTGTCAGTGATGATAAACACTTGATCCACACTTTCAAAGATTTCACTGTCAAGTGAAGAAATAGTTCACCTTATTTAAAATAATGTGCAGTTGATACTTTATTAATTGAACATTTACTGAGTCAATAAAGAGATGTGATTATCTCTGGAAGGTTCAAATGAAAGGTTCGCAGGGATGTACTGTTGACCCAAGCTTCAGTTGTACAGTGAAATTAGCCAGGCAGTCAAAGCTGAGAATGAAATCTACTTTCAAGGTGTTAATAAGAATTGAGTCTCTTTCATCATGAGAAGCAATGATCAAGGAACAGGTACATGGTTAGAGTTGGAAAAAATATAGGAAATTGTACTGAATCTATGTGTTTCTAGGGAGATTGCCTTTTCTTTAATTAATCCGTAATGAAGAATTTGATTTTATAATTTTTTTTTTCTTTTTTTTTTTTTCGGTACGCGGGCCTGTTACTGTTTCAGCCTTTCCCGTTGTGGAGTCCGGACGCGCAGGCTCAGCGGCCATGGCTCACGGGCCCAGCCGCTCCGCGGCATGTGGGATCTTTCCGGACCGGGGCATGAACCCGTGTCCCCTGCACCGGCAGGCAGACTCTCAACCACTGCGCCGCCAGGGAAGCCCTGATTTTATAATTTTATTCTGTGCTTTTAATAGACAAAAAAAGTGAATTCTCTAACATTGCATTTTTTATACTAAACCATCAATTTACATAGCTGCAGCATAAACAGTCTCAAATGATAACTCTAAAATATCAAGAACAAAACACTATAATTCTTTTGTTATTGACTTCTTCTGAAGTTCTAATGTAGACTCCATATATTTGTTGTTCAGTATTTTATTATATTATTTCTCAGGCAATTACCTTTTTACTGCCAATTTGGAGGATTTACTTGACATAATCATTGAATACAAGCACAGTGCTAAGTATTTAAATGAGAATATTATCAAATGAGTCTAATTTTTCTTGTCCTGTTGTAACCAGATTATTTTTAATATAGAGGAATTATTAAAACATTCTCAATTATGCTGGGAAATTTAAATCAAGGAAGCATTTCACACATAATATTGCCTACGAATAAGGGTGACGTTTACAAGATGGTGAGTAACATTTTGTATGCTTATTTCTTAAGTACTTTAGATTTTGTCAATACAAGATACATTAGCTAAGATCAGGCAAATTATGTTTAAGTATTTGGATTAATCATGTGCTCCATCTAGTCTGCAATATTGATAGGAATGTTTAGCAACTGTACCAAGTAGACTGAGTGGCAAAAATGAATACAGATTTTGCTATAAATTGCAAATAAGTACAAAATTAATCTGGTTGATTTAGGAATACAGAATAACTTTTCCATTTCAAGTAATTTTATTTTGATTTGTAGAATTCATTGGCAATGTAAAATGGCAATTTTACAAATCTTCACTTAGGAAAAATGACAAAGAGAATTTATTTTCCAAATTAATAATGTTTATGTTGCATACGCTTATTCCAGACATTGCATATTTGGTGTTATTGTTTAGGAAAAAATGTTTAGGAAAAAATGAACATTGGGAAATTGGGATTGACATATACACACTACTATATATAAAATAGATAACAAATAAATAAAAACTGGGAATGAAAAAGTAGTTATTTACTGAGAGAGGGAACGGCTTGGGACAGGTGTAGGTTTCGGACTTGCTAAATTTGAGGTGACCACTGACATCTAAATGGAGACAGCGACATTTGATTAACTCTGCACATGAACACTGAGTAAGGGAGGACAGGGGCGCAGAGGGGAAGAACCCAGGAAGAAAGGATGCACCAACAAGAGTAACAGCAAAAGGTGTGAAATTTAAGTAGAACTGAAAGTCAAGACATCTTTTCTCAGTGAATACTTTTAGTTCTGTGTGGGCTAAGGCTAATTAGTAATTTGAGAATTAAATGAGCAGGAGTGGCAAGTATTTCCCCAGCAGTGACATCTGGCTTCTGAAAAGCTATTTTGGCAGATCCATGGCACTCTCCAAATCTAGCACATGGCTGAAATTCTGTATTTTAGCTGGTGTGACTTTTGTTCCCATACTTTTTCATTAGTGTCTCTTATGTATATTTGAAAACAAATTATATTAATCATAATATATTTTTAAGGGAAAACAGCCTCAAAATGATTATATATTTGAAAATATAAAATAATGTTTCATAATTATATGTCATAACTAACAATTGAAATTACTTCCACGTGGATTATTAGCTAGTTAGCAATCATTCACTGGGTCTGTGCTATGTATATAACCTTGTTGTAAAGAGGTAATAATCAAAATGTTGAACAACTATTAGTTATGCACACTGATTAGGTAGGAAGGGGCTCAAGAAAGAGGTGGACTTGACCAGAGAGTGCAGGTAAGAAATAGGGGGGCTTGAGGCAGCAACTATTTACCAGCCACTTTAGTCATATTATTATACTTGGTTTCTAGTGTGTTTCCAGTGATAAGAACGGTACCTCATTACATTCTCACAACAATCTTGAGGTTTGTGCTTCTTTGGCAGTTGAAGTTGTTGCCCAGAAAAGTTGTGGTTTTCCTAAGATCATCCAGCTTGCTGTTAGCAATTCTTAAATCACATCCAAGTGGACTTGATTAGGAGAAGGGCTACATATTTTTAGGATTCCTAAGAGTTGTTGATCCTCAAATCTTCCTTCTAAACCCAGTCCTATAATCTCTGATATAATCTCTTTAGTCTACAGATACTTTCCATCCTCAAAGCCTAGATATCAAACTTCATCAGTGGTGTACTTTTACTTTACAATGCTATAAAATAAAATGACCTTAAACTATGTTGCACAAGCATTTTCCAACTTATTAACGATTCTTACAATTGTCAAAATGGAACAGAGTTTTAACTGAGTGATAGGTTTTATGCATTTTAGCTATTGGAATATAGACTGTGATTATATTTTTGGGTAAGAACAAGAAAGATGTACAACTGTGCTGACATTACAATCTGAAGAAGTGATAAATTAACTCTGTAGGAAATCAACGTGATGTAGGATCAATATGACCACTAAATAGATGAAAGTTGCCAGGGCAACTTTTCATATGCTCCAAACAATGTTGTGGCTTGTTTTCCTGTTGATGAGTATGATGCATACTTTTGGCTAAAATCCAATTTATTTAAAGAAATATTTATTGCATTCTCACTATGGATCCAGCATATTGTATCATTTCCCCTGACACCATTCATATATCTCTTCAAAAACTGAGACTTATGCAAAATAAACTGGCTTTGACTTTGTCTACATGGGACCAGAAAATTGACTCTTTCTGTAATAATGACCAGTTCCATTTGCCAGCAGGTATGCCAAATTGCTGAGCCAAGGATTTGTTAGAAAAAATTTGACACTAGCCTTAACTTAACCTATAGTATAAAGCTAGAGTATCTAAACTATCCACTAATTAGTAACATGAAAACATAGAAGAATATACAACACACTGGTAAGAGTAAGCATATAGTAAGAGTCAGAATATTCTAATATCTTAGTATAGTGTTATGTTAACTATTTCACTATAATGTAAAGGTTAAAAAGCAAAAGTATGAAAATAGCTATAGCTACAATATTTTGTTAATGAATACACAGTACAAAAGGATGTAAATCATGACATCAAAAACATAAAAGAGTGTATATGTCAATCTTAATCTCCCAATTTGTCCTCCTCCCTTCCCCTTTGGTAACCATAAGTTTGTTTGCTACAACTGTGACTCTATTTCTGTTTTGTAAATAAGTTCATTTGTATCATTTTTTTTCATTCCACAAATACACACTACTTTATATAAAATAGATAACTAATAAGAACCTACTGTATAGCACTGGGAACTCTTCTCAATATTCTATAATGGCCTATATGGGAAAAGAATCTAATAAAGAGTGGATATATGTATATGTATAACTGATTCACTTTGCTGTACAGCAGAAACTAACACAACATTGTAAATCAACTATACTCCAATAAAAACTAATTTAAAAAAATAAAAGAAGGGAGAGTAAAATAATGAAGTTTTTGGATGCAAATCAAGTTAAAATGTTATCAGTATAAAATAGACTGTTATATCTTTAAAAAGTTTTATGTAAGACTCATTGCAACCACAAGGTAAAAACCTACAGTAGATTCATAAAAGATAAAAAGAAGAAAATCAAAGCACCCTACTAGGGAAAAATCATCAATTCACAAAGAATGCAGCAAGAGATGAATAAAGGAAATATGAAAAGCCAGCATTAGTAAGTCCTTACCTATTGATAATTACTCTAAATGTAAATGCATTGAATTTTCCAATCAAAAGACATGAAGTCGTTGAATGGATAAAAAAAACAAGACTGTACTATATGCTGACTCCAAGAGACTTACTTCAGCTTTAGGGATACAAATAGGCTCAAAGTGAAGGGAATGAAAACAATATTTCATGCAAGGAGAACCCAAAAGAGAGTAGGAATAACTATATTTATATCAGACAAAATAGACTTTATGTCAAAAACAGTAATGAGACAAAAATGTCATTATATAATGATAAAGGTGTCAATTCATCAAGAAAATATAACAATTGTATTGTAAATATATAGGCACCCAACACTGGGATACCTAAATATATTAAGCAAATACTAACAGATCTGAAAGGAGAAATAGACTACAATACAACAATAGCAGGGGAGTTCAATATTCCACTTTCAATAATGGATAGGTCAATCAGACAGAAAATCAACAAGGAAAAATTAGATTTGAACCATATTGTAGATCAAATGAACCTAACAGACATATACAGAACATTTCATCCAATAGGATCAGAATACACATTTTTTTCTCTAGTACACTCAGACCAATCTCATATGATAAATCACAATGCAAGTCTTAGCAAATTTAGGAACACTGGAATCATATGAAGTATCTTTTCTAATCACAATGGTATGAAACTAGAAATCAATAACAGGAGGAAACTGGAAAATTCACAAATGAGTGGAAATTAGCAACACACTACTGAACAGCCAATGGGTCAAGAAGTAATTGAAAGGGAAATAAAAAGATATCTTGAAACAAACAAAAATGGAAACACAACATATCAAAACCTATGGGATGGTGCAAAAACAGTTCTGAAAGTGAAGTTCATTAGAATAAATGCCAACATTAAGAAAAAGAAAGATTTCAAATAAACAACTTAACTGTACACATCAATAAACTAGGAAAAGAAAACAAACTAAGCCCAAAGTTAGCACAAGGAAGGAAATGACAAAGATCAGAGCAGAAATAAATAAAATAAAGATCAGCAAAACAATAGAAACTATTAATGAAACTAAGAGCTGTTTTGGGGTTTTTTTTTTTTGCTTTTTTTTGTTTTTGTGGTATGCGGGCCTCTCACTGTTGTGGCCTCTCCCGTTGCGGAGCACAGGTTCCGGACATGCAGGCTCAGCGGCCATGGCTCACGGGCCCAGCTTCTCCGCGGCATGTGGGATCTTCCTGGACCAGGGCATGAACCCGCATCCCCTGCATCGGCAGGCGGACTCTCAACCACTGTGCCACCAGGGAAGCCCTAAGAGCTGTTTTTCAAAGATAAACATAATTGACAAAACTTTAGCTAGACTAAGAAAGGAAGAGAGAAGATGCAAATAAATAAAATCAGAAATGAAAGAAGAGACATTACAAATGATACCACAGAACTACAAAGGATCATAAAAGACCACTATAAACAATTATATACCAACAAACTCGATAACCTAGAAGAAATAAATTCCTAGAAACATACAACTTACCAAAACTGAATCATGAAGAAATAGAAAATATGAACAGACCAGTTACAATTGAATTAGTAATCAAAAACTTTCCAAAAGAGAAAAGCCCAGGTCCAGATGGTAACACTGGTGGATCCTACCAAACATTTAAAGAAGAATTAATACCAAGCTTTCTCAGCCCATGTGCAGATGGACACAAACACTACATCAGGGTAAAAAAAGTGGAAACTGTGAGTCAGAAAAATTAGGTTGTTGTGAAAAATGACAGACAAAATTTTCCCAATTAGACCATCTTTGGAAATAGATTTTGTACAACTTTTCTGAATAGAACGTGTACATGGGTGTGCTTCAAGATACCTGGATTCTCATCTCTAGTCTAAGTGGCCTAAGCAATTATAAATTTCTGGACTTCAGGTGCCTTAGCTGTAAAAATGGGTTTGGAGGTGAAAACAGATTATTTCCAAATTACTTCCAACTCAAAAAATTCAATTGTAGAGTTTGTTTGGGGCAGAGGACACAATGTTTAACCTCAAAAGTTTGCAAATAAATAAAAATTAAAACAGTAATAAGTACCACTTTACAGTTATAAAAGTCAGATATTTTTTCTTAAGAAGATTGTTATTTTCTATTGCTAATAGAAACTAATTTCGGAAGCTTTCTAGGTGCTTTTGAAGCATTTCAAAAATAGAATACTCTATGCATGGGATGTCCTTGTATCTTCCTCAAATTTCTAGATAGTTTCTGTTCAAAAAGCCCTTCTCTTCTTATTTCTATCTGCCTTATAATCAATTATATCTACTCTTTACTGCACTATATGGAATAATTGTCCTCTTTATCTTGTCTAAAAACATATGCAACCACCCTATTCCTGACACTTAGAAGGAGATTAATTATATTTAACCCAAAGGACACTTGCTTAACTAGGAATGCTAAATGTGTCAGCTACAGGCAAGGCCCAGCTGCCTGGTTGGCCATTTGGACATCCTTCATCTCTTCTCACTGATGCACAAATGTCTGAGGCCTTGCAGGTGAACCCCAGTGTGTTTGCACCCAGGGAAGGGTATTGTAAGCTGGTGCTCAGCTAGTCAGGTGGCATGTGGTGCCAGGTCTCCATTTAACAACTTCATTAGTTTCTTTCTAGAGTTCAAGATTTTTACTCTGCAGAAATAAGAGCTGCTATTCAGCATAGTGTTATCACTTGTTTCCTCCCTTCTCAACCTCCAGAACTTATCCAATGCTGCATTGGATAAGTTCTGCAGGGGGTTGAACAATTGCTAATAAGGTAAAGGAAGATCCGGTGATTGGCTATCTTTCAGGCTTTGGTAAAGTTCCAAATTAGCTGCTGCTCTTATTGAAACTGTGGTTAGCATCATAAATAAGCACTGAAAATGAAAAGTATCCAGGAGTTTTAGATATATATATATACAGGACAAACATGTCAAGGACACATAGTTCCCTGTGCAGAGACATAACTCTTCATAAATCTTTCAGTACAGGGTGCTTGTGTGTTTGCAGGTACTTAGAAAAGTTTTATGTATATGTGTGTGAGGGGGTATGACAAAATTTAGAAATAATTTAAAAGTTCAATATTGGGGAAATATTAATAATGATTCTTCAACATATAAAGCTATTTAGTTGATATTATAAAGCTTATATAACAATGTTAAACAATTATCATTTAATGTTAAATAAATATGGAAAATACAAACTACCTGTACTTTGATCTTATCTCTAAAAGTGTATGTATATAGACAAAATATGAAAAGGAACACATTATATTGTTGATATGGTAAAGTAGTAGGATTTTTCTTCCTACTTTAAAGCTTAATTTCATTAAAATGTAATCTATAAGACACATATCAATATATATATTTATAAGGTTTCAATAAATAAGAAAATGAAATAAAGGACACTATTTGTCACGTACCAAGTCTTTTGTGTATTTGATCTCACAGCTATGTTTCGAGGCAGACATTATGCTCATTTTACAAATTAACAAACCAAGGCAATTAACCAAGGCTAAATTAATTGCCCAAGCTTACCATAGCAATAAGTGCAAAGTCAAATTCAGTGCTCTTTCAACTGTATCAAACACTTACAGTGCCAATGATTGAAATGAGGTGCAAACAAAATCTTTGTTAGCTTAGAATGAGTACATGTATCTGGAGAGAAAGAGAACAAAAAATCTTAAGATTGAAAAACAATTCCTTTATAGAAATAGTTTACTCTTAGACAAATGATATGCCTAATTTTATTTTGTATTTTAAAAAGGTGAAGTTATTTCCAGTAATTTTAGTGTTTCCAACTAGCAAAATCCTAAAATGACAACTCATCTATCAGCAATCAAGAGAAAATGTGTTTTGTCTCTACAGATATAAATTCCATTGGTGCACATGGACAGCATATGGCAAAGGCAATGACATCCAGGCATCGGAGAGGAGCTCTCGGAACCAGGAGAACAAATGGTGATGGACAGCGACTCACAGAGGTTGATACAGAGTAAGCAAGAGGTTTGGAGTATTTCTGCAGATAGAAGCAGCTGGCCATGGCCAAGTCAAGATAAAAAAGGTCATGATTGTTTCAGGCACAATGTCAGCAGTAGATATTAACAGAATGCCAAATAATAGGACCAGATACACCATAACCAAAAGAATGCCAAGAGAGTGAAATTACCACTATGACAATATAGGTCATTCCTGAATTTGTTCCCCCTCACTAGTAGAACAACTAACAACTATTCAAGAACAGACAACACCAAGAGAATCCTAGAACATAAGGATGATGCTGAAGCACCCCCTTCGAACCATGAGACAAAGCAAGGCTGCATTAGAAGGATAAGAGAAGGAGATGCATAGACACCACCTTGCCCTCCCCCCAGGCCAGTGCAACCCCATGCAGAGAGCTTTACCAGCTTTACAGCTGCTTCTTCCAATGCACCTGGGCACTCATTCAGAGCTGAATACAGCCTCCAGCTTGCCCAACCAGGGATCCTAACCAGAGCACATGGGAAGTTCTGTTATTCCACCCAACAGCCCTGCTTACAGTGGCACTTGAACAGAGAGCATAGCTTGTGGCTTTAATGTCTGCAAAGAAAAACTGGTGGCCTCATCTGACCAGGGAATTTAGTGCATACTCTTGCCTAATTTAGGGCCCCAAACAAAGCTGTACAGACCCTGGGTCCCATCCTGCTGCCCTGCCAGTGCAGGAACACTAATTTGTAGCTTTATATACCAAGTAAATATAGCATCCAGTCCCAACCATCTAGTAAGCTGGACCATAGAATACAGGCAACCACGGAGTCCATCCTAGAGTCTCAGGTGGGTAGAGAACCAAGCCAGCAGTCCTATCCAACTGTTTTCAGCCAGTGGCACACTCCCACCTTCAACCCCAGAGCTTAAACGCTGCTTCATCCCAAAATAGACCATAATAGCAAGGCCTGCCTGCCCCAAAATATTAGTAGCAGAAATGCCAGAAACCCAGACTGAGCTGATTGGTGAAAATTTGTCTCTTCCAAAGCAAACCTGTAAAGTCTGGAAGCGGAACCTGTTTACTCAAATGTGCAGATACCAATGTAAGGAATTAAGGATCATATATATATATATATATATGACACCACCAAAGAAAACTAATAAAGCTCCAAAAACTGATCCTAAAAAATGGTAATCTGTGGACCAGCAGAAAAAGAATTCCAAATAATCCTCTTAAAGAAGTTTCATGAACTATATGAACACACAGACTTAAAACTAAGTGAAATTCAGGAAACAATGCAGGAATAAAACAAAAAAAAAATTGGCAAAGCAATAGAAACCTTCAAAACAAAACAAAATAGAAATCCTAGAGTTAAAAATGAAATAAATGAACTGAAGAATTCAATAGAGAGTTTCAAAAGCAGACTTAAGAATGGAGAAGAAAGAATCAGCAACCTGGAGCACAGGATATTCGAAATTATCCAGTGAGAGGAATAAAAAGTAAAAAGGATTTAAAAAATAAAGAAACCCTACTAGACTTGTGGGACACAATGAAAAGAAACAATACTCATATTATGGGAATTCCAGAAGGAGAAGAGAAAGAGAAAGGGGTAGAAAGTGTATTTAAAGCAATAATGATTAAAAACTCCATGAACCTGGGGAAAGAAATGGACATCCAGATCTATGAGGTTCAAAAGATCTTAAATAGGTTGAATCTGACTAGGGCCACATCAATACACATTATAATTAAATTGTCAAAAGTCAAAGACAAAACAAAAAATGCAATAACAGAGAGATAAAAGAGACAGATTACAAATAAGGAAACCTCCATAAGTCTGTCAGCAGATTTATCAACATAAACTTTTCAGACCAGGAGAGGAAGGGATGACATATTCAAAATATTGAAAGAAAATAACTGTCAACCAAGAATACTAAGCCCTGCAGAACTGTTCTTCAGAAATGAAGGAGGGATAAAGACTTTCCCAAACAAACAAAAGCTGAGGGAGTTCATTACCACCAGAACTGCCTTACCAAAATGCTAAAGGAGTTCTTTGAGTGGAAGTGAAAGAACACTAATTATCATCACAAAAACACAAAAAGGTAGCATAAATCTCATTGGTAATTGTGAATATATAGTCATAGTTAGATCTGCAGCATGGTAATAGTGGTGCATAACTCACTTACAAACCTAGTTTAAAAGTTAAGAAGAACACAGAAAAATAATAATAAATGCAATAAACTTTCATTACTTACACAATACAAAAAGCATGTAAATTGTAACAAAAGCAACTTCAAATGTGAGGGGTAGAAAAAGTAACAATATAAAGTATATGAATTCTATTAAAGTTAACTTGTTATCAGTTTAAAATAGGGTGTTATAAATGTAAGGTATTTTATGTAAGCCTCATGGTAACCACAAGGGAAGATCTTGTAGTAATTACACGGAAGAAAATGTTAAAGTCAAAGCACACTGATACAAAAAGACATCAAAACATACAAAAAAAGACAGCAGATAAGAAAAGAGAGAACAATGGACCTACAAAACAACCAGAAAGCAATTAACAAAATGGCAATAGTAAGTCCTTACTTATCAATAATTACTTTAAACACAAATGAATTAAATTCTCCAATCAAAAGGCATTGAATGGCTGGTTGGATTAAAAACAAAAATAACGTCCAACAATATGCTGCCTACAAGAAACTCACTTTAGCCTTAAAGATATACATGGATGGAGAGTGAGGGATAGAAAAAGACATTTCAAGCAAACGGTAACAACAACAAATCAGGGGTAGCTATACTTATATAAGACAAAGTAAACATTTTTAAACTAAAAATGGTAATAAAAAGAGACAAAGAAGATCATTATATAATGATAAAGGGGTCACTTTATCAAGAAGATATACAAATTGTAAATATTTATGGACCCAATATCAGAACACCTCAATATATAAAGCAAAAACTAACAGAGCTAAAAGGAAAAATGAAGAGTAATACAATAATAGCTGGAGATTTAATACCACTTATTCAAGAGTGGATACATCATTCGGAGAATCAATTAGCACACAGTGATTTGAACAACACTATAGATCATATGAACCTAACAGACACATATAGAACATTTTATCCAACAACAGCAGAATACACATACTTCTCAAGTGCACATGGAACATTTTCCAGGATAGACCAGAACTTATGGAATGCAGCAAAAGCAGTTCTAAGAAGGAAGTTCATAGCTATAAACATCTACATTAAGAAGCAAGAAATATCCCAAATAAATGACCTAACTGTACACCTTAAGGAACTAGAAAAAGAAGAGCAAACTGAGCCCAAAATTAGTAGAAGAAAGGAAATGATTTGAGGTGAGAGCAGAAATAAATGAAATAGAGAACAGAAAAACAATAGGAAAAATAACCAAATTAAGAGTTGTTTCTTTGAAAAGATAAAATTCACAAACCCTTAGCTTGACTAACCAAAGAAAAAAGAGAAAGAACCCAAGTCAACAAAATTCTAAATGAAAAAGGAGACGTTACCACAGAAATACAAAGAATTATAAGAGGCTACTATGAACACCTATATGATGACAAACTGGACAACCTGGAAGAAACTGAAAAATTCTTAGAAACTTACCAAGCCTGAATCAGTCTTTGGCTATCATCAAACAGATAAGGGGTAACAAATGTTGGCATAGATGTGGAGAAGACAGAACCCTTGTGCACTGTTGGTGGGATTGAAAATTAGTACAATCACTATGGGAAACACTATAGAGTTTCCTCAAAAAATTAAAAAATATCATAACATCCAACAATTCCACTTCTGGGAATATATCCTAAGAAAATGAATACACTAACTTAAAAAGATATCTGCAGCCTCAAATTTTATTGCAACATTATTTACAATAACCAAGATATGGAAACAATCTAAATGTCCATATACGGATGAACTGAATAAAGAAGATGTAACATGTATATACAACGGAATATTAGTCATAAAAAATGAGAAAATCCTACCATTTGCAATTACAATGGATGGACCTTGAAGGCATGATGCTAAGTAAGTAAGGCAAGGAAAGACATACTATATGATCTCACTTATATGTGGAATCTATAAAACAAAACAAAACAAAAACAAACACAACAACAAAAATCTCATAGAAAAAGAGGTCAGACTTGTGGTTACCAGAATACCAGAGGCAGAGTGTGGGGTGAGGGGGAATGGGAGGCAGGTGATGAAAAGGTATAAACTTCCAGTTACTATATTAATAAGTACTGGTGATGTAATATACAACATGATGACTATAGTTAGCACTGCTCTGTGATATATAGGAAAGTTAAGAGAATAAATCCTAAGAATTCTCATCACATGGAAATTTTTTTCTTTTTTTTTTCTTTTTCTTTAATCTTTCCTTCTTTTTATTCTGTCTATATGAGATGACAGATGTTAGTTGAACCTGAGTCATTTCACAATATATGTAGATCATACTGTGTTCCTTAAACTTGCACAGTGATATATGCCAATTATTTCTCAATAAAACTGGAAAGAAAAAGAATACCAGATGAGTCCCATCTCAGCCAAGACTAGTAAGGACCCCAAAGACACAGAAAGGATGCTGTCACTCCAAAGCACAAGGTCACAGGTGCCCTTCTTCCTCCAAACAATCAGATGCCACACTGGGTACAAGCAGAAGAGAAGGAACAGAATCTATGAGGCTAAGTACCTACAAAATGATATTGATTAAAGGGATTACTTAGAATATTAGTTTGGATAGTCCTAAATCAGATTAGATTAAATGAATGTTCCTTTATATCAATTGGATGAGGATCATGAAGAAACAGCATATCAGTTTTAAGCAAGATGCATTCTGTGCCTTTAGTACGAGTGCAGTTAAATTATCATCTGTATTAACACACACAAATCCCTCATACACTGTGTGTGTATGCATTTATTCTCATAAGTAAATGTGTACACACACATATTCATATATCTTATTGACAGTACAACTACTGCTCCAGTGGTTTTTACCACACTAGAGAATGTATAAATCATCTGATCAGGAATCTATTTGCCAAATACCTGGATCTGTTTTACACATGGATTTTGTTATTTCATACCACTTGTAATTCACATTCACATGGAGCTGGGAATGTTTTTGAAATATTACTGAAATACTAATTGTAGCATATTCTCAAATGCTTTTACAGCTCCCCCAAATTTAATCTTTACTTCGAATCTTTGTTAACACCTTTACTACAGCACTAGCCATCTCTTCTCTCACTTATTTTTAACCATTCAAAAGTGAGAAAAGACTGGAGTTGTATTTCTCTTATAATTGTATAAAATATACATACAGTTTCTACCTTAATTTACCCAGAAAATGCTTTCTTCTCTGTGTGTTGCATAGAAAGTGTTCTATATGCCTGCAATTGAAGAAAATATGTCACTTGCAGTCGCACTCTTATCTGAAATATTTTCCTCATTATTTAAAAACCTACAACCCTTATTTTTTTCATTGAATAATTACATGTGCAGCAGTTTGTTGTAAATGGACCACAAAGTCACTTTTAGGGTATATGTGTGTATGTGGTGTGTGTATGTATATGTACGAACATGTGTTTATATCTAGATATGTACATATGAAATACAAATTATGATATATAACAGTGTTACATGTCATATAATATGAAATATATATATATAAGATTTACACATATATCTAGGTACATGTATTTTACACACATAGCTTATTTACACACACACATAAATTTTGATCAAAAGTTTTATTTTCAGCCATGTACAATTTTGTGAGTTAGCTGGACCTACTTATTAGCTGGGCTTACTTATTTAAAAAGGTTTTTGTTGCAAAAAATCCCACTGTAAACTTTTTTTTTAATTGAAGTATAGCTGATTTACAACATTGTGTTAATTTCAATTGTACAGCAAAGTGGTTCAGTTTTATATATATGTATATGTTTTTTCAGATTCTTTTCCATTACAGGAAATGTAATGGAAAAGAATGTATATTATTACAAGATATTGAATATAGTTCCCTGTGTTATACAGCAAATCCTTGTTGCTTATGTATTTTATGTGTAGTGGTTTGTATGTTAATCACATATGACTATAAACTCCTTGAATGTCCCTCCATCCATTTTTTAAAAATTTGTAATGAATATCAAACATAATTTTAAAGAAAATGAAGGCCTCAGAAAATTAGGATGACAGTTCAATTGTTTTTACCAAACTGGGATATTTTGAGGTTGAGAAAATAAAGCACTTTTTATGTCATGTTGATAGACATCAAATGGGACTGTTATGAACAAAGCAATGAGAATGACCAACCCACTAAAATGTAGGCTCTATGCTCTATGATCCCATTATGGAAGAAGATGCAGAGCTAGCCCACCTCTGTCCTTCGGTGCTGGTGTTGGACGGGGTTTGGACAGTGTGCTTGTGGGGTTTGGTCTGACAGCAGACAGAGCCTATCCTTCTCTCCAAGTGACTCTCCTTCAGGCTCTGAGTCACTGCTCGGTCAACACCTGCATAATACCTCAGTCCTGCTGCCAGCTTTTCTCACTCCATCATTCATTCCCTCCCCACCCTCCCCAACACTTCAGTGAAAGCCTGCTTCCCAAGCTGCAATAAATAAAGAAGGGAAAAGAAACGGCTTCACCAGAATTTAGCATGGGACCTAAACCAGTTTCTCATGATTGACCAACATTTATTTCACAGATTTAACATGGTGCTTTCTAAGAAAAGAAGATTAATCCAGAAGTTTTCTTCTCTGTGTGGTAGATAGAGGTCTGTCATCTTTTGATGTGTTTTTCTTTGTACATTTTCGTTCTGAAACTCAAATTTCAGCATCACTCATCCTGAAGTTTCTGGAGAAAGATGTCTTTTCTTATCGTATTTTCATTTCTCTGAAAAAAACCTTATGTTTTAATACCTCAATCTCAGCACTATTCTTATTATATATTGAATACTTGCTTGAGGAAGATATGAGTGAGAGAAAGTTGGCACTTCCTTTTCTATGGGCAAAAAATGAAAAGTTAATTTTAATATTAGAATTTATTTTAGATTAGTATATTCAGGAGAATGCACATAGTACAATTTCAATTTTCCCCCAAACCCCTTCTGAAAAGGAAGCCTCCTGGATTGTTTACACCTAACTCAACAACTATTAGATTTTCTTTTCTCTCTTATCACAAGTTTCAGATTCTAAATTTCATACCTCCTATCAGAAGGATCCTTCGTTCCAGCTGCCCAAACTTTCTATTGTCAAGAAATTGCTCAATGACCTCCAGAATCCTGCCTTTTAATTACATCATCTGATGGACTTTTTAAAAAGTGACTTTTAATGAACCACACATAAGATCAGTAAACTATCAAGAATTCTGATCCCAAAGGGTCTCCGACAAAGCAAGTTTGTTTTTGGGGGGTGGGACGAGGGGAGGATACCAAGATGACCTCAAGCAGAAAATAACATGGGCTTTAGTTACATCATCAGGAAGGTGCAAATGTTTCTGTTTCACGAAGACTCCAGGGGCTGAGACCCACAGCAGGTGTGAGAAGAGCCTTCTGGTAGACCCCAGGCCTGAACACTTACATAAACTGGAGCCCAAGTCCTCATCTCTGCCACAAACATCCACTTTGATGCCAGTGTGAAGCCTGGGCATTTTCCTGCTGCTGAGAGAGGCTCTGAGGTCTGGAGGACTTGAGACAGTTGAGTTGAGCCTATCTGTGTCAGTTTGAAGTCAGTGCCCATGACATCCACGGCAGGAACCAAGTCAATCCTTGAAGAATGATATCACAGCAAAGACGCAAGTATTAAGGCAACATAAGGCAAGAGGTCATAACCAGAAAAAAAGATGAAAACAGGTAGGAAATGTGGACCAAGGGAACAGGATACAGTAGAGACTGCAAACACCACAAGGAACCTAAGAGCATAACTTGTTTATGACTGTAGCCTCAGTGCCTGGCACAGACACAGTAAACACTCATGAAATATTAAACGCATGCATGAATGAATTACTGATGTGAAATGAGACTGCCCAACCAATTAAAAGTACAAATCTTGACAGATTGGGACAATGTTACAGATACATTATCAAACAGAATGGAGAAACTAGAGGATGCAGGGAGTTGTCAGATTGCTCTACCCTTGAAATAATCTCCAACAAGACTTAAAAAATCAATTACCTTATGTCATTATCATATTTCCTGGATGGCTAGGGATAGAATATCTAATTCCTTCGTCCTAATATTCAAGGACCCTATGGTTTGATGCATGAAACGAACAACACACAGAGAGGATTTACAATAGCTAAGGGATATCTTGAGCAGAAAAGTACAGTTGATAAAGTCAAGATGGTGGAAATTAAGCTCAGATTATGAAGAGAAAGCACAGACACGTACATTAGACTCAGTTTGTGTATACAAGGATGAACTTTGTCTCCCCTGTAATTCCAGTGTAAAAGATAAGACATGTAACAGTCAACACTATCCAACCAAGTCAGAATATTTTATTTAAAGTAAATACTTAATGTCTTAGTTTGGGCTGCCATAACAAAATACCATAGACTGCATGCATTATAAACAACAGAAATTTATTTCTTGCAGTTCTGGAAGCTGAAAGTCTGAGATCAGGGTGCCAGCATGGTCGGTTTCTGGTGAGAGCACTTTTCTGGTTGCAGACTGCCCTTTTCTTATACATTCACAGGGCAGAAACAGAGCAAGGGAACATTCTGGGTTCTCTTATAAGAACACTAATTCAAAGACCCCACACCTTAATATCATCACGATGGGAGTTAGGATTTCAACACATGCCTTGGGGTGACACAAGCATTCAGTTATTTGCACTTAGCTTTCACAATAGTTAGGTGGGAACAAAACTGTGAGGTCATAGATTCATGACCTGATTCTTTCTTTAGGGAAACCAGCTTTGTTTACATTCAGGGTGAAACTGAATAAAACTCTCTGTTTGCTTCAAGTTAATATACCTTGTGAACCTCAGCTTCTTATGAAATCAAAAAGCTGCAACTTATTTTAAATAACTAAAAAGAAGCATAGCTTTGATGCACCCCTTCTTCCAGGCTTGAGGAGTCTCAGAAAGGAGAGCTGCAAATGCTAACTGGGTGACAATAGGTTTGACAAAACATAGCATCACCTTTGCATTAGGGAGGCTATGAAGTTAACCGGCAATCACCACTTTAAAAATTTTCTCACTTCTTCTCTTCAGAACTTTGCAGAGATCTCCTCTTGGTAATTAATATGTTTCTGCTTTCAGAAATGACAGGCTAAAGTCTATTTACCCAGATGGAAGCAAGCTGTTTTTTGGCTTCTCTCCTTTGAGTAGCAGCCAATGTAACCATGGGTTTCTGAGTGAAATTCTAATGCAGAGATTCCCAAACCTCTGGCTGGCAGGAAAAGCACTCAATGTCTACCCTATTTGTGCCAATCAGGAAGAGGGATTAAGAAATATAAAAATATAAATTGATATCTACATATTCAGTTATTTCCAGATCAGTTTAGAGAGGTAAACTGATAGGGCTTTTTGTTAAAAATTATAATTATAAATACTATATAAAATATAATTTATTAAACTAATCATTATAAAAAATTTTACTACATTAATGAGACCTGTTCTTCTCACACACAGAACATTTTATTGTAATAAACCTCCCTTCTCTCTCTCCCATGCACACACACACAATATGTGTTTGTGTGTATATCAGATTGATGGGCATATCACTGAATAATAAGATCAAGCAAATCTGAGTGGTGAGAAAGGAAAATCTCTAAATGTCTGCTTACTTACAAAATTAATTCAATAAACAGTCATAGTTGAGAAGGATAAAAAGACTTTCTTGTGCATAAAACATTATATTTGTCTCGAGTTGTACAGAGAGCAGAAGTTTGATTTAAGAGAAATGTGGGCATATGTTCTTTCAAAGCTGGAAAATATGATTCTGGTCAAGTCAATGTCTCTGAGAGAAACTTCAGAATGTAAACATTACCTCAACATTGTGCTCTTTCATGGAGAGAGCATGATTCTTCTTAGCTGAGGGCAATCTTTTTGCAGAAGGTAAAAACGGTAACAAGAGGGAAAGAATGGGCTGCTTCCCACTCGTGGGCATCTTTCTGTGGTTCATTACAAAATACAAGTCATCTTGAAATACAAATTTATGGGTAACTTGAACAGCAAAAAAGTAGAAGCCAGAACGGGTATATCTGAGAAGAACTAGGGAGCAACTTAAAGATGGGCCAATTTTCAGGACTAACACTGAAAGGAGGATGAAATAATAACCCTTTTCAGGGAAAAGGTGTAGAAGGGCAATGATTGGTACTAAGTCTACTTTACAGTGTGTTCAACCAACATGAGCTCATTTTGACCCACACTATAGGTTTTTGCAGTATTATCCATATATTACACATGTGGAAATGGAATCAGGTTAGATAAGTTGTCCATGGCCACACAGCTAGTAAAGGCTGGAATCAGAATTCAAACCTAGGCTGCCATCCAAACCCAGTGATATGTCGAGGTTGGATAAGGGGTTCTGTATTTCACCGAAATAATAGAGTAATACTTTAAAGTTAAATAATGTGCTGAACAGAGAAAATTTCATCATGTCTGAACATCTCTTTCAATCCATTTAAATAATTGTGAAGACAAAAATGACCTTTTTTTTCCCTCTACATATTAAAGAGTGGAAATAAATGTGTTTACCAAAGTTTACAGTATTCTAAATCAGTAGTTCTTGAAGAAATGAATGACCACATGTCCTAGGAATTTAGATTATACAATTTATTTTTATAAATATATATTTAAATAGGTCTTTGTGTACGTATGCACATAAGATGTAAATGCAGAGAATATTTTCACTAAATAGAGGTTCATTGACTTTTCTTTCAATAATTCCCAATACTTCTTTATCCTTTTTGTTTGTTTGTTTGTTTTTGTTTGTTTTGTTTGATTATCTTAAAATTTTAGGAAATTTTCTTTTTGGAGATAACTTCAGATATGTTCTCAAACCAGCCTTTCTGGAAAGTTCTGGTATTAAACCAAAACCATCAGCAAAAATCCTAAAATGTTTTTAAGAAAATGGTGCATTTTCAAGCCTTCATGAATGCAGACTGTCATTAACTTTGTTGGTATCATTATAGACTTAGACATTTCTAAGGAGATAAGGTTATGTCCCTGGGAACTTTCTCAGAAGTCCAACCCCAAACAAGGAAACCCTGTCCAGAAAAGACATGCTCTAGAGTAAAGACCAAGATTAAGAAAAGGAGACGGTGGAGTTAGAATCCATGAGTACATCACAGGCACAAGAACGAGTGGCACTAAAATACTGGAACAAAACAGGTGGAGGTCAAGAGCAAAAGAACTGACAGAGCACACCCCTGAGCAAATAGGGTTCCATAGTTGAAGTGGAAAGTCTTGTCAAGCTATCTGTAGAGTTTTGAGAAAACTGAGGCTGTTTAAATCACAGTAGAGGTTGACCCTGAGTGCTGTTTAATCATTCTCATTCCCACATATGAATCTTTTTTAAGACTCTCTACTGAAGACATGTTTTTATTTCAAAACTTAACATACTGTCTGGCTCTGACTCTTCTTCCAATTCCTGTCCTTCTAAATTATTTTTGAGAGCTAATTAGATTGTGTGTCATTTTCAACTGCTACTTTGGAAGATAAGGTACATGCCTCATATTGTGCACTTACTGCTGTGCACATCTGTGCTCCATATCTGTCTGCAGGGATTTTGAAGATTAACATTTCTTTAAAGGAAAAACAGGGTTATAATCAAAGGCATGTATTTCTTTGTTTTTTTCTTCACAACTTTATTAGAATATAATTGCTTTACTGTGTTGTGTTTCTGCTGTACAATAAAGTGAATCAGCTATATGTATAAATATATCCCCATACCTCCTCCCTCTTGCATCTCTCTCCCACCCTCCCTATCTCACCCCTCTAGGTGGTCACAAAGTACCAAGCTGATCTCCATGTGCTATGCAGTAGCTCCCCACTAGCCATCCATTTTACATTTGGTAGTGTATATATGTCAATGCTACTCTCTCACTTCGTCCCAGCTTACCCTTCCCACACTGTGTGCTCAAGTCCATTCTCTACATCTGTGTCTTTATTCCTGACCTGCCACTAGGTTCATCAGTACTGTTTTTTTTAGATTCCATATATGTGTGTTGGCATATGGTATTTGTTTTTCTCTTTCTGACTTACTTTACTCTGTATGACAGACTCTGGGTCCATCCACCTCATTACAAATAACTCAATTTCGTTCCTTTTTAAGGCTGAGCAATATTCCATTGTATATATGTGCCACATCTTCTTTATCCATTCATCTGTCGATGGACATTTAGATTGCTTCCATGTCCTGGCTACTGTAAATAGTGCTGCAATGAACATAAAGACAAGTATTTCTAATTAGCCTTTGGTCTTGCGGATACAACGTGGACTGCAGTTGAAAATGTATATGAACAGAATTAGGGCTTTTAAAAAATTTTGAAATACTCCTTTCTCACACAAATACACATAGATAAAAACATAGTTGGAAAATCTATATATTAAAAATAAAATGTATGTTAAAAAATAGTAAACAGATTTTTTTTTTCAGCTGCAGCATGTGGGATCTTAGTTCCCTCACCAGGGATCAAACCTATGCCCCCTGCGTTGGAAGCATGGAGTCTTAACCACCGGACCGACAGGGAAGTCTCAAAAAATAGTAAACAATTTTTGAAAGATGCACCATGTCAATATAAAATGGAAATCCATTTATATTTTCAAGAAAATGGGTTAGTCCAATTTTATATCAATTCTGAGATGCTTGACATGGGGAGATAAAAACAAATTTAAAAAACCCACCAAATCATGATTAGAACTATGATCTCTGGAGGTTTTAAAATAGAAAAAAAAAATGCAAGTCTTTTTTCCCTATCAGAAGCATAGTTTTTTTTTCCTACCACTTTTATTTTATATTCTAGGTCTTGGGCCCCTGGAATCTGAGAACCTTTGTGCCTAGGGGAAAGAGAATGACTTAAAGACATGTGTGTTTGTGACTGAGTCTTTTTTTGTTTTCTTTTGTTTTTGAAGTTTTATTTTATTATTTTTTTACAAAGAATATTTTGTTTTTTATTTAGATTTTTTAAGTTTAATTGATTTACAACGTCATGTTAGTTTCAAATGTACAGCACATTCAGTTATACATGTACATATATATATTCTTTTCTTCTCAGAGTCTTTTCCCTTATAGGTTATTACAAAATATTGAGTATGGTTTCCTGTGCTACAAGTAGGTTCTTGTTGGTTAGCTATTTTATATATAGTAGTGTGTATATGTTAATCAAAAACTCCTAATTTATCCCCACCCCACACCTTTCCCCCTTAGGTAACCATGAATTTGTTTTCTATGCCTGTGGGTCTATTTCTGTTTTGAAATAAGTCATTTGTAATTTTTTTAGATTCTACATATAAGCAATATCATATGATATTGTCATTCTCCATCTGGTTTACTTACTTAGTATGGTAATCTCTAGGTCCGTCCATGTTGCTGCAAATGGCATTATTTTATTCTTTTTTATGGTTGAGTAATATTCTGTTGTACATATATACCATATCTTCTTTATCTATTCATCTGTCAATGGACATTTAGGTTGCTTCCATGTCTTGGCTGTTGTAAATAGTGTTGCTATAAATATTAGTGTGCATGTATCTTTTCAAATGATCATTTTCTCTGGTTATATGCCCAGGAGTGAGAATGCTGGATCATATGGCAACTCTATTTTTAGTTTCAGTTTTTTGGGGAACCTCCATACTGTTCTCCATAGTGTCTGCACCAATTTTCATTCCCACCAACAGTGTAGGAGGGTTCCCGTTTCTCCACACCCTGTCCAGCATTTGTTATTTGTAGACTTTTTGATGATGGCCATTCTGATGGGAGTGAGAGGGTACTTCATTGTAGTTTATCACATTACAAAGGGCATAACTGTTTCCCCAGGAAGAAAGGATCAGATAACATATAGTCAATGATAGCCTGGAGGGATGAAGAAATTGACAGGTTTGATTATTTTCTTTGATCTTGAATTCTTTTAAGATGGAAAGAAAAGAAGCAAGATTGATAGCTAGAAACACCCAGAGGATCAAGCCAAAGTTAGTTGCACAGTGTATTTTGAATTCCCTGGTGCTAGTACACAAGAAGCGAAAGGGTATGATGTAAGAACAGAAACTTACACATCTGGATGGTCCTGTTTGTTCCATGCTTTATCAATTTAATTTAATTTATTACAAATATTATATAGTATAGGCAGAAATCAAAGCAATAGGATATATGGGTGAGTGAAAAAGAAGGTAATATAAAAGAATAAGGAACTCAAAGCAGCCTGTGGTCCTACTAGATTTGAGACTTTCAGATAGTTTGACAAACACTTTCTGCAAAGGCCCAGATAGGGCCAGGTAGTAAATATCACAGCCTTAGTAACTACTTGATTTTGCCATTATAGCAGGAAAGCTGCCATAGATAATATGTCAACAGATGAGCCTAGCTGTGTTCCAACTAACACTTTAATTATGGAAACTTAAATTTGAATTTTATGTAATTTTCATATACCACCAGATAGTCTTCTTATTCTTTTCCAATCATTAAAGCATATGAAAATTATTTTGGACTCATGGAACATACAAAAGAAGGTACTGGGCTGGATTTGTCCCTTGGACATGGTCTGCTGGTCTCTACTTTAGAGCCTTGTGTTTACACATAACTTTACATATCTCAAATGGGTATAGAGGAGGCACATTGCAAAAACCTCATGTTCTCTCTGATCACTGTGGTTTTTAAAACACAGTCCCTTTGAATTATTTCTTTTCTTGAAGATATAAACTCCCAATTTAGAAACACAGACATTAGAAGATCTGGCAAATGAAAGAGAATTGTGGATTACTTTTCCACTGAATGTTTTAAAAATAAATAAAAACCATTTCTATTGACATCACTGAATACACCAATGCTTATTTCTGCAGATTAAAAAGCCAAGTTCTATTTCCTACAAAATAAAGAGACTGACACATATGTCAGACTCATTTGGCATTTCTGATATGAAAAAAAAAACCCAAAGACTTCAGTAAGACCAATTAATTTATTTCTCTTTAGCATTGAGGCAAGTCACCTAACCCATCTGTCTGTGTGCAGGCAAATATGTTTTCCATTTTTCTGTGCTGGGATGCTATCAAACACTGCCGTCTTTTCAGATACTCTTTATTACACTGGCAGGAAATCAAAGTAACAAGAAAGCTAAATAAAAGTCATTTCCCCAAGGTAAAATTGTAATGGTGGTTCATTTATAGTTTAGTGGCCTTCAAAATACAGGAATATTTTGTATTTTTTCATCTATCTTGTTATGGATACTTTTTTTCAGTGCTCGTTATAAATGTAGTATCTATATAAAAATGATTGTAGGTCACGTAATGTTTATTCAGCCAGGCTGAACAATGAGAAATATTGTCACCTATAATATTCCTCAAGTAAAAAGATAAGTAATAAGTAGTTCCACCTTGAAAGTACCCTGCTTCAGAACATTGACTTAGTCTAGAAATTACAGGCTCCACTTCTCCATCTTTGGATATTAGGGAAGCCACCTTCCCTTCCTACCTCTCTATAGACCTACTTTATTCAACTGCTACTTTACTTCTCAAACTGTGTTTATTGGAGGCCCAGGGTGTCTTGAGAACTCCCACAAGCAGAGAGAGGGGCAAGCAGAAATCCACAGGGTGTCTCACCCTGCTTCAAAAAAAAAAAGATAGCTTTGATTTGAACGCTTCATATCTATTAAATTCCTGCATAACATTTTATTTGCAAGAATATTTCTGTGTTTTAAGACATGTGAAAGTCAGAATGACAGACATTGAAAAATTATCAGTATATTATTCCCAAATTACCTGCAAGTTAATAATCACATTGATTTCCCATTGGGTTATCTCTCTTTTTTGTTTTTTGAATTTTATTTATATTTTTATACAGCAGGTTCTTATTATTTATCAATTTTATACATATTATTGTATATATGTCAATCCCAGTCTCCCAGTTCATCCCACCACAAGTCCCCCCAATGCTACTATCTCCCCTTGGTGTCCATAGGTTTGTTCTCTACATCCGTGTCTCTATTTCTGCCTTGCAAACAGGTTCACCTGTTCCATTTTTCTAGGTTTCACATATATGCATTAATATATGATATTTGTTTTTCTCTTTCTGACTTACTTCACAGTGTATGACAGTCTCTAGGTCCATCCATGTTTCTACAAATGACCCAATTCCGTTCATTTTTATGGCTGATAATATCCTATTGTATAAATGAATCACATCTTCTTTATCCATTCCTCTGTTGATGGACATTTAAGTTGTTTCCATGTCCTGGCTATTGTAAATAGTGCTGCAATGAACATTGGGGTGCTTGACTCTTTTTGAATTATGGTTTTCTCAGGGTATATGCCCAGTACTGGGATTGCTGTGTCATATGGTAATTCTAATTTTAGTTTTAGAAGGAACCTCCATACTATTCTCCATAGTGGCTGTATCAATTTACATTCCCACTAACAGTGCAAGAGGGTTCCCTTTTCTCCACACCCTCTCCAGCATTCGTTTGTAGATTTTTGGATGATGCCCATTTTAACTGGTATGAGGTGATACCTCATTGTAGATTTTATTTGCATTTCTCTAATAATTAGTGAAGTTGAGCATCTTTTCATGTGTTTGTTGGCAATCTATATATCTTCTTTGGAGAAATGTCTATTTAGGTCTTCTGCCCATTTTTTGATTGGGTTGTTTGTTTTTTTAATATTAAGCTGAATGAGCTATTTATATATTTTGGACATTAATTCTTTGTCCATTGATTCATTTGCAAATATTTTCTCCATTCTGAGGGTTGTCTTTTTGTCCTGTTTATGGTTTCCTTTGCTGTGCAAAAGCTTTTAAGTTTCATTAGGTCCCATTTATTTATTTTTGGTTTTATTTCCATTTCTCTAGGAGGTGGGTCAAAAATGAAGTTGCTCTGATTTATGTCAAAGAGTATTCTTCCTATGTTTCCCTCTAAGAGTTTTATAGTGTCAGGTCTTACATTTAGGTCTTTAATCCATTTTGAATTTATTTTTGTGTGTGGTGTTAAGGAGTGTTCTAATTTCATTCTTTTACATGTAGCTGTCCAGTTTTCCCAGCAGCACTTATTGAAGAGACTGTCTTTTCTCCATTGTATATTCTAGCCTCCTTTGTCATAGATTAGTTGACCATAGGTGTGTGGGTTTATCTCTGGGCTTTTTATCCTGTTCCATTGATCTACATTTCTGTTTTCATGCCAGTACCATATTGCCTTGATTACTGTAGCTTTGTAGTATAGTCTGAAGTCAAGGAGTCTGATTTCTCCAGCTCCATTTTTTTCCTTCAAGATTGCTTTGGCTATCTGGGTACTTTCGTGTCACCATACAAATTTTAAGATTTTTGGTTATAGTTCTGTAAAAATGTCATTGGTAATTTGATCGGGATTGCATTGATCTGTAGATTGCTCTGGGTAGTATAGTCATTTTCACAATGTTGATTCTTCCAATCCAAGAACATTGTATATCTCTCCATCTTTGTGTCATCTTTGATTTCCTTCATCAGTGTCTTATAGTTTTCTGAGTACATGTCTTTTTCCTCCTTATACAAGTTTATTCCTAGGTATTTTGTACTTTTGGTTGCAATGGTAAATGGGATTGTTTCCTTAATTGCTCTTTCTGATCTTTCATTGTTAGTGTATAGGAATGCAAGAGATTTCTGTGCATTAATTCTGTATCCTGCAACGTTATCAAAATCATTCATTAGCTCTAGTAGTTTTCTGGTGGCATCTTTAGGATTCTCTATGTATATTATCATGTCATCTGCAAGCGGTGACAGTTTTACTTCTTCTTTTCCAATGTATAAATTTTATTTCCTTTTCTTCTCTGTTTGCCATGGCCAGAACTTCCAAAACTATGTTGAATAATAGTGTTGAGAGTGGACATACTTGTCTTGTTCCTGATCTTAGAGGAAATGCTTTCAGTTTTTCACGATTGAGAATGATGTTTCCTGTGGGTTTGTCGTATATGGCCTTTATTATCTTGGGGTAGGTTCTCTCTATGCCCACTTTCTGGAGAGTTATTTTACCATAAATAGGTGTTGAATTTTGTCAAAAGCTTTTTCTGCATCTATTGAGATCATCATATGGTTTTTATTCTTCAATTTTTTAATATGGTGTACCACATTGATTGATTTGCATATGTTGAAGAATCCTTGCATCCCTGGGATAAATCCCACTTGATCATGGTGCATGATCCTTTTAATGTATTGTTGGATTCTGTTTGCTAGTACTTTGTTCAGGACTTTTGCATCTATATTCATCAGTGATATTGGTCTGTAATTTTCTTTTTTTGTACTGCCTTTGTCTCATTTTGGTATCAGGGTGATGGTGGTCTAGTTCAGTGAGTTTGGGAGTGTTCCTTCCTCTGCAAATTTTTGGAAGAGCTTGAGAACTATGGGTTTTATCTCTTCTCTAAATGTTTGATAGAATTCACCGGTGAAGCCATCTGGTCCTGGACTTTTGTTTGTTGGAAGATTTTTAATCACAGTTTCAATTTTCTTTTCTTTTTTTTTTTTTCTTTTGCAGTATGCGGACCTTTCACTGTTGTGGCCTCTCCCATTGCAGAGCATAGGCTCCGGACACACAGGCTCAGTGGCCATGGCTCACAGGCCTAGCCGCTCTGTGGCATGTGGGATCCTCCCAGACCAGGGCATGAACCCGTGTCCCCTGCATCGGCAGGTGGACTCTCAACCACTGCGCCAACAGGGAAGCCCTGCTCCACTATTTTTATTGGCATGGTGAGATAGAAGTGGCAAGGACCCTAGTAAGATGTATGTGTGCCCAAGCCTGGGAGATAAATCCTCCAAAATTTTAAGGGTTGTCACATCAGTAGACATTTTAGGTATCTAGTGGACTGAATGCCAAGACACTATGTTCAAGTTAATGTATAAGAGTTTGTACATCACACTCCTTAACTCTTAGAAAGAAAGGCCCTGCCCTTGCTAGACCCCTGTTAGTTCTGAATATAGCACACATTAAACATGGGAATATGACTTCAGTCTATTTAGTCAGAGCTTGAGAAGTTTAGGTCAGAGTAGCAGTAAATCCACCGTAAATTGGAGTCTGAACTTTCAGGAATAAAGTTGAGCAGATCCAGATGGTGTTGCATGTGGACCTGTGGGATTTTAAACTATGAGGTAACTGAGAGATGACCTGGAGAGGCCAATGCCACTGGAAGAGGATTTATTAGGTGCATTTCTCAAGAGAAGGGGTCACGTCACATCATGCAGGAGCACAGGGAGAAAGCACCAGGTTTTGATCGGGAGGCAGAGGCAGGAGCATGGGGAAAGCCTAGGCTATAACCTTTATTTTGGGTCCAGGGGGAAAGGCAAAGCAAGACAGAGTGATCAGTTAGGATTGCCCAGTTTGATTACTTCCAGCAGGCTTGGGGTTATAGGCGTGGTCTCTAGTTGTCCATATCTGACTTTAAGGGATTTAGGGCAGGAGACATATTGGCTTGGCACTCGTAGAGTTACTCAGGATTCGCTGGTTTGTATAAGAAAAGAGTGTTTGTGGGCATGTTGTTATTATCTTTGGAAATTAGCTAGCCCTGCGAGGGGCAGTCTCTCTTTAGGTCAATCCCCAAATGTCAAGACATTGTAAAATACAGAATATAAAAAACATGATTCACACGGAAGCACAAGTAACCTGCACAAGCAGGTAGCTTAGACCATACGTCACCTACCTCAGATGCACTGACACCACTCACTCACCTCACACAGGTGGGCTTATATGTCTGATTCATGGATGAATTGGCTACATATATGATTTCAGCCAAAAAAACACTGCTGAAGATTACTGTTCCAATCAGGGTTGGCCCTGAGAGATGGTAGTGAGGGCATGAATGTTCTCTCCACATAAAGAGATCTTAGCAATATACTAGGTCCAAAGTCAGCAAACGTTTTCTTAAAGAGATGGATAAAAAATATTTTGGTATGTGGGCCATTTGGCCTCTTCCATAACTACTCAGCTGTAGCCTTGTAATATGGAAGCGGCTACAGACAAGATGTAAACAAATGGGTTCAACTGTCTTCCAGTGAAATTTCATTTACAAAAATAGGTGGTTAGACCATTGGCCATAGTCTGCTGACACTGGCACTAAGTCATCAACTTGGTATGGAGAGAAAATTGGCCTTAGATAAGAATATACACAGATTCTAGGACAATGGCAAATGTCTTGGCTTGTGGAAAGGAGCATGGAAGCAGCAAGACTGGAATTCCAGACAGAGGTATAAAGTTCTTTGATCCTATGGGCATAAAGTGTGTGGATTTTTGAAACATATCAATGCCCAGCAAAGATCATCATTCTAGAGAAGTCACAAAACAACAAGGTGAATAAGATATCTTGTACAGTGCAGGTGAATCATCGTCTGTCTTTGCTCACCCTGAGGACAGAAGCAAGAAAAGTGATTCATCACGGACTAGGAAGAAAGCTGTGTTGGTCGTAATAGAGAGAATGAATGGGTCCAGTGCTACCTATTAGCAGCAGAGAGGGATGCTGAGCCTTCAGGATGCTTCTAACTCTTCAAAAGACCAGCAAGCTGTTTGGTGGTGCTAAATGAGTTACATCCTTCTCCTTCGAATACCTAATGCTCTGACTGTTGCCTGGTCAACTTGGGCTCTTCATGCTGTGGGACCAGTGGGCAAAGGAAAGAGTTATTATGCTGGAACAGCAGTGACCCTTTTTACCATGAAGAGAGAGAGTTTGATAGAGACAGAGTTTGGATCAAGCATTCAGGAAAAAAACTCTGAGTCACTCCACTGCACCGGCAACCTTGCCAGCAGAAACCGTAGTCCAGGGTGATGGGAATATAGAATGAGTGACAGAGGGTGGACAGGTTGAAAATCATTTACAGCCCAGCCTCAGTATTCCCTGGTTCAATCAACTGTTGGTTGAACCAGTGATTGGTGGAATTCACGGATGCAGAACCCGCAGATATGGAGGGTTAACTGTAAAGGACTTGAGCATCCGTGGATTTTGGTATCCACAGAGAGTTCTGGAATCAATGCTCTGTGGATGCCAAGGGGATCTGTATAGCTTTGAAAGCAAATGCACAATCGGGAACTATAGCTGGTCCCACAGAAACTCCTGTCATAGAACATTTTTTGTTAAGTACTTGTGACTGACTACCATTCAAAAATAAGTGACCTGACAGGATGGACTTGCAAGTGGTTAAAAATAGGTGATGCTTCAGTGCATTGCTCTTTTTCCCTGAGCACAGCATCTCTACATGCTGAAGGCTGTCAAGTCTGCTCCTTGGGGCATTTTCTCTGGCTGTGGGAGCATGCTTGGTCTTTGCACAGGACAGGTGTGCCAAAGCATTAATTATGACAGTCACAGGCCTGGACCAATGAGGAGAAGGGTGTTGATGTATAACCACCAGAGCTTCCTCAAGTCACCCCCAGTGGACTCAGGTCCAATGCCCACAGTAGTGACTGACTTGATCACACACCAAACTCTTCTTGGCTTGCTTCTATTCTGTGTCTCAAGCTCCACTTCTTTAATGGAATTTCCTGAGATTATTTCCCAAATAAACTACTACAATTAAAATCCCTTTTCAGAGTCTGTTTCTGGAGGAACTCACACTAAGACAATGATCGGTTGAGTCTGGAGAAACTACGTTTGGGCTTGCATTTTGAGGGAACTATTGCACTTAAAGATACAAAATTACAGAAGGTTATAATTGGATGAGATTCTAAAACTCTTTAAATCTGCAATTCTAAAAAAATGGATGCAATATAATGTCTTCCCTTCACAAGGTATAGGTAAAGCAAGCTACACTCCATATAAGTTAGTGGCTAAGCCTAAACTTTTCTTCTAATTTTTAGTTTTGATTAGCCTGCCCATCTAACTCTCACTTTTAACTCACTGAGGCCTCTAAGAGCAACAACCAAATACCTAAAGAAGCCACAATTATTCCCAACAAGATAGAAAATTATTCCCAACAAGACAGAAAATAGATAACTAAAGTTCCCATAATTTTGATGAATTATATATTATAAGAAATTATTCAGAGATTGTTGGAACATGAAATTCTGTTCATTAGTGTGTATAAATACATTCATTATAACAGGCTATGATGTATTTACCAGTAAGGGTAATAGCAGAAACAAAAATCTTACCTCTCTACTAAACAATGCTTCCTGATCTCAGATGTTTTGCAGTCATCTCTTTTCAAATGACTACCTATTTCATTTGTTTTCTTTTAAGGCTCTCATTTTTCCCCAACAGTAGTATATAGTCTTTACAAAGAGTATTTAAATACAGAAATATAAGCATAAAGTGGGTACTTTGTTCCCTCTCTTTCTAAGCTTTTGCTCCTTTTTTTCTTGAGGTAGCCACTGTTTCCAGTTCTTGAATATTTTTCTTGATATTTTTCTGCAGGTGTACACACACAAATGCTTTGACACACCTGCACAGACACACATTCAGACGAAGCACACATGAATGTACACATTTATATGTTGACATAAATGAGATCATATTACCCATAGCACTTAGCAACTTGCATTATTGATGTAATGGATCTTAGAGATGATTTATATCAATGTGTCAAGAGCCACCTGTTTTTTATTTATTATTTTCATTGCATTATATCATATGGTTGTAGTACTACAATTTTTAACTATTTATATATTGATGGATTTTAAGTTTCTTCTGATTTATTTCCTATTACGAACAGTAACATTGTAATCAATAGTCTTGTACGCTTATCTTGCAATATTTCAAAGGACAGATTTTTAGAAGTGGAATTTTGGAATTTAATGGTTTAGCCACTTTAAATTACACAGATAATGAGAAATTGCTTTCCTAAAATTTATTGTAACATTCTATAAATACCACTAATATTATTTTTGACAATTCCTATTTCCCCTAACACTATTATAAATATATTACTTGTTCTATTATATTAAACAAAAATGGCATCACTAGTAATGTTGATCATCTTTTTAATATACTTACTGGTTATTTGTGTTTCTTCTTCCATGAATTGTGTATTAAATTATTTTGCTCTTTTCCTACTGTATTATTTTATATTTAAATTTGTGACTCATAGAAGCATTCGTGTATTACAGATATTAATTTTGGTTTAAATATTGAATGTTTTCCTAGCCTTTCTTTTTTTTTTTTTTTGTGGTACATGGGCCTCTCACTGTTGTGGCCTCTCCTGTTGTGGAGCACAGGCTCCGGACGCTCAGGCTCAGCGGCCATGGCTCACGGGCCCAGCCGCTCCGCCGCATGTGGGATCTTCCTGGACTGGGGCACGAACCCGTGTCCCCTGCATCGGCAGGTGGACTCTCAACCACTGCACCACCAGGGAAGCCCCCTAGCCTTTCTTTTAAATACTTTGTCAATATTTTCTTTTCTGATAGAGTATCCTATTTTCGCATATTCAAATCACTCACAATCAAAATCAAATCACAAATATTTGGAATATTAACTTATTAACTGAATTTAGATTTTGTGAAGTTTCTTTTATGATAATTACATAAATTTTGGCAGGCAAACAGCATTTCAATTTATACTTGCTTTCTTAAGTTATTTCAAAACTTTCATTCAGTCAGTTCACACATACCATATTTCAGGCATTGACGATATAGCTATGAGCAACAAATTGACAGTTCATTCTTTTCTGTGGAAGATATTTTAACACTTAAAATTCATATATAAAAAGTAATATCAAAAAAAAAAGTAATATCACCATTCGAAAGTAGTCATTTCTCTTATATCTCTGATTCCTATTAATAACACTTCTAATATTTTCAATTATTTAGATCAATATCCATGGAGCCATGAATTCCCCTTCTACCTTTTCCTTTCCCCCATCATGAAATAAATACTCTGTCAATACTTGCTTGGCCTGCATGTACAAGTCTTCCCTTCTCTTTCCTCACCTGCATTTTTATACCATCATGTTGATTCATGACTCAGGCTGCCTTTATTTCCCTTAACTGCCCCATTCTGTATGTTCACTGTTGTCAAACAGAAAATCCTAAACCACAGCTTTGGTCATATCACATCTCAAATCAAGTCCCTCAAGTCTTTTCTTCAAACTTTCAAGAATACAAGCTTGGCCTGGCATTCAAGGTGGGGGGCGGGGAATGCACTGAAAAACCAGTGGTAAATGTGATTTGCTTCTGAAAATTAATATAATCCTTATTTTTAAAAGTACAGGATGCGTGTATTAGAAAGAAGTGTGGCAACAGCTGAAAATGGATAAAAGGAAAGTAGGTGGAACAGGGCAATGGTTAATAGAATGAAAGCTTCATGAAAATGGATGTGTGTATGTTTTGTTTTTTGTTCTTTTTGGTTTATTTTGTCACTTCCATATCCACAGTTCCTAGAGCAGTACCTTGTGGATAGTGTGCCCTCGGTAAATTTTTTTTTAATGAATGTCAAAGGCAGAGAAACAGATGTTGATATAGATTATTTGTTTGAGGGTTACCTACCTATTTGAGCAGTGGTTCTATTGATCAAGATGGTCAAGATAAACTATTTATGTAACAATAATTTGGTAATAGTTCGTCAATGCTTACCAGATACCAGGTATTGCTTAATGCTTTACATTCCTTATATTATTTAATCCCCAAACATCCATATGATATAACTGTGTTATGTCTATTCATTTTAAAGATAAAGGGACTGAGGCTTAAAGGGGTTAATTAATACATCAGATGTCAAAACTAAATGTATGATAGAAACAGAATTTGAACTTACAGAGACTTACATAGACTTTATTACATAGACCAGGATCTAAGATATATTTGAGTTACAAAATAAATAAAGAAAATTATCATAAGAAGTAGAAAACCTAAATACATAAAGATGCATGTACTGTAAGTTTTTAAAATGTTAAAAAGTTAAAATAAAAAATCCATTCTTGATTATCCTATGGTGAATTCTTTCAGATTTTTAGTGTTGACACATTCTAGTGCTACAAACGTGTTTCTAGAAAAGAGAATATTTTGGAAAGTTTTTTATTTAATTTTGCAATATTAATTATTTTTCCAAAAGAGAAAAACCACAAAATAAGCACACATATGTATAGATGTAATAATCTTACATAAATTTTCATACATATAATCCAATAGTATGTTAAACTTATAATTTACTTTGCCAAAACAGAGTTTCAGGTTAACTTCATATTAGGAAATCTGTTTCTATAATTAGTTCATTAAGTAGAAGGAAAAAAAAATGTATGTCATAATTTAGAGAATAATCAGGCCCTTAAAAAAGTGCAACAACTATTTCTGGTAAAAGCTGAAAACAGGTGTCATAAGAATATGCTCTTCACATAATAAGGAATGTCTGTCTTGAACCAACAGTTCATCTCATAATTGAAGGCATAAAAGCAAAGGAGTTCCCATCACATTTAGGAGTCTGTCAAGAAGTGTGATTATTCCAATATTACTTAGTATTGTTCTGGAAGCTGCAGTTAAGGGATAGTAAGAAAAGACAAAGAAAACTAGTTTTATTTTTGTTTGGTATATTTATTGTGCTAGTGGTTGGAGTGGAAGAGAGTTCATTTAAAACACAATCCATATGGGAAACTTATTTTACATCTGATTCTTCAATTTATTTTGAAGAAATCTGTGGTCAAACAAAGGGTCTCATGCAAGAAAGGTGAAGAAAAACTTTCTAGCTTAGTGAAAACACCACCTCGCTGTGGATGTTCTGATCAGTAGGCCCCTTTACTAAGACCTGGGAATTCCCACCCCAAGATGTAGACTCATCATCATTTATGTCTTGGAGGGTGGCCAGTGTCCTTTTGTCCAGATCTTTCCAGATTCCACCTCTTCTAATGGCCTCTGGTAAAAGCGAGACCCAGGTTTTGACATGGCAATGTTCTCAAGCCATTAACCAATTGAAGTAAACCATGTGGCAGGAATTTGAAACATGTTCTATCCATCCCATTTCAGACTTATGCAAAACCTGTACTTGCTTCTACTTCCTTCACTGTCATAAAGACGAAGTAAAAGATAGGAAGGAGGTATGTGGGAATCCTGGCGTTTAACTCTCATTTTGGTATTCCAGGGTTTGGGGGACCTTGGAGAATTAACTTGAGATTCAGGCATCTCTGCAATCTCAGACTTTTCTACAATAGTATGGTATTCTAAATCTTCGGGTCCTTCCACCTTTCCACCTCCATAAAACAAAAAATCTAAAATCTAAAGTGTCATCTTTAAATACTGAGATGCCAATCATAGGAGAAGTGATTCTAAAAGTAACAAATATAGATATGCAAGCATATATGCTGAAGTATTAAGCTGGGGTAAAAATGGCAAATTTAGAACATTTTAGACTCTGAATTCAGGTATCCAAAACTATACCATCTTTTGAATGAACATTTTGTTTCCTGTGAAAGCAACACGTAAAGAAACAGCGCTACATTGATACCACCCACATCTATCTACAAACTGAACCTCCAAATCTCTCTAAGATACTATTAGAAACAAGTGTAGGAATGTGGGCAATTGAAAAATTAGAAACAAAAACAAAAAATGATTTCCAGTGAATTATTTTTGTAAAATTAGTGTACAGCTAGGCATAAAAATACGCATGCAGACTACATGTTCTGGCTAAGACAAGTTAACTTGTGGAATAACAATTACTTGTTGAAAAAAATTATGAAATCGGGATGAAATACCCAAAAAAATCTATTTGAAGGCATAGAGGAACTATCATGTGAGCCAGAACTTGAGGAGTCAAGCTTTTATCTTTATATGGAACAGAAGATATTTCTATACTGAAGAGCACAATCTTTTAAACTGTTTCAGAAGCAGCCCAAGGCAAGAGACAGAGAACCTACGGAGAAAGCAAAGACTAAGGTGACTGAGGAGATTATTGGGGCTTTTGGCAGTCTCACAGTGCTCTGGAGAGGAAAACTGGAGATCAGGAGCCTAGTATAAATCTCAGGAGTAAGGAAGAAAAAGAAATAAGATAATCCCTAAAATCTAATAGGTTTCTGAAAAAATAAGCCACAGAACAGACACTGCTTAAATTAAGGCATTGATGACTAGAAGGGAGAGAAGTATCTGAAGCACCAGACTGGATCCGGAGAAAACATTTAATGTGCAACAATCCCATATTGAATAAATACAGATTAACATACCTTTTAAATATGCATTGCTTACATGCTCTGGCCATTTTATATGTCCATCTCTTTGTTCTTAGCCTTCACTATTTATAAGTAAAAGGTTTTAGTTTTCCTCATGTGTAGCGCCTGAACATGAGCCTTAACTGATTTTGTGTGACGTCCTTGTTTTTCTCACTTGTGCTCTGTGTGATGCCAACTTCCTCTTCTTTGGTCAACGGTACCAACTCTCTGCCTCCTTCTCTCCTCCGTCACCTGCCTATGTCTTTGCTCTCTTTGAGAGCTGGGCTTTCAGTGGGTCGATAAACCCTGTGAGATGTGATGAGCAGGAGGCACTTTAAACCCCTTTAGCTGGACAAGTCCCTTGTGTATTCCATGCTGAACCAAAAATAGATCTCCCCACTTCTGGTTACTTCCTGAGTCAAATATCAAACACTGCCCTAGTGGTTAAGATCAAAACCATCTAACCACTCTCTGCTTTCCTTCAGAAGTGGGAAAGAAGCAGTGAAGAAAGCAAGGCAGTAAAAAGGGGGAGTCATAATAAAAAATGAAGAAAAGGGCATGAGAATCCTATCTCATGGAGGCCAGTCGATTGTGAATTTCATCCTATTTCTAATAGACACATATACATCAGCAAGATACTTAGAAATAACTTATTAAAAGATGAAACCTAACATTGGTGTTGGCATGTTTGCCTTCGAAAAGGTAAAATTGGTCTTATGTTGTACTACAGTAGATGCTCACCTTTTAGTTGTATTTAAGTCATCCATGATCATACCACAGGGAGGTTGTGATTTTATTTCTTTCTTCCTAATTCCAGAAAACTATTTTCAAACAGCTATATGTGCCAATGCTGGGTTTTTACAATTGTATTTGTCATGTATTTCAGTACATTTTGTAGAGATTATCAACACTCTACCCATTTTTTGACATAGCACACTCTTCTCAACCCAGTATGGTACTTACAATTTCTCACATTGCTGAATGGAGCTTGGTGAGGATAAATGCTGTCCTTTCAAGGCCAGCATATTGTCTGGGACATAGAAAGCATCCAGAAAATAGTATTGATTACTTTAATTATGATTTCTTTATTTACTAATCCTTATGTACTTACTCAAAGTTTTAAGTTTGGGCCAAAATGCTGGCCAAATTTCATTTGGATTCTTTTAAAATAAGAAATGAAATGCAATTTTATGACAGAGGGATTTCAGCAGGAGGTTAGGTGCATAGCTATTGCCCTTTGACCTTTACTAAATTATATTCAAGAGCAATCAAAAAATACTTACACTAAATTCAGCCTTCTCCTGGTATGTTCAAGCCTTTTGCTTTGTGAGGGCTTTTGCTGTGTTTCCCAAAAGTCTGAGCAGTTCTCAACTCCCAGTTGTGGAGAGAAACAAGGCAGAAGATTTTTCTTTCAAACTGGAGAAAATGCTTCAAAGGGAAGAGGTTAGCTCAACCCATTTTATAACCTATCTTTGGGCAGAAATAGTTGGCTTTGTTAAATTCTACTCAAAACTACAATAAATCATTTGTGGTATTGATACATTGAGAGGCGGGGTTCCTGTTCACCCTTGTAGCTTCAGGAAATACTGAGCAAACGCATATTGAGGCAAGTTTATGTTTTCCTTTTTGCAGGAACTCTGCAAGCATTGCATGTTTCATGTATTGAAGAATTTCATAAAGATTCATGAAGAAATTCATTTTCCAAAGAGTGGAATGATACATCTGAGTACCACTTTCTTAATAAACATAGTTTGTCTTTTTCACCTTTTTTTTTTTTTTTGAGTAAAGAAAAGAACATTGACTATACAGTGAGTATCAGGAGACCTGTACAGAGTGAAATAACCAAGGGTCTTCTAGAACAGTTTGTCAGTGAACCAATTTTGAACTAAGTGAATCTGTCATAATTACTGTAGATAAAATGGTGAATAAGACAGTTGCCACCACCAACATGCAATTTGTAGTTAAGTGCAGACAGCTGAATACTAACATGTTTGCTTTGCAAATGACTACAAGGGCACAATGCATTGACGAAGGTTGTTAGTGGAACTTGTCTGGGGTTTCAGGGAAATGTAGAAATGAAAGTACCTTTATGGAAGTTGATGAATGTTTCGTAGCTCTGTCTAGGTTCTTGTTACCTGATGAACTACCATTCATCCCTCACAATACAGCTTTCATGAAGTCTTGGTAGCATTCCAACCTCCATGCTCTCCTGCACAGACACTGCTGATTGCATATGCTTATTGTGTGAATTGACAGCACTGGGTTGTCATGAGAGATCATTTTCCATGTGTAACTCTGCTAGATTGCAAGCTCTCTAAGGACAGGCAGTGTCTGAGTTGTCCAGCACAGAGCCTCCCAGAGAAAACAGAAAACACCCTCAAAACCTATGTATTGAACCGAATGGTAACAGTGTGACCAGAACAGAGGAATGAAGCTTGTTAGCTTCCTATTTTTCTAATCTCCAAGGCTGTTGTATATTAGTATGTCAATGGAAACGATATTTAATGAGTGTCAAAGGGCAAATCAAGATGTTAGCTGGAAGCAGAGAGGAAATATTAAATATTAGGAGGTATGGTCTCATAACAGAGATACAAATAGCTTACTTGGATAGGAAACATTTTATACTATGCTTGGTCTCCTATGCTTCTCATGTGCCTGTTTTCATTAGCAATGGTCTCAGGTGTTTTCTTCAAACTCATCTTTTTTCTCGACTCTCTTTTCCCTGAGCTTTTGAAGTATTAGCCTGCTCTTCTGATGGGCATCAGCTTTACCAGCTTTATCAAGCATGACATGTCCTCCTAGTCTCTGATAGTCCTCACAGATGGTGTTTCTCAACATGAACTACTTTGTCAAACATGACATTTACTTACAAGGTTTCTGAGGGGTGGATTAGAGGCTGCCTCATAATTTTGATTGCTACAGGTCATTTTTTTTTATAATTCCCATTGACAACTTATTCGTTATACCACCTTTCTTCTCTGGAGGTCCACTGTAAAGGAGTTTAAAATTTACGTTTCACAGATTAGTTGAAATAAACCACTTCTGCTTCTATTTCAATCTTCATTACCATCTAGAAAGGGATCTTTTTGACAATTCCTAAAAATCCAGCAAAAGAACCACTTCTTTCTTAGCATCTGTGTGTGTGTGTCTATACATGTGTGTGTGTGTGCTTGCATATATGTCTAATTAAATACTTCAAGTATTTAGTTTTCAACATGTGTGATTGGTATATTGAGCACAGAAGTGTTCAGTTATGGGAATTGAAAAGTTAGAAAAATACAGAACACAAAAAGCTGTGTGCATGCTTGTGTGTCTGTGTCTTAACAAAACTGAGAAAAAATAGAAAAAAAACAATTTTGTCTGCATTTTGCTAATTCTAAAGTTATTTGGAAATATCAATTTTAAGGACTGCTTTAATTTTTAAATAGATGTGTAGTGCCAGGTGGAGAGAGCTTCTGTCAATGTTAAAGAATTTTCAGCTGGACTCTAGGTGTAGGGCTTTCTTTTCTGCACTAAATTCTGACATCAAATGGGAGAGGTTCTTCTGGGTTCTGGTTTTAGTTTTGTCTATTTTCTTTTCATTTCTCACTGGGGAGCAAGTAGATCCTGGCCCCTGGCTTGTTAATTCCTTCTCCTCCCAGCTTCAGCCTTACAAACTTCCTCTCACTATCCTCTGAAAAGACACCAAACACTGTCTTCTATGCTTTCCCTGAGCCCCTGAAAAGTGAGCTGAGCCACTGTTCTTGAGGTGTTAAGATCCCATCATGTCACATACGGCTACATTAGCATTTTAGAAAATAGTATTTGGGGAGAAAAAGTAATTTCAAGGATAGAAAAGAAATAAAAGGCTTCCTGGACAACCAATGATCCTTTATACATTGGCGATTAAGATTCAATATGTACTTTGATTGTCCTTGTAAATCTAAAGAGAAAGATAACATGTGCCTAGCAAAATGGGACATGGGCTATCAAGAGTTCAAAATATTATGAAATAAACTCATAAAACATCTAAGGCACTAAGTTCATTAGCCCTTGCCAAAACCAGAGCACATTTGTTCATAAAAAGAAAAGTGTAAGAAACAAATTGCAAGTGTATTAATAATTTAAACTCAGGCCACGCAAAAAGAAAATGTAATAGCAGTGTTAGAAATTAAATTAGTCAGTTAATTGCGATTTCAAACACTCACATTAACTGTGGTGTGAGAAGTTAAGCATTACCTAGACTTCATTGCAAATGGACTTTATATGATTAGTCAGAATGGGCTAGTTCCAGAGCTGGATGTTAACTGTTTTAATCATTTACACTTTGCACTGTATTCTTAATTTTCATCTTTATTCTTCTCACAATCAAAAATCTAGAGTGTGTCTATTTGTGAAAAAATATCTAAAAGATTATTTCCTTCACTCTCTTTGGTTTTTGTATCTTTGTCCTGGCAGCCTGCTGAGGTAGAAATAAACTTTGCATTTCAAGTTTAATTATCTGAGTTCTATAGTGCCGTCGTATACAGAAGATTACTCATTCGTTTCCTGTGCCTCAGTATCATCATTTTGCTAGTGATCTCACATCCACTGAGATGTCATTGTCTCAGTCACTCACTATTGAGGATCAGATATACACACTACTATATATAAAATAGATAACCAACAAGGACCTACTGTAGAGCACAGGGAACTATATTCAATATACTGTAACAAACCATAAGGGAAAAGAATCTGAAAAAGAATGAATACATGTACATGTATAACTGAATCACTTTGCTGTATACCTGAAACTAACACAGCATTACAAATCAACTATACTTCAATAAAAAAATTAAAATAAATTAAAAACAAATTTTAAAAAAAGAGAATCAGCCTGAACTCCTAGGTTCTTAGACCTCCACGAAGAGTGAACTTTAACACCTTCAGGAAATGAAATGAAGGAGGGATGGTTAACGCATTGACTGAATTAACTGATCATTTGTTCAGTCAGGAAATACTTTTTGTCTTGATATTTTTACATTATTTTTTTTTATTTCCATGATGATGGAGATTATCCTAATATAATTACCATCCTTTACTTTTGGAATAGTCTTTTAACTTTCAATTTCCCTGAATTATAGTCTCTCCTATACAAAAATCAAAACTACATACTTTCATCAGATTAATCTTGCTATACACTTCATTTTGATTATCAGTTTTCTAAAAAAAAAAAAAAAACTTTGATTAGCTCCATATTGCCTATTAAATAAATTTGGGGTCAATAGCTTGTCAGTGAGTCTTCTCCAAGGCCAGGCCCCAACTTATCCTTTTAGCCTTGTTTCCAAATACTCTCCCTTGGCAAGATATTTCTTCAAAGTAATTTAGTAGACTTCCTAGCTACAGAATACCATTTAAGGTTGCATGATTAGCTACAAGGTGATCTCTACAGAAGAAATAAATAGAAAAAGTGTAATCTATCCTCAAAGAGAATGCCTAAAATCTAAAGACCAAATCCTCAGAAAAGAAATTTGATTCCTATCTATGATGAATATATTAAGAGTTGAAGGAAATTGTACCAAAGATGATGTTAGGAATTTAGCTTCTAAACTCCTGCTGTGAATGAATACAAGAACAGTGATTAAGCTAGTCATATTTAGAGGAAACTATAGCCAAGAGGAATTCAGATCCTTAAGATTTGAGAGCTGATAGGCGATCATCTTTAAGTTAGGCCCATTATTTATTCATTCTTGCATCACCCAGTTTCTGATACATAATACTCGTTAAATATAGATTAAATGAATAAACAAATGACTTAATGTATCATAATGTGCATGTTCTTGACCATTGCCTGAAGTATTAGGTTGGATTCTCTTGGGCAACCAAGATATCCAGGAGCCACAAATGAATGATTATTTGGGAAATAATCATAAGGCTGGTAACTCTGGGCAGTATAGCCAGGAGATGCTACTGCCTAAGACCTGTAAGGAAGTGCCTGAAAGTTAGATAATCCTATGTTTTTAATGTAATCTAAAGGCAAATATAAGTCACCAGAAAGAGGAAGGGTTATCAATAAAATGTAAATGTATAGATGATGGACATGTGGTTGCCAGTGGGGAGGGGTGGTGGAGGAGGGATGGATCAGGAGTTTGGGATTAGCAGATGCAAACTATTATATAGAGAATGGATAAACGTCAAGGTCCTACTGTAGAACACAGGGAACTTTATTCAATTTCCTGTGATAAACCATCATGGAAAAGAATATGAAAAATAATATATATATACAGCTGAATCACTGTGCTATACAGCAGAAATTAACACAACATTGTAAATCAACTATACTTCAAAAAAAATAAAAATGTAATGTAAATGTAATAAAGAACTTTAATAAGCAATCTTTGATCATGTGTGTCCAGCACCAGGCAGGACAGAGAAACAATGAAAACAAGATGATTTACTAAGTCAATAATCACAGCCTTTTTCTGAATCTATTGAGATGATTGTATGGTCTTTATTCCTTAATTTGTTAATGTGGTGCATCACATTGATTAATTTGCATATATTGAAGAATCCTTGCATCCCTGGGATAAACCCCATTTGATCATGGTGTATGATCCTTTTAATGTGCTGTTGGATTCTGTTTGCTAGTATTTTGTTCAGGATTTTTGCATCTATTTTCATCAGAGTTATTGGTTTATAATTTTCTTTTTTGGTGGTATCTTTTTCTGGTTTTGGTATCAGGATGATAGTTGACTGGTGGGAAGCAACAGCATATCACAGGGAGATCAGCTTCGTGCTCTGTGATGACCTAGAGGGGTGGGATAGGGAGGATGGGAGGGAAGCTCAAGAGGGAGGGCATATGGGGACATGTGTATGCATATGGCTGATTCGCTTTGTTGTGTGACAGAAACTAACACGGTATTGTGAAGCAATTATACTACAATAAAGATCTATTTTAAAAAAATGACAGCCTTGTTCACATATCTTTCAAGACTACCTTTTTCTGCTTAGATTTCAGGCACAATGAGCAAATGTCTCATGACTAAAATATTGATGAGAAAATTGCTACAGAAAGAGAATGCCCTGCAGAAAGGGCATACACACAAAATATCTTGGTTGGAAAAGCAACTTCTCCACCATTATAAATAGAACATGTGTAGTCTATTAGAAACAGTTTCATTTATCTGGGTCTACTCATAAAATCTATGTTTTGTTTTGTTTCTTTCTGTGTTTAATTCTGGATCTGCAAGTTTGATTTGAAGACACAGGACAGATGTTGGAAAGTCACCTGGTTATTCGGTTCACTGAGGTCTCTTGGCAACCTCATGTGCCGGCCTAGCCTTCCCCTTTGCCTCCCTCCACCTCACAGCTCATACTGCAGCTCTCAGGGGTAAATTCCTCCATTTTTCCATCATCTCTTCCTTCTTTCGTGCAACATTAAAGACAATCACTGCTACAAGGACCTCTTGTACAACACAGGGAATTCTGCTTGGTATTATGTAGCAACCTAAATGCGAAAAGAATTTGAAAAAGAATAGATACATGTATATGTAGATCTGAGTCACTTTGCTGTACACCTGAAACAAACACAACATCTTTAATCAACTATACTTATTGAAGTATAAAAGTAAGTATAAAATAAAAAGTTAAAAAAAGTGTGAAGAGGCTTCTTTCTAGGGTGAGTAAGGAGCAGTGAGAAGAAAACAGACCTCTGTGCACTTCACCAGGGCTCTGTTACCAAAGAGACCTAAGGGGCCTGGGTTAAAAATAACAGACATTCTTCTTCTGTTATAATTGTCTTGGTTTGCATCTTATGATTTATCATATTTGAGGTAGTTTTTTGCATCGTTCCCCTCTAAAGTGTTTGTTCCACTTTAATGCTGGGCCAGGACATATTCCTACTGCATTTATATGTTTTATCTCATCATAGATGGTCATCAAGTAACTGTGGCCCCATAGAAAAGAGCTGGGGCTACTTCCAAGCACGGGCAAATCTACCTGTCAAAGCTACAGCTGTCGGGAGTGGTGGTCTGATACCCCAGACAGCAGTATCCATCACTGAATGCATTAAGCTGAGTCTTAAGCAGGGCTACTTGCTGGATTTTGTAACTTGAGGAAATCACTATTGAACATGTGCTTGGGTCATTTAGGTTTTATGTAGACTTAAGCTGCCATATGAGGGAGTATTTTGCCTGGATCAGTAATGAGCTAGTTACTAAGTTTCATGTCACTTTACTTTTGTGTTCTTTATGGTCTTTCTGTCCTGAGCTATGTATGGAGCCAGGTGAATCCTTTGTTCACTCTATTCTAATTATAACTAATACTGGAAAATGCAAATGGAAGACGGGGAGGGGCAGGAGTGGAGGGAGGGGTCTTATTGCTGGTGGCTGTGGAAACAGAAAAGAGGGATTTGATCATGCATGAATGACCAGGATCAGGGACGGTACAGCTCCATAAAAAATGTCATGGGTCAGTATAGCTGGGGAAATCTGTAGATTTAATGCAATTTTAATCAAAATCTTGTCAGGCTTTTTTGTAGCTATGCAAAATCTGATTTTAAAATTTATGTGGCAAGGTACAATTTACATTGAAAAGTTACAAAGTTGCAGGACTCATACTACCTTGTTTAAAATCTTATTATAAAGATGTAATAATCAAGATGGCATGGAATTAGTGAAAGAATGGACACAAAGATCAATGGAACAGAATAGAGTTCAGAAATATATGTCCACATTAATATAGTCTATATTTTTGGCAAAGGTGCACAAACAATTCAAAGAAAAAACAAGAGTCTTTTCAACAATAGTAGTGGAGAAATTAGACATCTATTTGGGAAAAAAAAGAACTTCAGCCTATTCCTCATGTCTTATATAAAATAACTCAAAATGGATCATACATATACAGATAAACTGTTAAACTATGAAACTTCTGGAAAAAGAAATGATAAAATATCTGTGATTTGGATTAAGCAGGGAATTCCTCTATAAAACTCTGAAGGATGATCCATCGAACTTTTAAAAATAATAAATAGGACATTTCCAAATTTTAAATCTTTTGCTATCTAAACAACTGTATTCAGAGAATAAAAAAGACAAGCTACCGACTGGAAAAATATTTGCAAATCATAATTGACAATGCACTTATATGCAGAATATATAAAGAACTTCTAAAAATTCAGCAATAGAAACAAATTCAATTAGAAAACAGGCAAAAATTTCAATAGACACTCTGCCAAAGAATATATATGCCTGATGAACACGTGAAAAGATGTTCAACGTTATTCATCAAATGCAAATTAAAACCACAATGAGATTGCACTAGACTTTACACAACACACGTAACATCGACCTGATATTACACAGTGTTGATGAGGATGAAGGGCAACTGGGGTCCTCCTACATTGCTGGGGAGACTGCAAAACGAGGGCACCACTTTGGTAAACAATTTGGTGGTTTTGTGTAAAGTCAAACATACAGTGACCATAAGACCCAGCAACCCCCATCTAAGTATTCACCAAAGATAAATGAAAACTGATATCCATACAACTTTTATATGACATTCTGGAAAAGATGAAATTATGGGAACAGAAGACAGACCCGTGGTTGTCAGAATTTAAGGCTGGAGAGCATCTGACCAAAGGGGCAGCATGAGGAAAGTATTTGGGGTGAGGAACACATCTGTATCTTGCATGGGGTGGTGGATAAGTGATGCTATGCATTTATCAAAACCTGTAGAGCTGAGGCTTCCCTGGTAGCACAGTGGTTAAGAATCCGCCTGCCAATGCAGGGGACATGGGTTCGAGCCCTGGTCTGGGAAGATCCCACATGCCACAGAGCAACTAAGCCCTTTGCACCACAACTACTGAGCCTGCGCTCTAAAACCCCCAAGCCACAACTACTGAGCCTATGTGCCACAACTACTGAAGCCCGCACTCCTAGAGCCTGTGCTCTGCAACAAGAGAAGCCACCACAATGAGAAGCCCGCGCACCACAACTAACAGTAGCCCCCGCTCACAGCAACTAGAGGAAGCCTGCAGGCAGCAACAAAGACCCAACGCAGCAAAAATAAATAATAAAATAAATAAATAAATTTATAATTTAAAAAACCTATAGGGCTTCCCTGGTGGCATGGTGGTTGAGAGTCCGCCTGCCGATGCAGGGGACATGGGTTCGTGCCCCAGTCCGGGAAGATCCCACATGCAGCGGAGCAGCTGGACCCATGAGCCATGGCCGCTGAGCCTGCACGTCCGGAACCTGTGCTCCGCAGTGGGAGAGGCCACAACAGTGAGAGGCCCACGTACCACACAAAAAAAAATCCTATAGAGCTGTCTACCATGAAGAGTTAATTTTATTCTATGTAAATGTATAAAACAAAACAACTAGGAAACATAGAATGAGTTGGTTTGGCAAAAGCAATGTCTCTTTTAGTTTGGTTTAACTCTGAATACTTATCATTACGATGACTGGATCAACAGATGGTCCTGCCAACAAAAGTGGTATGTATTTACAGTTTATAGAAACACGGAGCTGATGGGAGCAAAGGAAAGGGCGAGAAAATGAGATTGATATGGATTGAGTGTTAATGAGATCTGGGCTCTTTTCTAGGCTCTTAACACCGGTGATTTTTCTTTATATTGACAAGTATCACTACACTCCTTTAACGGATGATGAAACTGAGGCTTGTCCAGATATAAAGAAAATTTTCTGAAGACACACTGCTTCTGTACACAGCATACATAACAGCAACCCAGGCCTATAATTTGCTGAGGGGGAGCATAAAAATGAAGGAATACATAAGAAGGTGTTGCACAAAATTCTGCTTAAAGTTTAACAATTGTCTCAGTTTTCCAATGATAGGTCTAAATATTCTTGGGGACATAATGGAGAAACACTGGTTGGTTGATAATGCAAATACATGGGGTTAAAGATATTAAACCAGCTACACTCAAGGAGGATTTCACTTTCTAATGGGAAAGAGTGATCTGGTGGTATGCCGCAGGGCTCTGTGTTGTTCTATAATCTAAAACACAACTGGAGTGAAGGCAATTCATGCATGCTGATCAAATTCACATGTATTACAGAGGCAGATAAATGGTTTACCTTTTGGATGGAATATTCAAAATATCATGCCAGGCTAGAAATATGGGAACAAGTAAACACTTGAAATTCATCAGGGATCAACATAAATGTGTGCATTTTAGTTCAGAAAAATTAATTGTATAAAACAGAGAGGGTGTTGCCCACATTTTGTGAGAGTGAGACATAAAGGGTGTTTTCCTAGGTGCTTGTCTGTAGCTTTTAAATTTCACAAAATTAAGAAAAAAATAGAGGATGAAGAATTTTGATTTTAGAGCAAGTTTTGGGAACACAAACCTGACCCTTTTTGCTGGTCAGATTGTAATATGATCATATATGCATGCATGTGCTTCCTTGTTTGCATGTGTGTATTGACAGCTGTTGAGATCTGGCGAACAAGCTGCAGCGTTCCTGATGGAAATGAGATTAGCAATGAGAGAGTAAACTGATTTTCTTATCTGTTAAATTGAATAATTAATTCAACTAATATTTGTTTAGGGTGTAACATGCATTCCAGATTCTGTTCCCAGGGCTAATGTTACAGCAGTGAATTTAAAAATATAGAATTTTTTTTAAATGAAGATATGTGCCATTTTGCAATATTGTCAGAACTGAAGGCATCTGGTTATTTATTATAGGCACTCAATTACAGCCGAGCATGATAGTTACTGACAGAGTGAACGAGTTAGCATAAATATACACATTATGTCCTGATGACTTTTAGAAACTTCATGCAAAGGTATTGATTTGCCAAGACAGAATTAAACCATCAGGCTGGTCTAGGCTGTAACTTCAAAGATCACTTTTGGGGCTTCCCTGGTGGTGCAGTGGTTGAGAGTCCGCCTGCCAATTCAGGGGACACGGGTTCGTGCCCCGGTCCGAGAAGATCCCACATGCCGCGGAGCGGCTGGGCCCGTGAGCCATGGCCGCTGAGCCTGCGCGTCTGGAGCCTGTGCTCCGCAACGGGAGAGGCCACAGCAGTGAGAGGCCCGCGGACCGCAAAAAAAAAAAAAAAAAAAAAATGGTATTCTTGTGGAAACAACCTAAACATTCATCAACTGAGGAACAGATAAGCAAAGTGTGGCCTATCTATACAATGGAACAATGAGAGGCACGCGTACCGCAAAACAAAACACACACACACACACACACACACACACAAAGATCACTTTGGGCATTTTAGTGTTAACCTCATTAAAATGTCTCCCTCTGAACAGTGATTCATTTGAACTGCATTGCATGTCTGGCAAATTTGATATTTTAAAGCTGTTTGAAACTGACAGAATAAAAATAGTATACCAAGAAACGGGCCTGTTTGAATTGTCAGGCCGCTGTGGACGGCTGTATCCTGTGGCGTGGGGAAGAATCTTGCCATTGGTAAGCAGCCCTGGGCACCAAAGCTGGGGGCTCCACAAAAGCTGGTAACCTGGGCAGCTGACAGCACAGCCAACACAGAAGCCTCACAGGGGCATAATTAGAATCTCTTCTGTCTGACTGAAAAATCATAAAAAAGAAGGGCCCCATGGATTATGTGCAAGTATTGGCTAGAATAGAATCACTTGCAAAAGTAAGAAGGAAAGATGACTTCAGCCCCTCTGGAAAGAATAGGAAGGACTTGTATAACCTACCTCCAAGTACAAAGGGAGAAAAAGAACCATTTTTTTTTGAAACCAACCATTTCTAGTTGGTTTACAATGTTACGTTAGTTTCAGGTATACAGCAAAGTGATTCAGTTATACAGATTTTAAGGAGGAAAAGGCAAATTGAAATTTTATTTGCATAACTTTCATGGAAGGGAAACAATATAATGACCCTATGGCTTCTGTGCTTGGTCAATTTGCTCCTCTGGGCTGGTCTGCCAGATAAGATCAATCAAGGGATGTTTCTGGATGTTTACCTTTCATTAAGGTTTATTTTCAATGTGCTTAGGAATATATTAGTATATTTATCCTAGAATCAGAAAATCAGAGCATGAATTTTAGCTGGGAGAAAATAAGAATGAGTGATTGAGACAGATATTCTATAATAAATAACTGACCCCCTACAGCTTATTTGACACCCAGGTACTATTTTCACAAATCTAGGCTGGCAGCTTAAGCACATTCGAACCACATCTAGAAGAAATCTCTGGGTCACCATCACCAGTTATGAATGTTTAGGACGTGTCTTTCCATTGATCCGTCATTTACTGAGAATCTACCACCTGTCAGGCACTGCAAATCCCTACCTGTCGTGATTACATCACTGCTTCCTTCAAACTGTTCACTCGTTAATGGAAAAGAAAGAGACATCCACAGATAATGACAATGTACTATCATAAATTGTCAATTTTATGGCCAACTTTGTCTCAAACTGGGTAATTGCAGTGGCCTTCTCAGAGATTAAGTTTAGAACAGAACCTCCAAGAACACGTCTATTTTATCCAGGTGAATGTGGAAGGAGGTGGAGGGGAAATAGGAAGTTCTACATGAGAGAAGAAAGATAAGGATGGTCAGATGTTTCGGAGAATTTTACCTAAAAAATTTGGGAAATAAGTCTATAGTCCGACGACAGTACCAAATGACACTGAAAAGGTAGTAGGAATCGTAGCATAAATCCTTTGCTAAGGAATTTTATCCTAAAGGCAAGAGCAGAGTCCAATGAACCAGGATGTTCCTTTTCTCCAGGGTGTGGTTGGATCAAGGTCATCTGGGGCTTTTTGGTTGAATTACAGAGAGACCCGTAGTGGAGAGCTGGCTGCTGAACCATTGAAAACACTCAGCAGGGAGTTTGTTGGTGGGAGGAGGACAAAAAGGTGACATCTGGCATCAGGGAAGGACTGCCTCTCAGGAATCTGTCTGGGGACTATTTGAAGCAATGAACCTAGGACTGATTATGGGATGGGGTCTTCCCTTAATTGCCACTTTTATATCAGGCTTGAAGAATGGAATGTATTAAAAAGCTTGGGAGTTCTTTAGAATTGGCCATAAAGAAAACATAGGATAATTATGACACAGGTGATTGAATTATATCAATTTCTGTGACATTAATAATTCTGAAGAGTAGTTGTAGCTCTTACACCAGAGCAAAGAAGCTGGTGATGAATGCTTCATGTATAGATCCCATCTGGATTTTGTGGGCTGGTGAGGAAACCTCCAGAATGTGGACTTGAAGGGGCTGGAAAGAGTTCCCTAGAAGCAAGGGGTAATTTTTGGAATGCTTTTCACAGCTGTAAATAAAAGTCAGCAGCACCTGAAGTTCTCAAAGTGCTGACAGCAGAATTCTGGGGTTTGCGAACCACATCTGGCCCTTTTGCAAGAACAAATTGTCCTGTCCTGCTCACTCGTGGTCCTGTGTGCCCATTACTTCCTGTCTCACGATTTCCTCTTTAGTGGTCTGTTGTGTGCCCTCTCCTGGGGCTCTGCAGGGGGAGGTTGTTGTTGGTTATATTTGAACCTGCCCCCATGACATTGCTCCAGAATGCCTGGGGTTGTTCCCTGATCTCTGGTTTGATGGTCGTAATAGATATAGGCCTCAGCGCCCATAAGGCAAAGGATATAACTTAGGTTGGACTTCAGTTTTTCTCCCAAAGGCTTTTGTGTCTTTGAATGACTGCCATACCTTAGATTTTCTTCAGGAGAAACTGAAGAATATTAGCCAAATTTTGTTCTGAGATTTTACAAGTCCCTGGATATGATATCCTTGTCCGATTTGAGAGGAGGGGAACAGTTGCATTGTAGCCCATGCAGTTCATGTGGAATCTAGGCCACAGAGCATGTGAAACGGGTGCAAGCTCAGTGATGCACAAATTTATTACTCACTTAACCAGGTGACCACGCCCCTTCTCTTCCAGCAGAAGGACTAGGGCTCAAATCCAATTTAAAATTTCTTTGGTTGTAATCCTCCATATACCTGCCCTACCTGTTTCCTTGAAGCAGGCTGTTTCAGAGCAAAACCGATCTCTTAACACAGGATGTTATAGACTTCCGAAGTGCTCTTTGCTCTAAAATGCAGCTCTCGTTGACTTTACCAAGCGTTCTGCCTTAGAAAGCCAAGGTAAGCCAGGGCCTCCCACATTTTGGTCATTACTGTACCATTCTCACAATTTTTGACATTGGCACTAATTTTTACTTAACATGTTTCCCTCCTTTTTTCTTTTTTTTCAAATTAATTTAATGCATTTATTAAGAGGGAAATTTCCCATCACTACTAAATAATAAAATAAACAATATAGTAGGACATGGGTGACAGATATTTTTCCAAATAAATGTAAGGAAAACATAACAATTAAAATAAATCCTATCCATCTATGTAAAACTCTAAATCATTTCACAAACTATGAGCTAAAACATAGCTAGTAGTATTTGGTACCATAATAAATAAGTATAATTTCTCTTGTCAAGGAATTCAGAATATAGGAAGGGAGAGAGACACATCAATAGACCACTGTAAATTGATGTCAGCATTTCTGGGATAAAGATAATCCTAGAGTACTTTACAGGCACAAAATAGGAGCATTTAACACTGCAAGCTTGTTTCAGAGAACTTGCCGGGGCAGGTGATGTTAGATCCAAGTGTTTGGTAAGGGGCTTGCAGAAGCCATGGCTATATGACAAAGGATCTCCCAAGCAGAGAGACAGCATGAAGAGTCTAGATTCCAGAACAGGCATGGGATGAGTGGCATTTGTGTTGCCATATTGAACGGTGGGGTCAAGGAGTGATGGGAAGCAGTTGAGGTTGAAGGCTAGGCAGGTACCTTGCACTTCATTTTGTAAGTAATGGGGCGAGAGGGATGGATTTTACACTTTTCAGCAGGAGGTTTTAAAAGAATGTTAGAATTGCAGTCTAGCAAGTAAATACCACTTAGTGAACAAGGAAAACAAAGGAGAGGAAGCTCTGAGAGAGCAGAGCATCACTGCCTAAAAATGATAGAGATTGGCTGTCCTTCCCTCCTGGTCCAAGCAAGCTTGTTCCAAGAATAGTTTGTTGGGGTGTATATTGATGTAGTGAAGATGGGTAGGACAGTACCAATTTTTCTGTGATGGTTGACAGCAAACCTTGAGAGATGGCTTTCTTGACATTGACCTATTATTCCTATGAACTGATCCTTTTTAAAGACTCCTGTAATATTTATTAAAGTCTCCAGGCAAGAATTTCTTCCAGGGCCAGAATCATGTCTTTGTACTCTTATATGATTACAAGAGTAATCTCTTCCTTTTCAAAGACTTAATTTTTTTCATCTCTAAAATGGAACCAATGAAAATCACCTTGAAAGGGAGTCTTGAAGATCAGTTGATATAAAGCATGTGAAAATACCTTGCCCTGGGGTTTACACACACCACAGGGACTCAGCATTTGTTAGTTTTCTATTTCATTTGCTACACAATAGTAGGCATGTGATGGATGTTTGATAATGATGGTGACTTCAGAAAGGATTGATCAGCACATGCTTTTGTGGATTGGAAATGTGATTAAGGAAACAAAATGGACTTCAGGCTTTTGTTTTGATGACAGTTCAAATAATTTGGTGTTTGGATCTTCATTGTATTTGAAGTTATTGTAGACTGTTCTATGCTTTAGTGTGACAAAGTGACAAAAGGGAGCCCAGGCTAAGAACATCCTTGATTCTCTATTAACCCTGATACCGACTGTAATTCCTCCTGCTAACAGACTATTATTCTATTAGTCAGCACGCCTATAATAAGGCCTGTCAAAATCTATATGTGTGCTGAACCCATTGTAGGAGAATCCAGCTTCTGCTGAACCGTGATGTCTCCAACCACGTCCTCAGACCAACCTGGAGGACAAGTAATCAGTTCACAAAGAGCTTATGTTTAAGATAGTTCATCTTCCTTTACATCAGCTATTTATACCAATGTGATTAAAAGATCAGATGATGGCAAGGACTCTCAAATGCGATGAAGTGCAAAGTAAAATCTATTCCTCAGAAATATTTTACGTGGGTCAGGGCAGTGCTGTTGATCTCCCATTTATTAAAGTTTTATATGTGCCAGGAACTGTGCTAAGTGCTTGACATACATTATTTCAGTAAATGTTCCCTACAAGCTTATGATATACATGTTTTTTAGAGATGAAACAAACTGAGCCTGAGAGAAGTGAAATAACTTGCCTAAGATTACAATGCCAGTTAAGAAGCAATCTAGCTATCCAATTCCTGGTCTACCTGTAGCCATTGTTCAGGGACATTGCTAGATCCTCATTTGTCAGATGATAAAAAATATATTTCCACTAATATGAGACTCACAGGGGAGACATGGAAATCAAGTAAGTGAATAAATATGAAGAGGATCAAAGAAAATAAATGACTTAGCATGAGAACCATAGCTAATGTATCTCTATCATACCCAAAGCAGAGTATCATACAAAGGAGATGCCAAATAAGGACTTGTGTGTGAAGCTGGTTGTAAGTGTAAATTAGATAAGTTAAACTAGAAGCAAACAAGTAGGGTAAAGTAGTTTGGGGGGAGGCTCCAGACTTCTGATTAATGTAATATTGGGTTGATGGAGTTGCCATGGATTCCACGTAGATTACCCATTTCTTCAAACTTAGTAGATAGAAACCCACCCCAGCAATATCCTGAACAGTATGACATCTTTTTTATTTTTTTAATTAAAAAATTTTATTGAAGTATAGTTGATTTACAATGTTGTGTTAATTTCTACTGTACAGCAAAATGATTTGATCATATATATATATATATATATATATATATATATATACATATATTCTTTTTCATATTCTTTTCCATTATGGTTTATCACAGGATATTAAATATAGTTCCCTGTGTTATAGCGTATGACTTTGTTGTTTATCCATTCTATATGTAATAGTTTGTATCTGCTAATCCATACTCTCAGTCCATACCTCCACCAGGCCCCTCCTCCTTGGCAACCACAAGTCTGTTATCTATGTCTGTGAGTCTGTTTCTGTTTCATAGATAAATTCATTTGTGTAATATTTTAGATTCCACATATAAGTGATATCATATGATATTTGTCTTTACCTAACTTACTTCACGTAGTATGATAATCTCTAGGTCCATCCATGTTGCTGCAAATGGCATTATTTCACAGAATGACATCTTATTTCAATGATTCCTGCAGAGGGTCTGACCTTCCTTCCCACCCTCCAAAAATCTCTTAAATTGACTTCTGCAGAAAATCCTTCCAGATGTCCCCAGATATCACTTTTCCCTCCTTTGAGGAACAAAGCAGCATGTGAATAGCTTTTAGAGGACATCATTTCTGGCCTTTTCGTTTGAAAATTATTTTCTGGCTTTTATATATAGTCCCTATAATCACAGCATCAGTGGATAGCAAACAGGATCATTTTTTTCCCACTAAATTTAATCAAATTGCTACATATTCCAATGATGTATGGTTCTCTCACAGAGATGCATAAATACTGGCTGAATGAAAACTGATGGTTGATATGTTCCAACTTTCTAATGGTGCAAAGTCACACTGCAGTGACCAGTTCACAAGTGTTCACCAGTATGGCACGTTTGGAATAAAATCTCCAGCTGGAAATGTCTTACTAGGCGTTACTCTGTGTATGTGTGCTCTGAAAGGAACAGAAACTGGCCCTGAACTGGATTGGTCCAGCAGACTTGCTGGATTTTGTTAGCAGGATTAATTTGACAGAGGCTTTCCTTGCCACTGGGAATGACTAAGTCACCAGACCATAACTGCATACTTCTTCAGTGGGGAAGGATGCTACCAGTGAGGGCAGATATATGTTTTGCTTTTCATAAAGAGATCATTAAATTTTATTTCCATTCCCTGCTGTTATCATCATAGGTGTAGGTCTAGATGTGAGCCCAGCAGGGATAGAGGTGAGATATCAATATGAGAGTCAGAAAATATGCTGTGGTCAGATTCATCCATCCTGTACTCAGAGTTCATTCCTATATCAAGTGAATTGTGCCTGATTTCATGCTCCTGGTAAAGGTATGATCGTCATGAATGATGGTCACCAAATACGTCCAGCACGTGGTACTGCTGCCGAAATTTCGGTCTCTGTACATTGGCACCTAATCAAAATCATGGAGACAGAGTTTTGGGTAAGAAGAAAAGAGTAGCTTTATTTCTTTGCCAGGCAAAGTAGGCCATAGCAGGGTAGTGCCCTCAAGATTGTGTTCTCCTTGACAGGGTTCAGTGAGTAAAACTTATAGGGTTAGCTCAAAATAGGATTCCTGATAAGGGTCAGGGCAGGTGTGGGGTCTGCATTCTTCCTTTATCCTGGAACATTTCAAAGCTGTCAAGGCCAGTGTCATGAGGTCTAGAGATGGGCTCTGCATTCTCCAGTTTTATTGTACCATGACCTTCTCTTCTGGAATGAAGAATGCTTACAAAGAAGAAAAGTGTTAGTGTTTCAATGAAGAAAAATACCAGGTACCTGATATAGTTTTAACTAATGAGTGAGTTACTTTAAGCAATTGGGTGCAAAGGAATCATTAATGAAAGAAAGAAAAAGATATATGGGAAAGAGGACATGCAAGTGAAGCATAAGGTGATGGAGACCTAGCTAGTCCAGTCAGTTTTAGCTACAACAAAACTTCCTGGCTTCTTGTAGTTGAATGTGTCCATATGACCAGTTCTGGGTGAGGATTTATGAGCAGAATTGATGTGTTGCTCTGTCATTCTGGCTGCAGTGAGGAGACATGAAGACTGACCCACAATGGGCAGGACCCTAAAACCACACTTTCTTGTAATAGGTCACTAGCTTCCATGCTTGTTCATTACATGGAACAACCTTGCCATTCATGGTACATGGGGACTGCCCAGTCCTAACAAACACAAACTTTGGGTAGGCTTAGCTGTCAGGTTTCTTATTGAACAAGGAATTTACCAAGCACTACTTCAAGACAGACATTAACTAGGCACCAAATACACGGAATTGAACAAAGATCTTTATGCTGTTTGTAGCTAATGGGAGGCATGAGGGGCTGACCTGCAAGCATTTCCAGATGTGATTGAGTCTCATCACTGGGTGCCTATTGTGCTCAAGCTGGTTTCCACGAGATAGGCATGAAAAAAATAATACTAAATATGAGTTTCTATTCATCCAACAAAATTGTATTGCATTCCTACTCTGTGCCAACTATCTTATAGGAGCTTGTCCTGAAGACCAGAAGAATCCATAAATTTAGGCCATGTGAAGTTAGCACTACTTGGGTGAAATTTTGATGTTGGGGAGGAAAATTGGGTCTTTTTTTTTCTTTTCCTCTGGATATTGCTAGGCTGAGGATGCCATATACTTCTGGATAGTTTTGGGTTGGGAGAAATAAGAGGAATCGGGACATGGTTGGGGAAAGTGGGTAAGGAGGGACATTTACACTGGCTCTAGGCTTTCAGAGACAGATGCTAAGGAGACTGCCTTTGGTTTCTGGTCCAGCCATTCTTATCACACTAAGACAGTGCATAGGAATTTAGGAATATAGAATGCTCATTTGACTAATAATCTCTAGCTTTGCAGTTTTTAGAAACCCAGCCTAAGTGGGTTCTGGCCCAGGGAAGGAAAATGACAGGTGACCAAAGTCAGGGGATATTTGGAATAGCAGTATTTCCTGGAAGAGGCTCTTTGGCTCCATGATATGAAGTGAAATTTTGTTTTGTACAAACTCGAGGTGGTTTTTCAACTTTAATATAGATTTTTTTTCTGGCAATTCACAAAACCCCTAAATGGAATGGTGTAACTTTACTTTTGTGGCAAACTCTAAAGTTTTCTCTGACCTTACACTGACCCTCTTCCTTTAAATGACTTCTCTTTGTCAACTGTTCCTAGATAAGGATGTAAGTTTCCCAGGCTTACAATGCCTGCCACACCAAAGCCCATCAAATTCGGAGGTAGCACATAGCCCCTTTGTTTCTTTCCCCTGTAAAGTCCTTTTGACTCATCATGTCTGAGAAACACTCTGGAGCATTGTTCCTATTGTAACAGCCTAAATACAGTACCCATTTCCTTGCAGTCTCGGTCCAGGAGAAATGTTTAAAGTCTGACAGTTTCTAACAGATGTAAATTCCTAGCACTCTTGAAAAAGAAAAAAAAAGGTTTACAAATAGAGACATTGGTCAGACCAAGAGGATTTATGATTGGTAAGAAAGTAGAAGAGGACATCTTTCAGAAGAGCTGAGTGACTCATGACCCAAAAATTTTCTGTTAAATTATAATAAAGTCATGCCTTTTATGGAGTGGAGAACTTATAATGCCATTTGCAACAACATGGATAAACCTATAGATTACCCTAATAAGTGAAGTAAGCCAGTCAGAGAAAGACAAATATCATATATTGCTTATATGTGAAATATATTTCTTTTTAAAACAGGAAACAAATGAACTTATTTACAAAACAGAAATAGACCCACAGACATAGAAAAACAAACCTATGGTTACCACAGGGGAAAGGGGAGGGTATAAATTAGGAGTTTGGGATTAACATATACACACTACTATATAAAAAAATAGATGAACAACAAGGACCTACTGTATGACTCAGGGAACTATACTCAATACTCTGTAATAACCTATATGGGAAAAGAATAGGTATATGTGTAACTGAATCACTTTGCTGTACACCTGAAACTAACACAATACTGTAAATCAACTAAACTTCTATAAAAAAGAGCTCATTAGAGTTCCATCAGTTAAAAGAGACATGAAAGTAGAATGTATGATTATCTTCAGAATGTAGCAATAGTAATTATAGCTTCTATCTATTGAACGTCTTCTATAAGATAGTTACTTGAATATATACAGATTATCCAGAATTATGCATGAAAATGAGGAAGAACTTATATTCATTTTCTATCACTGCATATCAAATTACCATAAATTTAGTACCTTGAATCCATACCTATGATCTGCTTCTGCAGGTCAGAAGTACAGGTGAGCTCAGCTGGTCTCTGGTCAGGTACCATGAAGCTTGAATCAATGTGTTAACCAGGCTGAGAGCTTACCTGGAGAACTGGGGGAAGAATCCATTTCCAAACTCAAGCAGGTGGTTGACAGAATGCATTTCGTTATGGTTATAGAACTGAGATTCCCATTTCCTTGCTGGCTGCAGAGGGTCCGTCTCTACCCCTAGAGGCCCCCGCATAGCTCTCTCCTCCATCTGTAAACCAGCAATAGCACCTTGAGGACTTCTTGTGCTTCAGATCGCTGTGACATCCCCTTCTGCCTTCTTCTGCCTTTTAAAAGGAGCATGTAATTCGATCAGGCTCATCTGGATAATCTCCCAAATTTAAGGTCAACTGATTTGCATCTTAAATTACAAGTGCAAAGTCCCTTCGCAGTAATACCTAGATTCGTGTGTTTGAATCACCAGGGAATGGAAATCTTGGGGAAAAGTAGACAGTCCTTGGAATTCTGCCTACCGCATAAAGTCCTAGAATTTCTTAAAATTGAGCATGTTGAGGTATGCTAACAGATCTAAATTCCTGCTCTGAAAATGTTTTCATCTCTCTGTGTCCTCGTATCCATGAATCTAAGAGGCCACTTGGCAAACAGAGCTCTTTTTTAGGAAAAAAAAAAAATAACATATTCATCACCCTTCCATCCCCCACATACATATACACACATACACAACATGCACACATGCTTTAAGTTCTAAGGTAACTCAGAATATCGACTTTTGCTTTTCTAGTGAGGAAAAATTTGTCACTCATTAACCTGAAAGATCAACACAAACAAAATTTAAAAATTGAGAAATGACATGGCACTAATTTGGGATTATAACGAATTTGTAAGGTGAAGCAAAGACAGACATGCTTGCATATATGCTCTAGACACATTACCACACGCCCGGTTTGAAGTCTCAGAATCAGCTCTAAATCATGTCAGCCTCACAGTGCTCCTTTGTTTTGAATCCTCTATCAAAGTGCCAAAGCCATTCAATGGACTCTCCTTTGTAAATGCTGACTGCTTTGTGTCTTTACCAATTCACAGTATCCAGCTGAAGCTCGGATGTCACAGTTTGTGAACAAACGGCTTCCTTCTCTCTTTCTCTTGTCAGACTGCCAAGAAGCTGGCAATCAACCAAGGCTGGTTCTACTGGGTAACTCTTCATGCTGGTGAGTGTCAAGTGTCCCCTTAAGAGACCCCTGGTTTATAATTCCAGAGTTCAATGGGGAGTTTACTGGCATCTGTTAGCAAATAGGGACTTTCGTTTTGTCTCCCCTAGGCTCTAATCAGACAGCACTTGCCATCTTTCCTGTTCCCAGTCTAATTTCCATCTCAGGGTCTTCATTTATGTTTGTCCCCTACCTGAGAACTTCCTTCTTTCTTTCTACTTATTTAGAAGGTTATAAATTCTTGATTCAATTTATTTAATACATATAGGCCTATTCAGATTGTCTGTTTTCCTTGTGTGAGTTTTGGTAGTTTGTATCTTCCAAGGAATCAGTCCATTTCATCTATTATCAAATTTGTGGGCCTTTGTTGTTCATAGTTCTGAGTATTCTTTTATTTTTTAGTCTTTTATTATTGTTTCAACATACACGGGATCAGTTGTGATGATCCATGTCAGATATGGAAATTGGTATCTCCTCTCTGTTTTCTTGATGTCAAATGACAACCAGTTAGACTTAGTTAAGGGGAAATTGTATTGAAAAGACTATTCCAATAGGGAGAACACTCCAAGCACAATCAAAATCAAACAGAAAACAGTATCCTTTTCTAGGGATGGGGGAGTAGGATGAACAGGAATTTTTAGGGGAAACTGAGTAAGAATGAACAGACAGCATCGTAATTAAGGTGGTCTGACGGGATATGCTTCTGTTTTTCACCGTGGTCAGCCAGTTCTCAGGATGAATTTAAGGAGAGGTGCTCTGTTTTACTGCTTGTTCAAACTGGGAGACAAGCCAAAGTTCAGGGGTCCTTGGGGAGGAGAGAAGCCTGCCTAGAAACTGGCGAAGCCAGGGTAGAAGGTAAATTGTGGACAATTGTAAACACTTGGTCATTGCTCAGCCTGGCTAGAGGTTTATCAGTTTCACTGATATTTTCAAAGAACCAGCTTTGGATTCATTGATTCTCTCTATTATTTTCCTGTTTCCAATATCATTCACTTCTGCTATAATTTTTTGTATTCTACTTGCTTTAGGCTTAAATGGGTCTTCCTTTATTTTCTTAGATGGAAGCTTATATTGTTATAAAAGTCCTTCCCTCTTTCTTAACATACACATTTATTGCTATAAATTTCCATCTGAACATTGCTTTTTCTGCATCCCAACTTACTTTGATAAACTGCATTTAGATTTTTCCTTTAGTTCAAAATATTTAAAAAATATTTTTCTAGAGATCTCTTTGTCCTCTGTGTTATTTAGGAGTGTATGTTTAATTACCAAATATTGGGGATTTTCCAACTGTCTTCCTGTCATTGGTTTCTAGTTTAATTCCATTGTGGTCTGATAACATACCTTATTTATTTGTACAAATCTGTTAAGGTGCATTTCATAGTCTGGAATGTCATCTGTCTTGGTGAATGTTTCATGTGAACTTGAGAAGAATGTGTATTCTGCTATTGTTGAAGGGATATTCTATAAATATCAGTTAGATCAAGTGGATTGAGAGTGCTGTTTAAGTCAACTATATCCTTGGTGATTTTCTTCCTGCTTGAACTACCAAATACTACTAATAGACTATGCTGAAGTCTCTGACTATAATAGTGGACTTGTCTATTTCTTCTTGTAGTTCTGTCAGTGTTTGCCTCATGTATTTTGATGCTCTATTAAGTACATAAATGTGTAAATTTGTTATGTGTTCTTGGAGGAGTGACAACTCTTCATCCTTGATAGTTTTCCTTGTTCTGAAGTCTGCTTTCTCTGAAATTGATAGCACTATTCCAGTTTTCTTTTGATGTGTTAACATAGTATAGCTTTCTCTTGCCCCATTTACCTACCTGAGTCTTTGTTTTTTAATGGGTTTCTATAGACAACATACAGTTTGGTCTTGTACGTTCATTCACTCTGGCAATCTCTGTCTTTAATTGGTGTATTCCTTCTACATGTTTAGACTTTATTCATTGTGACAGGCAAAATAATGTCTCCCAAAGATATTCATGCTTTAATATCTGGAAACTGTGACTATGATGCATTTCATGGCAAACAGGAATTTGCACAAGTGACTAAAGTTGAGATGGAGAATGTTTTTTCTGGATTTTCTGGATGGACCCAATCTAAATCACTGTGAAAAAGGAAGGCAGCTGAGTAGGTCAGAGTATGTGATGTGAGAAGGACCCAATCTGCCATTGCTAACTTTAAAGGTAGAAGAAGGGGTCCATGAGCTAAGGAATGAGAGCTGCCGCTAGAAAGTGGAAAAGACAAGGAAATGGAATGTTACCAAGAGCCTACAGTAAGGAACACAGCCCTCCAATACCTTGATTTTAGCCCAGTAAGACTAGCTCAGATTTCTGACCTATAGAACCATAAGATGATACATCTATATTGTTAAACTCTCTAACTTTGTGGTAATTTGTTAGGTAGCAATAGAAAACTAATAGGCTCACATTTCGTATTTCAGGATCAAATCCAGTCTAAATCTCCCTGGTATAGGTAGTACTTATATACCAACCTGGCCTGAGCTTCGATTCCTTTTGTGGTAAATCACCTTCCTACCATTCTTACCTGTTTTGGGTTTCATGCATTTCGGTTTGTGTATATGAGACAGAGTTAGTGTTTGTCTGTGTTGTTGCTATTCTTCTTTACCAGCCCCCCACTGAGCTGGACTAATATTTGTTCCTAAAATTTTTCAGTTTTATATTACTTAGATGCATATTAGAAGTATACAAGAATAAGACCAATTTGATTGAGGAGAAAGGCCATGTGCTGACATTAGATAATCAGAGATGCTAATTCCATGTTACCTAAAATGACACCCAAACCTCAGTGCTCTCATCTGTAAGATAGGAATAAACATATCTACCCCAGTGAATACTTGTAAGGATTCAAGTCAGAAGCATGTAAATTGTTTGCCACTGAGTATTTGTTTAGATATTAGATATTCCAGTGCTTGATTTTCTTAATAGAAATGAAATAAACAAGATAATTATCAGCATGAAATTTTCACTTCTGTTGCTCTATTTAAAAAATAGCAGTGGGAGACAAGGAGAAAGTTTATTCCTAGCATTTTCCTGAGTGAGTACACACAAATACTTCAGTTCTTGAGGGTCAACAGTCCTGTCCATAAGATGATCTCCTATTCAATCCAATTATATGTAAGTAAACATGACACTTGTGCATACATCACTCATTTCCATGGTCTGAAAGATAACAATTACATTGTTTTCCCTTCATTTAGCTCATACTCATGAGCTAATTGGACATGCATTACATTATTTCAAAATTCAATCTTGTCAACAAAAACAGGCACTTCATATGATCATTTTCATTTTAATGTATTTTTAGACTGGTAGGCACTTTACTGGTGACATTTTACTAAAATAAATTTTGTTTTCACAGCACATAGAAGAAAAATTTTATTAATTTGAGTATTGTGGGCTTTTGAAAATAATTTAATTACATATAACTGATACAATTGTTATTTAACAATACAGATGCACAGAGAAGACTCAGAAAAGAAAGACTCAGAAAATTCAACAGAATATCTTTAAATCCAGTCATTCCCTTTATACATATATATATGAATGATATGTCTATATCATATACAGATTATATAGATCATTCCTTGTATATATATGATGCATATATATCATACATACATGACCATATATACATATAAGATATATCAATATATATACATACATATTTATATGTGTTTTACATTTGTTTTAAATTTATAAATAAGCTTGTTTTAAATTTCCCAAATACTATGTAGTTGAAAGTGGCTTCTGGTTTGCCTTCCGGCAGGCCCTTCTGAGATAAATTCTCCATGGGTCCATCGTGTCTTTGGGGCACAGAAGCCCTGAGGTCTTTTTAAGAGACTATCTCTTCAGGGATATTTATAATCCAAACAGCGTCCAAAGGTAGAAATTGTATCTTTCTCCAAAGCAGAGGAAAGCTTTCCTTACTCTCCAGTCTAATAAATGTAGTGCTTTCCTCCAGGGAACATTATTTGCAGATGTTCTTGCTGTCTACTATAAACTATTCGGGTCTCCAAAACCTGGGGTGATTCTTCTGTAACAATACTTGATGCCCTGGCCCTCTTTGTGTCACCCTATGGGAATTGGGGCATGGAAACACTAAGCAAAGGTGTTAATATTGTGGCTACAGATATTTCTGTAAATAATGATCTCTCCTTTGACTCTGACCCAGGACCCCGGCTGACTTGTTAGTTTGCAAGTACAGTAAAATGTCAGGCCCATGGCAGCTCCTGACAGAATGAGATAGTAACACCTGTGACACAAGAAGGGCTTCATGTCCACAAAATAGATTAATTACATGTGTGCGCATTTTCAAGAAGCCTAGAAACATGATTTTCACACATATGCAGAAGTGGCTTAGTGTAGCAGGATGAATACAAGGCTTGGGGTGGGCATTGGACCCTGTTCCAGGTTCTCCTTTACCTCAGTTTGTGAACTGAACAAATTTACTTGTATTCAATATGTTTCTCATATATTAACTCATTTATTGTTCACAAATGAAAAATACAGGAGGTTTTAAATTACACACTTTTTTATAAAAAAATTATTTTCCTGTTTTTCCTAGTTGATTAATAATTTGTGCGATTTTAGTGTTGTCCTTTTTATTTATTCTGAATATGGGAGGTAAGGAGGATACAGGGTGCTGGAGAGGACCCCATACAAGTCTTGGTCCATCATTTAAAGCATACTGCAGATCTTACTGGAAACCTTTTAGTGTTCATGTGTATTTCCCATGTGTCATTAGACTCCAAGAATTCACTAGAGGAAGATATGACATCTTTAAGGTCAAATGGAGAGCAAAGGTCACATTGGTCTGCCTGCATCTCCTGACAACATACCTACTATGTATCTTGGGACAAGGAAGATAATGAAGTTAGTTCCGAAGATTGGACCGCAAAGCAAAGTGACTGTGACATATCACAACTGAAGAAAAAAATGTGTATTTATTATTTTGATGTAGGCTGAAGGCTTCTATTTTACAGTTCTCATGATAGTAGTAGGCGTAATATTGTGATCCAAGGATTTTTAAATATTCTGTTTTGAGTGTGATGGTGGTTACACTACTATATATATTTGTCCAAAGCTGCTGAACTGTACATTTAAAATGTATAAACTTTATTGTGTGTAAACTCTCTCTTATAAAATAAATGAAAGAACATGTGATACTTTAGTACCTGAAGGAAGGTCTTGGTATTATCCTTGGCACCATAAGTTCCCAAGGGATCTCAGCTTTTAATGGTCGTAGGGACACCATGCAAACTTCCATCAGAAGGGACAGCCATCTAAGATTTAAATATGTCTCCCAGATTCATTTTTTTCTGAAAATTATTTTTACTTAAGAGAGAAAGAAAGAGAGTATGAAACTAAGAATGAAAGAAAAGCAGATCCTCAAGAAAAAGTGATGCCCTGGGTAACTTAGGACTTCCTCCCAATGAGACCTTGACTTAATCTCACTTTGTATTTTTTTCCTGTGAGTAAAACATACAAACAGGACACCAGACCTTCTTATTCCACCCAATGTCTCATTAATATAAAAACATTTCCTGTTCTTTTGGTCCGTACTTTTAAATGAGTAAAGAAAGAAATGTAATTCATAGGCTTTATGTGGTTAACTATTTAAAATTAATTTGGACAGCTTTGGTAGACTATCTTGTATTTATTTAATTTTCAGAATTAAATATAACTCTTGATTTGCCATTAAAAATAATAGCCAGGGCTTCCCTGGTGGTGCAGTGGTTGAGAGTCCGCCTGCCGATGCAGGGGACACGGGTTCGTGCCCTGGTCCAGGAAGATCCCACATGCCGCAGAGCGGCTGGGCCCGTGAGCCATGGCCGCTGAGCCTGCGTATGCGGAGCCTGTGCTCCGCAACGGGAGAGGCCACAACAGTGAGAGGCCCGCGTACCGCAAAAAAAAAAAAAAAAAAAATAGCCAGTACAAAATATTGTCTTAGACTTACGGGTTCCATAATGAGACATGTGAAGAGTGAAGTGATCCTTATTAGGGGTAGAATTATCGATAATTTAACATCATCATCATCTATATTTTTTTCCTATCATAGTGCTTGACATAATATAGGAACATAAAAAAATTTTCCTTTCTGTTAATATTCTACAGCCACTATGAATATTATGAACTATAATATTCTGTTAGAATTCATTGAGTGTTTGCACTGTTGTAGTCAGTTCAGAATGACATAGGACACATAAAATTAATATCTAGTTCCTGTTTAAGGCTAGGCATGCAGACACCTCAGGACCATGAAATTTAGAGTCTGCCTATGATAGGGTTGAAAGGGCTAAATCTAGTGAGTATTTGTTCAAAATGACCAGGAAAAAAAAAGGGAAATCAAAAGCAGCATACAAAATGTTTTTGGGTAAATTTGTGGGGGGATAAGGATTAGCTGTAAGCAGAAGGTGAGGCCTGGTTTCTGAAGTCAAGTGTTCGTCAACCGTTCTGGAAATGTAGTCCAAGGTCGGGTGTGGGGAAATGGACTGGAAAGTGTCCACGGGACCAGGGGACATTGAAGATATTCCCTTATTACTAAGCATGATAGACTTTGGCTCAGGGGTGCTTGTAATGATAAAGACCAGATTTCACAGAGGAAACATAAATTTTGCTCAAGATGAAAAAATATCCATACAGCATGCAATTAGAGCAATAGTTCTTGACTTTTAGTGTACAGATCTTCCTCAATTTACAATTGGGTTATTTCCTGATGAATCCATCCTAAGTTGAAAATACCGTTAAGTTGAAAACACATTTAATACAAATAGCCTACCAACTATCGGAGAGTAGCTTCACCTATCGTAAAAGTGCTGGGAACACTTATATTGGGACAAGTCATCTAGTACAAAGTCTATTTAATAATAAATTGTTGAATATTTCATGTAGTTTATTGAATCCTGTACTGAAAAACAGAGCAGTGTATGGGTACAGAATGGTTATAAATGTATTGATTGTTTGCCCTGATGACCGTGGGGCTGACTGGGAGCTGTGGCTGCTGCTCACCCCCCCAAGCATCAGGAGATATTATCAGACCACATATGGCTAGCCCAGGAAAAAATCAAACTTCAAACCTGTAAGTACAGTTTCTACTGAATGTATAATGCTTTCACACCATTGTAAACTCAAAACATCCTAAGTTGAACCGTGGTAAGTTGCGGTCCCTCTGTAGATACTTTTCTCTCAAGGTGCTTATTCTAAGCACCCATTCCCAGACTCCATTTGAGAACATTTCTGATAGTAGTTCCAGGATGGGGGCAGAATCTTCATTTAAATAAACATCTTAGGTAGACAAAGTGTAGATCTAATGTTTCAAATATCAGAGTTAAGCTCCAAGTATTATGACATCCAAGTATCATTATTCTAGAATGTATTAATATATTACGTCCTTTAATTTTTTTTCTTTTTCTTTTTTTGGTGAAGATGAAAGCTTGCTTTATTCCAGATGCTGGCAATCAGATGGGGGGGGGGACTCCTGTCCAAAGGCTGACTCCCCACTCCCACCCACCAATCAGTGAGCAAGAGCTTTTATAGACTGAGGGAGGGGGCTACATGCAGAAACAACACAGTCAGCTCTGACCGTCATCTTGAAACTGGTCATGAAGTGGTCTGACCACCATCATCTTGATTGTCTTAAGTATGGTTAATCTTCAGTTCCAGTGTCGCTTTGTTCATATTTCTTTGAGGCCAGTTCTCAGAATTGTGGCAGCTTGTGTCAAGGTTACAGTCTGGGCATCATGTAGTTAACTTCTTCCACCTGGTGGGGTTTTTAGTCTCTATAAGACAGCTCAAAGGATAGGGCTCAGAACATTATCTATAGCCCATGAAGAGGAACTAAATGTCCTTGACTTTGCTTAATGACTAAACTATTACTTTTTAGTCTTGTTGTACTGTTTTCCTTTGTTTCTACGTTTACTCACTTCTTTCTCTCTCTCTCTCTCTCTTTTATTAAAGTATAGTTGCTTTACAGTGTTGTGTAAGAGAATAAAATACCTAGGAATAAATCTACCTAAGGAGGTAAAATACCTGTATACAGAAAACAATAAGACACTGATGAGAGAAATCAAAAACAACACAAACAGATGGAGAGATATACCATGTTCTTGGATTGGAAGATTCAATATTGTGAAAATGACTGTACTACACAAAGCAAACTACAGATTCAATGCAATTCCTATCAAATTATCAATGACATTTTTCACAGAACTAGAACAAAAAATTTTACAATTTGTATGGAAACACAAAAGATCACAGAATAGCCAAAGCAATCTTGAGGAAGAAAAATGGATTGGAGGAATCAGCCTCCCTGACTTCAGACTATAATACAAAGCTACATTAATCAAGACAATAAGGTACTGGCACAAAAATATGTGGGGTTTTTTTTTGATATTAACATTTTTTTCTTTTTTTAGTGAAGCATAGTTGATTTACAGTATTGATTTAGTTTCAGGTCTACAGCAAAGTGATTCATAGATATAGATCTATTTTTTTCAGATTCTCTTCCCTTATAGGTTATTAAGAATATTGAGTATATTTCCCTGTGCTATACAGCAGGTCCTTTTTGCTTATCTGTTTTATATATACTAGTGTGTATATGTTAATCCCAAACTCCTAAATTACCTCCCCCATTTCCCCTTTGGTAACCATAGGTTTGTTTTCTATGTTTGTGGGTCTATTTCTGTTTTGTAGATAAGTTCATTTGTGTCATATTTTAGATTCCACATATAAGTGATATCGTATGATGTTCGTCTATCTGGTTCTGACTTACTTCACTTAGTATGATAATTTCTAGGTCCATCCATGTTGCTGCAAATGACACTATTTCATTCTTTTTTATGTCTGAGTAATATTCCATTGTATATATGTACCACATCTTCTCTATCCATTCATCTGTTGATGGTCATTTAGGTTGTTTCTATGTCTTGACTATTGTAAATTGTGCTGCTATGAACATTGGGGTGCATGTATCTTTTTGAATTATAGTTTACTCCAGATACACACACAGGACTGGGATTGCTGGATCATATGGCAACTCTATTTTTAGTTTTTTGAGGAACATCCATACCTTTCTCCATAGTGGCTGCACTCATTTACATTCCCACTAACAGTGTAGGAGGGTTCCCTTCTCTCCACACCCTCTCCAGCATTTGTTACTTATACAGTATTGTTTTGAACAAAAGATTTCACATCACATTTAAGGAGGACAATGAACTAATGCCCTTGGAAGTCATTGATATTATTAGAGAATAGAGAAAGAGAAAAATGTAGTGGTTAAGAGTGCTTTCTAGAGATAGATTACTTGGGTCTAACTCCTCAGCCTTTAAAGCTCTTAACTCTTAACTCATTCTTGCAAACTAACCTGGCTCTTATTAGGTGTATACCCTGGACAACTTGTCTCACCTCTCTTTGCCTTCTTTCCTCATCTGCAAAAGAATATGATTATGATACTATATATAGGGTTATTGTGGAGATTAAATAAATTAACATGTGATGTTCTTAGAACTGTGCTTGACATATAGTTAGCACTTGATTATTTTTTCCCATTATCATCATCTGTTAGTCTTCTGGAGAATTGAAATTATTTGTTGAAGACCTAGCTGTAGGACCAACTGAAAAACATACTAACAGTTCCCAGTGTTCTGGAAGATGCTGTCTTCCAAACTGCAGTAGCTCTGGTTTAGCAACCTATATTTAGCACAGAGATAGCTCCATGAAGAAAGTAATGGAATTTAGGGCCAGGGGAAAAATATCTCTCTACTACATCTATTGACCTATTCTCAAAATGATTTTTTCCAGTCCCTATGCATCTGTACTCTGTTTAGGTAGTTGTTTTATTAACCCAAGGGAGAAATGTTTCCACAACTAGATAATAAATTATACCACTCAACCCAGAAGCTGAACCTGTCACAGGGCTATTTCAGCCTTTTTATGACATTCAGAAAAGCAAGCAAAAGTGGGTTCACAGGGAACCAAGGTTTATAACACACTGAGGATATGTACTTCCTTTGAAATCCTTTGTCCAGTGTTAAAAATAATAAGCTCTACTGCTGTGTTTATAGACAGAGCATTGACCTCTTAAAAATGAAATTTATTGCACCTGAATAGCAAAATATGGACCAGCTAAAGCAATATCTGAGAGCAAAAAAACATAGCAGCACTGCAGACATAGTAACAAATTTCTAAAGGGTTTATGTATTTTTCAAAACTAATTCAACTCTATACTTAAGATATGTGCATTTCATAGTACAAAAATTACAAACTTTGTGTAATATATGTAAACATAGCTTTATTTATCATATATACACAAAACAGTATATATATGTGTAAAGCAAAATTTGAAAAAAACAAAAAGGAGAACTAGAAGAATCCACAATCATCATAGTTGAACACTATAATAGAACTCTCAATATAATAACCAACTTTAAACTAATATTAGCAAATGAAATCCATTCACGTATAAAATGGACAGAACATCATAGTAAAGTGGGATTATTTCAGGTATGCAAGATGGTTTGCCATTCAAAAATCAATTAAAATTAGCATGTAATAATCAATCCAGTTAACATTAATGAGTATTCCTAGCCAGGGCTTAGCCATTATGTAGAAAATTCAAATAATCTAAAGACAGAATTGAATCAATTAGTATATCTTTAAGGTGAAATTCGTATAACACAAAGTTAACCATTTTAAAGTTACAACTCAATAACATTTAGTGCATTAACAATACTGAAAATTCCAAAACATTTGCATCACTCTAAAGAGAAATCCTTTACCTATTAAACAGTGACCATTCATTCCCCCTTCTCCCAGCCCCTGTTAACTACTAATCTGTTTTCTGTCTCTATAGGCTTACTTTTTTTTGTTTTTGGCTGCGTTGGGTCTTTGTTGCTGTGCATGAGCTTTTCTCTAGTTGTGGTGAGTGGGGGCTACTCTTCGTTGTGGTGCACGGGCTTCTCATTGCAGTGGCTTCTCTTGTTGTGGCACATGGGCTCAGTAGTTGTGACCAACAAGATCTAGAGCACAGGCTCAGTCATTGTAGTACACAGGCTTAATTGCTCCATGGCATGTAGGATCTCTCCGTCTCAGGGATCAAACCTGTGTCCCCTGTGTCTGCACAGGGATCTCAGGGATCAAACCTGTGTCTGCACTGGCAGGCAGATTCTTAACTACTGCACCACCAGGGAAGTCCCTGAGTGGCCCATATTAATGTTTGTGGACAATGTCGATATGGAGCCATTGTTTATTTTTAAGGTAAGAAGTGATGTGATCCTATATGGCTTTTAGGTTCAGCACTTTAGCAATAATAATGATGTCACAATCTTCTAGGAAATAGAAGACAAGGGCCTGAATTAAGGCATTTGTCATGAAAACAGAGGGAAGAAATTGGATTTAGAAACTTCTAAGACAATAAATTTATACAAAATTTTGGCCAATTCTTTGCTTGATGAAGGAAGAAGTCAATAATGACCTCTAGATGTTAGCTGGATAGATGTTGAAGATATCACTTGAATATTGAAAAGAAGGGAAGATGGTACCCAAATCATAAGTATTTATGGACACATAGATGCATCTGTGAAAAATGTCCAAGGAGCTGCCAGTAGATAGGACTGGCTACATTATTGATGGGGGCCAGGAGAAAATGAAAATTTCAGGGCCCTTGTTTAAGAATTACCATAAGTTCCCAGACAGTGACAATAGAGGGTTAAACAAACATAGGGCCCTCTGCACACGAGGGGCCCATGTTCCTGCACAGATTACATGCCCATGAGCCAGCTTTGCCATCAGCAGTAGAAAATATATCCATGAGCCTTAGGAGAGGGTATTGAACTGAAGATGTAGGTTCAGAATCAACCTACATGTGGTCACTGAAATGATGGGAAACCTTGGAACGCACTCAGAAGAGGAACCCTAGGATGGGTCCTAGAAAGTGTGAAGATTCAAGAAAATTTTAAAAAGTAAAAGAGATTGAAAAGCAATGGTCAGAACATGAGAGAGGAATCGGAAAAAAAACAAAAATCCCAAACCCACAATGACTGGAATGTCAAGATTAGAAAAAAAGAAAGCAGCCTGCACTGTAAAATATGAGGGAAATGGACTACAGGGGAAATTCAGAAGTAAACTTGAGTAGATAATTAAAAGCTATGGGTGGTCTTAGATCAAAATTAGTGGACAGTGGAAGAGATACCACATCGATCACAAGATTAATGTGATTTGAGAAAGATGAGCAAAATTTCCATGACTGGGATTCTACAGAAGTTTCAATGTAATACTTTCTAAAACTAGAGAAACAAAGGTGGCTTAGTCCATCGATCCTGGACTTTCCAAAACATCATTTTTTTTGATTCAGAAAATATGCTTATTTGGAAATTCCGAAATACTGAGCTTTTGTTGAGAGTGTCTCCCAAGGCATAAAAATCGTATTTTTCTGAGTGGAATAAAGTGCTAACTAGTGGCAGAATGAGCAAGGCCCCCTTTTCCCCAGTAGAAGCCGGTTGCCAAGATAAGCCAAGGAGGAAAGCATTACTTCTCTGTGCTTCTCTGGACTTTGGAAGAAACTTTCTTATGTAGACTAAAGGCAGCTTCATTTCCATTTAGAGTTGGGAGGGTCAGGATAAAGTTCTTTTATGCCCCCAGAATTCCATTTGGCTTCCTATCACGTTTCCTTTTTTTTCTTTTTGGTACACATATTTTTCTTCTTCTTCCTTCTTTTTTTTCGGTACTGAAAGATCTGTGAAAAGCATAGGACTGATGACGGAATTATTATTATTTTCTTAGCAAGCATTTGATATCAAGAGCTATATAAGGTTGTCACTTGCCATTTTACCTTAAATTTTTAAAAATATATAAAATTCTGGATATCTATAATGTTAGGATGCATCTCTTTAAGACAGAGCAGACATGCTCCTTTTATTGGAAAGAGAATAGTTACTGCATGAAAGAGGTATTGATGGGATGCTAAGTCATTGAAAAATTTTTACCCACAATCTACTTTTCAGTGACAGGAGGAAATGTAAAGGATTAAATTCCTGCAGAGGACTGAAAAATTAGAGTTTAAAGCTGATTTTTTATGTTATTTGCAGTTGTAATGTACATTTTACTTAAAGCAAAAAATCTTTGTCACAAAACATCTTAGGAGAGCTTTACTGTGACAAGGAAAGCTGGATGTGTCTTAGTATTTTAATTTTATGGAAGACGAGGTTAAGGCACAGAGTCAAAATGCCAAAGGGCATATGTATAAAGGTCAAGCATTGAAGTCACTACCTCTTGGTTAAATTTTCCATCGTCTATAAAAAGTGCCCTCAGGCACTCATTTTAACATTCTCACTAACCATCTTTTATTAGCAGAATAAGCTTTTGTCTTCACCTAATTTATTGCTTGGAGAAAATGGCATAGTACTAGGGCAAAAATAAAGAGAAATGAGACTTGGTAATATTCCAAGTTAATAACTGAAGTTTCGATTTTCAAGAGGTAGCTATAAATTAAGAATTCTAATTCTTAATTCTAACCCTAATTCTTAATTCTAATAGTCACACACATCCCATTTTATTTTCTAATAGTCACACACATTCCATTCATATAGTTTCTGCCTTTTTATTTGCTATATAACAAAAACTTGACATTTTTGAGGGAGGTGAGCGAAACCTTCATAATTTGCAAAATTCAAGAATGTCATTATTTGAAATGCAGACACTTGGTAGTCTCAAAGAGGCTTCTGTGTTGGCTAAGTGTCTTCCCTCTGCAACTCAGCCTACCAATGTGCATAATAAGAATTCAGGATAGCTGTCTAATCAATGTAAATCAAGAGAGAGTTCTGATCAACTTGCCCTTAATATCTAGAGGAGAAAGGCTCAAACTTCCATTCCATTATACACAGACTATAATTATTTTCTCTCTAATATTTTTTATCTGTTACCAGGATGTTTGCTTTCTAATGGTTGCTAACGTCATGAATATGTACTTTTCATTTTCCTAGTACATTTTTAAATAGTTCCACCATTCTGCATGGGTGGTTCCTTTTCTACTCTATGCTGGCCAAGCTGTGCATTTCTCACCAACTAACAAAATGAAGGCACTGATAGTTCTTGTGCCTAGTAGACTTCAGGGAGAGCTTTGAAGAATGGAGGATTTGTGTTACCGTAAGACAAATACAACCCACGGATTGTTAGATACCAATGTGTTCAAAGTTCTTACCAATTGTGCCATTTTTATTTTTTTACAGCTTTATTGATGTATAATTGAGAAATAAAATTGCAACATATTTAAACTATACATTGTGATAATTTCAAATATGTATACATTATAAATGGATTCTCACCATTAAGTTAATTAACACATCCAACACCTCACATATTTACCTTTCATGCGTATATATACGAAAACACTTAATATCTATTCTCTTAGCAAATTCCAATTACACAATACATTATTATCAACTATAGTCACCACGCTGTACTTTAGATCCCCAGAACTTATTCATCTTATAACTGAGAATTTGTACCATTTTGTCACCCTCCTCCTATTTCCCCCACCACTCAGCTGCTAGCTGCCATTTTGTTACTGTTTCTATGAATTCAACTTTTTCTTTAGATTCCACATATAAGTGACACCATGAAGTATTTGTTTCTCTCTGTCTGGCTTATTATTATTAGCAAATGCCCTTCAGGTTCATCTATGTTGTCAGAAGTTGCAGAATTTCCTTCCTTTTTTAAGAATGAATAATATTCCATTCCAAAAGAACCTCACATTTTTTATCTATTCATCAATCAACAGACCCTTAGGTTGTTTCCATATCTTGGTTATTGTAAATAATGCTGCTATGAACATGGGGACATGGGAGTACAAATACCTTTTTGAGACAGTGATTTCATTTCCTTTGGCTATATACCCAGAACTGGAATTGCTAAATCATATGGCAATTCTACTTTTAATTCCTTAAGCAACCTCCATACTGTTTTCCACAATGGCTGAACCAATTTACATTCCCACCACCAGTGCACAAGTCTTCCCTCTTTTCCATGTCCTCATCAACACTGATTTGTTGTCTTTTTGATGAGAGCCATGCTAACAGGTATTAGAGGTGATATCTTACTATGATTTTTTATTAATTTTTATTGGATTATAGTTGCTTTACAATGTTGTGTTAGTTTCTGCTGTACGGCAAAGTGAATCAGCTATATGTATACATATACATTTTCTGTTTTGGATTTCCTTCCCATTTAGGTCACCACAGAGCACTGAGTAGAGTTCCCTGTGCTATATGGTAGGTTCTCATTATTTATCTATTCTATACATAGTGGTGTATATAAATCAATCCCAATCTACCAATTCATCCCACTCCCCCTTCCCCCTTGGTATCCATACATTTGTTCCCTACGTCTGTGTCTCTATTTCTGCTTTGCAAATAAGATCATCTATACCATTTTTTCTCAATTCCACATATATGATAACATACAATATTTGTTTTTCTCTTTCTGATTTACATCACTCTGTATGACAGTCTCTAAGTCCATCCACGTCTCTGCGAATGACCCAATTTCATTCCTTTTTATGGCTGAGTAATATTCTATTGTATATATGTACCACATCTTCTTTATCCATTCCTGTGTTGAGGGACATTTGGGTTGCTTCCATGTCCTTGCTAATGTAAATAGTGCTGCAATGAACATTGGGGTGCATGTGTCTTTTTGACTTATGGTTTTCTCTGGGTATATGTCCAGGAGTGGGATTGCTGGATCATATGGCAGTTCTATATTTAGATTTTTAAGGAACCTCCATACTGTTCTCCATAGTGGCTGTATCAATTTATATTCCCACCAATAGTGCAAGAAGGTTCCCTTTTCTCCACACTCTCTCCAGCATTTATAGTTTGTAGATTTTTTGATGATGGCCATTCTGACTGGTGTGAAGTTATACCTCATTGTGGTTTCGATTTGCATTTCTCTAATAATTATTGAAGTTGAGCATCTTTTCATGTGTTTGTTGGCTATCTGTATGTCTTCTTTGGAGAAATGTCTATTTAGGTCTTCTGCCCATTTTTGGATTGGTTTGTTTGTCTTTTTGATATTGAGCTGCTTGAGCTGCTTGTATATCTTGGAGATTAATCCTTTGTCAGTTGCCTCATTTGCAAATATTTTCTCCCATTCTGAGAGCTGTCTTTTCATCTTGTTTATGGTTTCCTTTGCTGTGCAAAAGCTTTTAAATTTAATTAGGTCCCATTTTTTTTTTACTTTTGTTTTTATTTTCATTACTGTAGGAGGTGGAATAAAAGATCTTGCTACAATTTATATCAAAGAGTGTTCTGCCTATGTTTTCCTCTAAGGGTTTTATAGTGTCCAGCCTTACATTTAGGTCTTTAATCCATTTTGAGTTTATTTTTGTATATGGTGTTAGGGAGTGTTCTAATTTCATTCGTTTACATGTAGCTGTCCAGTTTTCCCAGCACCACTTATTGAAGAGACTGTCTTTTCTCCATTGTATATTCTTGCCTCCTTTGTCATATATTAGGTGACCATAGGTGTGTGGGTTTATCTCTGGGCTTTCTATCCTTTTCCATTGATTTATATTTCTGTTTTTGTGTCAGTATCATACTGTCTTGATTATTGTAGCTTTGTAGTATAGTCTGAAGACACGGAGCCTGATTCCTCCAGCTCTGCTTTTCTTTCTTGATATTGCTTTGGCTATTTGGGGTCTTTTGTGGTTCCATACAAATTGTAAAAATTTTTATTCTAATTCTGTGAAAAATGCCATTGGTAATTTGATAGGGATTGCAAAGAAGAAGTAAAACTATCACTGTTTGCAGACTACTGTAATTTTGATTTGCATTTTTATTATGATTAGTGGTGTTGAGCACTTTTTCATATTCCTATTGGCAATTTATATGTCTTTGTAATAATATCTATTCAAGTCCTTTGTGCACTTTTTAGTCAGGTTATTTATTATTGATTTGTCTGTTAATTATTTCTATTGTGAAAACTTTCAGCTAGACTAAGTAAAAGAGAGAAGACTCAAATAAATAAAATCAGAAATGAAAGAGGTAACATTACAACTAATATAACATAGACATAGTAAGGATTATAAGAAACTACTATGAACAGTTATATGCCAAAAATTAGATAACCTAAAAAAAATGAATAAAGTTTTAGAAACATGTAATCTACCAAGAGTAAATCATGAAAAAATAGAAAAATCTGAGCAGATCATTTACAACTAAGGAGATTGAGTCAATATTAAAAAACTTCCCAACAAAGAAAAGCCCAGGATCAGATTGTTTCACTGGTGAATTCTAGCAAACATTTAAAAAATAATTAATACCAATCCTTCTCAAACTCCTCCAAAAAATGGAAGAATGGAGAGCACTTCCAAACTCTTTACAAAGCCAGCATTACTCTGATGCCAAAGCCAGATAAGGACACTATAAGAAAAGAGCAAGCCAATATTCCTGGTAATCATAGATGCAAAAATCCTCAACAAAATATTAGCAAACCAAATTCAACAAGATATTGAAAGAGTTACACACCATGATTAAGTGGGATTTATTCCTGGGATGCAAGAGTAGTTCAACATGCACAAATCAATAAATATGACACACCACATTAATAAAATGAAGGATCAGAATCCTATGTTTATCTCAATGGATGCAGACAAAGCATTTGACAAAATTCAACATCTTTTCATAATAATAATAATAAAAACTCTCTAACTAGGGATAACATACTTCAACAAAATAAAGGTCATATATGACAAGCTCACAGGTAATATCATACTCAGTGATGAAAAACTGAAAACTTTTCCTCTAAGATCAGAAACAAGGCAAAGATGCCTGCTCTCACTACTTTCATTCAACATAGTACTGGAAGTCTTGGCCAAAGCTATTAGGCAAGTTAAAGATTTAAGAGGTATCCAAATTGGAAAGCAAGAAGCAAAACTGTCTCTATTTACAGATAACATAATATTATATATAGAAAACAATAAAGTCTATCAAAAAGCTGTTAGAACTAATACATAAATTCAGTAAGGTTGCAGAATAAAAAATTAATATACAGAAATCAGCTGTATTTTTATAAATTAGTTATAAACTATCAGAAAGAAAAATTAAGAAATGAATCCCATTTACAATTGCATCAGAAAGAATAAAATACTTAAGAATTAATTTAACCAAAGTTAGAAAGACCTGTACACTGAAAACTATGTGACATTGATGAAAGACATTGAAAAAGACTCAAATAAAAGTCAAGATGTTCCATGCTTAGAAAAATGAATATTGTTAATATGTGCACACTACCTAACACATTTTACAGAGTCTGCAATTAAAATTCCAATAACACTTTTCATAGAAGCAGAGCAAGCAATCCTAAAATTTGTATGGAACCACAAAATTCCCCCAAATTGAAAGCAACCTTGAGAAAGAACACAGTTGTTCTTTTTTTTTTTTTTTTTTTTTTTTTTTTGTCGGAGCACAGCCTCCAGACATGCAGGCTCAGTGGCCATGGCTCACAGGCCCAGCCACTCCACGGCACGTGGGATCCTCCCAGACCGGGGCACAAACCCGCATCCCCTGCGTCGGCAGGTGGACTCCCAACCACTGCGCCACCAGGGAAGCCCAGTTGTTCTTTTTATGGAGGTAGCACACTCCCTCATTTCAAACGATATTACAAATGTACAGTAATCAAAACAGCATGATATTTGCATAAAAACAGACACATAGATCAATGGAATGGAAGAGAGAAATAAAACCACACATATATGGTCAATTAATTTAAAGGATCCAAGAATGTACAATGGGAAAGAATAGTCTGTTTAATAAATGTTATCAGGAAAACTGGACAGCCACGTGCACAATAGTGAAATTCGACCACTGTCTTATACCATACACAAAAATCAACTCAAAATGGATTAAATACTTGAACATCATACCTGAAACCATACAACACTTAGAAGGAAACACAGAGGATAAGCTCCTTTATGTTAGTCATGGCAATCATTTTTTTTTATTTGACACAAAAAGCAAAAGCAAAAGAAGAAAAAATAAACAAGTGAGACTACATTAAACTAAAAAGCTCTTGCGTAGGAAAGGAAACCACCAACAAAATGAAAAGGCAACCTACAGAATGGGAGAAAATATTTTCAAATCATATATTTAATAAGGGTTAATATCTAAGATATATGAAGAACTATAACTCAGTAAGAAAAAAAATCTGATTAAAAAGAGGGCAGAGGATCTGAATACATCTTTTTCCAAAGAAGATACACAAATGGCCAACAGCTTTGATGATAAAGTGCTCAACATCTCTAATCTTCAAGGAAATGCAAATCAAAACCCTAATAAGATATTATGTCATGCTGGTTAGAATGGTTATTATCATAGAAACATGAAATAGCAATCCCAATTCTGGGTATTTATCCTAAAGAAGAAAATTACTATCTTGAAAACATATGTGCATTCACTGAAACATTATTACAATGGCTAAGACATGGAAACAACCTAGGCGCCCATGTTAGCATAAATAGATAAAGAAGATGTGGTATAGATATATTATGGAATATTATTTAGCCATAAGGAAAAATGAACTCTTTCCATTTGCAACACAATGGATGGAACTTGAGGGCACTATGCTTAGTGAAATAAGTCAGAGAAGGACAAATACTGTATGATATCACATGATATGTGATATCATATGATATCACATATATGTGGAACCTAAACAAACAAACAAACTCACAGATACCAAGAACAGATTGGTGGTTTGTCAGAGATGGGTTGGAGAGGTTGTGGAAGTGGGTGAAAGTGGTCAAAAAGTACAAATTTCCAGTTGTAAGGTAAATGAGACCTAGAGATGAAATATACAGCACAGTGACTATAGTTAACACTATGGTATTGTGTATTTGAAAGTGGCTAAGAGAGTAGATATGATAAAATTTTACCACAAAAAGAAATTTGTAAATATGTGATGGAAGTTAACCATTTTTTAAACACCTTTATTGGAGTATAATTGCTTTACAATGGTGTGTTAGTTTCTGCTTTATAACAAAGTGAATCAGTTATACATATACATATGTTCCCAAATCTCTTCCCTCTTGCATTTCCCTCCCTCCCACCCTCCCTAACCCACCCTTTTAGGTGGTCACAAAGCACCGAGCTGATCTCCTTGTGCTATGTGGCTGCTTCCCACTAGCTATCTATTTTACATTCGGTAGTCTATATATGTCTATGCCACTCTCACACTTTGTCCCAGTTTACCCTTCCCCTCCTCATATCCTCAAGTCCATTCTCTAGTAAGTGTGTATCTTTATTCCTGTCTTGCCCCTATATTCTCCATGACCCTTTTTTTTTTATAGATTCAATATATATGTGTTAGCATATGGTATTTGTTTTTCTCTTTCTGACTTACTTCACTCTGTATGACAGACTCTAGGTCCACCACCTCATTACAAATAACTCAATTTTGTTTCTTTTTATGGCTGAGTAATATTCCATTATACATATGTGCCACATCTTCATCCATTCATCTGTTGATGGACACTTAAGTTGCTTCCATGTCCTGGCTATTGTAAATAGAGCTGCAATGAACATTTTGGTACATGACTCTTTTTGAATTATGGTTTTATCTGGGTATATGCCCAGTAGTGGGATTGCTGGGTCATATGGTAGCTCTATTTGTAGTTTTTTAAGGAACCTCCATACTGTTCTCCATAGCAGCTGTATCAGTTTACATTCAGATCAACAGTGTATGAGAGTTCGCTTTTCTCCACACCCTCTCCAGCATTTATTGTTTGTAGATTTTTTGATGATGGCAATTCTGACTGGTGTGAGATGATATCGCATTGCAGTTTTGATTTGCATTTCTCTAATGATTAATGATGTTGAGAATTCTTTCATGTGTTTGTTGGCAATCTGTATTTCTTCTTTGGAGAAATATCTATTTAGGTCTTCTGCTCATTTTTGGATTGGGTTGTTTGTTTTTTTGATATTGAGCTGCATGAGCTGCTTGTAAATTTTGGAGATTAATCCTTTGTCAGTTGCTTCATTTGCAAATATTTTCTCCCATTCTGAAGGTTGTCTTTTTGTCTTGTTTATGGTTTCCTTGGCTGTGTAAAAGCTTTTAAATTTCATTAGGTCCCATTGGATTATTTTTTATTTTATTTCCATTTCTCTAGGAGGTGGGTCAAAAAGCATCTTGCTGGGATTTATGTCATAGAGTGTTCTGCCTCTATTTTCCTCTAAGAGTTTGATATTGTCTGGCCTTACATTTAGGTCTTTAATCCATTTTCCGCTTATTTTTGTGTATGGTGTTAGGGAGTGTTCTAATTTCATACTTTTACATGTAGCTTTCCAGTTTTCCCAGCACCACTTATTGAAGAGGCTATATTTTCTCTACTGTATATTCTTGCCTCCTTTATCAAAAATAGGGTGCCCATATGTGCGTGGTTTATCTGTGGGCTTTCTATCCTCTTCCATTGATCTATATTTCTGTTTTTGTGCCAGTACCACACTCTCTTGATTACTGTAGCTTTGTAGTATAGTCTGAAGTCAGGATGCCTGATTGCTGCAACTCTGTTTTTCTTTCTCAAGATAGCTTTGGCTATCCGGGCTCTTTTGTATTTCCATAAAAATTGTGAAATTTTTTGTTCTAGTTCTGTGAAAAATGCCAGTGGTAGTTTGATAGGGATTGCATTGAATCTGTAGATTGCTTTGGGTAGTAGAGTCATTTTCACAATACTGATTCTTCCAGTCCAAGAATATGGTATATCTCTCCATGTATTTGTATCATCTTTAATTTCTTTCATCAGTGTCATAATTTTCTGCATACCAGTCTTTTGTCTCCTTAGATAGGTTTATTCCTAGATATTTTAATTTTTGTTGCAATGGTAAATGGGAGTGTTTTCTTAATTTCACTTTCAGATTTTTCATCATTAGCGTATAGGAATGCTAGAGATTTCTCTGCATTAATTTTGTATCCTGCTACTTTACCAAATTCATTGATTAGCTCTAGAAGTTTTCTGGTAGCACCTTTAGGATTCTCTATGTATACTATCATGTCATCTGCAAACAGTGACAGCTTTACTTCTTCTTTTCTGATTTGGATTCCTTTTATTTCTTTTTCTTCTCTGATTGCTGTGGCTAAAACTTCAAAACTATGTTGAATAATAGTGGTGAGAGTGGGCAACCTTGTCTTTTTCCTGATCTTAGTGGAAATGCTTTCAGTTTTTCACCATTGAGGACGATGATGGCTGTGGGTTTGTCATATATGGCCTTTGTTATGTTGAGGAAAGTTCTCTTTATGCCTACTTTCTGGTGGTTTTTTATCATAAATGGATGTTGAATTTTGTTGAAAGCTTTCTCTGCATCTAGTGAGATGATCATATGGTTTTTCTCCTTCAATTTGTTAATATGGTGTATCACATTTATTGATTTGCATATATGAAAGAATCCTTGCATTCCTTGGATAAACCCCACTTGATCATGGTGTGTGATCTTTTTAGTGTGCTGTTGGATTCTGTTTGCTAGTATTTTGCTGAGGATTTTTGCATCTATATTCATCAGTGATATTGGCCTGTAGTTTTCTTTCATTGTGACATCTCTGTCTGGTTTTGGTATCAGGGTGATGGTGGCCTCGTAGAATGAGTTTGGGAGAGATCCTCCCTCTGCTACATTTTGGAAGAGTTTGAGAAGGATAGGTATTTTCACTTCTCTAAATGTTTGATAGAATTTGCCTGTGAAGCCATCTGCTCCTGGGCTTTTGTTTGTTGGAAGATTTTTAATCACAGTTTAAATTTCAGTGCTTGTGATTGGCCTGTTCATATTTTCTATTTCTTCCTTGTTCAATTTCAGAATGTTGTGCATTTCTAAGAACTTGTCGATTTCTTCCAGGTTGTCCATTTTATTGGCATGGAGTTGCTTGCAGTAATCTCTCATGATCCTTTCTATTTCTACAGTGTCATTTGTTACTTCTCCTTTTTCATTTCAAATTCTATTGATTTGAGTCTTCTCCCTTTTTTCCTTGATGAGTCTGGCTAATGGTTTATCAATTTTGTTTATCTTCTCAAAGAACCAGCTTTTAGAGTTATTGATCTTTGCTATCATTTCCTTCACTTTTTTTCATTTATTTCTGATCTGATCTTTATGATTTCTTTCCTTCTGCTAACATTGGAATTTTTTTGTTCTTTCTCTAATTGCTTTAGGTGTAAGGTTAGGTTGTTTATTTGAGATGTTTCCCGTTTCTTAAGGTAGGATTGTATTGCTATAAACTTCCCTCTTAGAACTGCTTTTGATACATCCCATAGGTTTTGGGTCGTTGTGTTTTCATTGTCATTTTTTTCTAGGTATTTTTTTAATTTCCTCTTTGATTTCCTCAGAGATCTGTTGGTTATTAAGTTGTGTATTGTTTAGCCTCCATGTGTTTTTGTTTACTTTTTACAGATTTTTTCCTGTAATTGATATCTAGTCTCATAGCATTGTGGTTGGAAAAAACACTTGATATGATTTGAATTTTCTTAAATTTACCAAGGCTTGATTTGTGACAGAAGATACAATCTATCCTGGAGAATGTTCCATGAGCACTTGTGAAGAGTGTGTATTCTGTTGTTTTTGGATGGAATGTCCTATAAATAGCAATTAAATCCATCTTGTTTAATGTATCATTTAAAGCTTGTGTTTCTGTATTTATTTTCCTTTTGGATGATCTGTCCATTGTTGAAAGTGGGGTGTTAAAGTCCCCTACTATGACTGTGTTACTGTCCATTTCCCCTTTTATGGCTGTTAGTATTTGCCTTATGTATTGAAGTGTTCCTATGTTGGGTGCATAAATATTTACAATTGTTATATCTTCTTCCTGGATCGATCCCTTGATCATTATGTAGTGTCCTTCTTTGTCTCTTCTAATAGTCTTTATTTTGAAGACTATTTTGTCTGATATGAGAATTGCTACTTCAGCTTTCTTTTCATTTATATTTCCATGGAATATCTTTTTCCATCCCCTCATTTTCAGTCTATACGTGTCCCTAGGTCTGAAGTGGGTCTCTTGTAGACAGCATATATAAGGGTCTTGTTTTTGTATCCACTCAGCCAGTCTATGTCTTTTGGTGGGAGCATTTAATCCATTTACATTTAAGGTAATTATCGATATGTATGTCCCTATTACTGTTTTCTTAATTGTTTGGGGTTTGTTATTGTAGGTCTTTTCCTTCTCTTGTATTTCCTGCCTAGAGAAGTTCCTTTAGCATTTGTTGTAAAGCTGTTTTGGTGGTGCTGAATTATCTTAGCTTTTGCTTGTCTTTAAAGGTTTTAATTTCTCCATCAAATCTGAATGACATCCTTCCGGGGTAGAGTAATATTGGTTTTTGGTTTTTCTCCTTCATCACTTTAAATATGTCCTGTCACTCCCTTCTGGCTTGCAAAGTTTCTGCTGAAAGATCAGCTGTTAGCCTTATGGGGATTCCCCTGTGTGTTATTTGTTGTTTTTCCCTTGCTGCTTTTAATATTCTTTTTTTGTATTTAATTTTTGATAGTTTGATTAATATGTGTCTTGGCATGTTTCTCCTTGGATTTACCATGTATGGGACTCTCTGTGCTTCCTGGACTTGATTTACTATTTCCTTTCCCATATTAGGGAAGTTTTCAACTATAATCTCTTCAAATATTTTCTCAGTCCCTTTCTTTTTCTCTTCTTCTCTGGGATCCCTATAATTTGAATGTTGGTGCGTGTAATGTTGTCCCAGAGGTCTCTGAGACTGTCCTCAATTCTTTTTATTCTTTATTCTGCTCTGCAGTAGTTATTTCCACTATTTTATCTTCCATGTCACTTATCCATTCTTCTCCGCCATTTATTCTGCTATTGATCCCTTCTAGAGAATTTTTAATTTAATTTATTGTGTTGTTCATCACTGTTTGTTTGCTCTTTAATTCTTCCAGGTCCTTGTTAAACGTTTCTTGTATTTTCTCCATTCTATTTCCAAGATTTTGTATCATGTTTACTTTCATTATTCTGAATTCTTTTTCAGGTAGACTGCCTATTTCCCCTTCATTTGTTAGGTCTGGTGGGTTTTTGCCTTGCTACTTCATCTGCCATGTGTTTTTCTGTCTTCTCATTTTGCTTATCTTACTGTATTTGGGGTCTCCTTTTTGCAGGCTGCAGTTTTGTAGTTCCCATTGTTTTGATCTCTGTCCCCAGTGGCTAAGGTTGGTTCAGTGGGTTGTGTAGGCTTCCTGGTGGAGGGGACTAGTGCCTGTGTTCTGGTGGATAAGCCTGGATCTTGTCTTTCTGGTGGGCAGGTCCATGTTTGGTGTTGTGTCTTGGGGTGTCTGTGGCCTTATTATGATTTTAGGCAGCCTATCTGCTAAGGGATGGGGTTGTGTTCCTGTCTTGTTCGTTGTTTGGCATAGGGTGTCCAGCACTATAGCTTGCTGATCGTTTAGTTCAGCTGGGTCTTGGCATTGAGATGGAGATCTCTGGGAGATTTTCACCATTTGATATTACATGGAGCTGAGAGATCTCTTGTGGACCAGTGTCCTGAACTTGGCTCTCCCACCTCAGAGGCACAGCCCTGATGCCTGGCTGGAGCACCAAGAGCCTTTCATCCACACAGCTCAGAATAAAAGGGAGAAAAAATAGAAAGAAAAAGAAAGAAAGAAAGATAAGAAAGAAAGAAAGAAAGAAAGAAAGAAGAAAGAAGAAGAAAGGAAGAAAGGAAGAAAGAAAGAAAGAAGATAAAATAAAGTTATTAAATTAAAAAATAATTATTAAGAAAAATATTTTTAAAGGAAAAAAAAGAAAATCGACAGGCAGAACCCTAGGACAAATGGTAAAAGCAAGCTATACAGACAAAATCACATACAGAAGCATACACATACACACTCACAAAAAGAGAGAAAGGGAAAAAAATATATATCTTTGCTCCCAAAGTCCACCTCCTCAATTTGGGATGATTCGTTGCCTATTCAGGTGTTCCACAAATGCAGGGTACATCAAGTTGATTGTGGAGCTTTAATCCGCTGCTCCTGAGGCTGCTGGGAGAGATTTCCCTTCCTCTGTGTTGTTCGCACAGCTCCGGGGGTTCAGCTTTGGATTTGGGCCCGCCTCTGCGTGTAGGTCACCTGAGGGCATGTGTTCTTCATTCAGACAGGACGGGGTTAAAGGAGCAGCTGATTTTGGGGCTCTGGCTCACTCAGGCCATGGGGAGTGAGCGATAGGGATGCAGGACGAGCCTGCAGCAGCAGAGGCCAGCAGGATGTTGCACCAGCCTGAGGCACGCCGTGCGTTCTCCCGGGGAAGTTGTCCCTGGATCCCGGGACCCTGGCAGTGGCGGGCTGCACAGGCTCCCGGGAGGGGAGGTGGGGATAGTGACCTGTGCTCGCACACAGACTTCTTGGTGGCTGCAGCAGCAGCCTTAGCGTCTCATGCCCATCTCTGCGCTGTTAGCCGTGGTTCACACCAGTCTCTGGAGCTCTTTTAAGCTGCGCTCTTAATCCCCTCTCCTCGCGCACCAGGAAACAAAGAGGCAAGAAAAAGTCTCTTGTCTTTTCGGCAGCTCCAGACTTTTTCCCAGATTCCCTCCCGGCTAGCCGTGGTGCACTAGCCCCTTCAGGCTGTGTTCACGCCACCAACCCCAGTCCTATCCCTGGGATCTGACCTCCAAAGCCCGAGTCTCAGCTCCCAGACCCCGCCCGCCCCTGCGGTGAGCAGACAAGCCTCTCGGGCTGGTGAGTGCTTGTCAGCACTGATCCTCTGTGCGGGAACCTCTCCGCTTTGCCCTCCGCACCCCTGTGGCTGCGCTCTCCTCCATGGCTCTTAAGCTTCCCCACGGCCAACCCCCATCTCCGCCAGTGAAGAGGCTTCCTAGTGTGTGGAAACTTTTCCTCCTTCACCGCTCCCTCCCACTGGTGCAGGTTCCATCCCTATTCTTTTGTCTCTGTTTTTTCTTTTTTCTTTTGCCGTACACAGGTACGTGGGTAGTTTCTTGCCTTTTGGGAGGTCGGAGGTCTTCTGCCAGCGTTCAGTAGGTGTTCTGTAGGAGTTGTTCCACGTGTAGATGTATTTCTGATGTATCTGTGGGGAGGAAGATGATCTCCACGTCTTACTCTTCTGCCATCTTGAAGCTCCCTTCGGAAGTTAACCATTGATATAAACGTATTATAGTAATCATTTTGCAATACGTACATATATCAAACCATTATAATATACACCTAAAACTAATACAATGCTATATATCAATTTTATCTCAATTCAATATTTAAAAATAAATTTAAAAGAGAATCACTTTCTAAAAACAAAAGAGATGTCTGGTGTCTATTGAGTGTTCATGTTAACCATACACCAGATATTGTGTGAGATCCCATTCATGGCTTTTTAAAAATCCTTGGTTTATTTTAAATAAAGGAAAATTTCATCAGTACCTTAGAATTTCTTCAACTTCCCCCCCACAACACTACAGAGTTACATTGCTTTATTTCTCCCAAAAATAGGTTTATATGGAGCACACCAAGACTTAGCTGAGCTTTCTGATTTGGTTCCATCAGCCCATCTCCCACCTCAGAGACCCCCATTCTGAAAGGTAGTGAGTCCTAAGATTTTGTTTTTAGCCTCTTGTTTAAGGTAGATGTACTGCAGTTCTCTTATCTTCTTGACCATCCTTTCTCCTCTGATAACCTAATTTATCTTAACTCTTGTTAACTTCTAACAAGTTTATATCCCACTTTATACTAAGAGAGAATTTCATTTTCAGTATTAAATGTATACCCTTCATGTGCAGTTCTTCTATGAGAAGCTCGCCCTCTCAGTCAGTTATATCTTCATCAAATCCTACGTGAATCTACAATTTCATATTATTGTTCATATCATATTTTTTCTTTTTAAAATTTGCCAGTTTTTTAAAAACTTTAATCTTCATTTTAAAAAACTTTTTCTACACTACATTTGTTAGTAATTAATTCATCATCAAATGTACATAAGCAATAACATTTCTAAGTTCTGGCCCTACCAAAATGCTGTTAGTTTATTCTCCCATATGAATCCAGTGTTGCACCGGTATAGAATTCTAACTTCAAAGCATTTTCTTACAGAAATTCATAGACAATGTTTTATTATTCTTAGCACGAAGTAGCTCAACATGTTTTGACATTTCACTTATATATGCATCTTCTAATTTTATTCAATATGTTTTGTACTTGATGGACTTTTTCAGCTTAAAGCCATTTTATTTTCTTTAAATAATGAGCAATATTATTCTACTGATTCTTAACGTTTTTTTCTTCTACTCTGTGGTAGAGAACTCTAGATGCCCAGATTCATTCTCCAGCCTTCATTCATTTCATGAGGTGCAGCTATATGTGTAAATTCTTCCCAGGGAAGCATAAGCGGCAAAGATGTGCATCCATTCTTTAAATGGAAGGACATCAGTCATACATAGCGCCTGCATGCATTCCTCAAGGATGCTCTCTCCTTCCCAGAGCTGCTGGTGGTGCCTACAGAGATACTGCATATGGCAGAGCCACTGCCAGCCTGGACTTCAGAATGAAAACAAAGAAAACACTCTACCCATTGCAAACCAGAGTACTGCATGCCTTAGAATATTCGAGCAAGAATAATCTCCTGCTTCATTGAACCACTGAAATACCGAGATATGTATGTTCTCCTATCCTAAACCACCCTAAAATATACCATACTTGTGTCCTATGTGCTGAATAAATGATAGATTCACCTTTTTATGTCTTTGCGTATTTTTCATATTTTACTTCTATCTCTTTTTATACTACTTTTGGGAAAAGTCTTTGACTAGTCTCTTTTCTTATGACTTTTCAGCTGTGTCCATTCTTCTTTTTATTTAGTAGTAATAATTTTCATTTTCAAGAGTTTTAATTAATTTTTCCAAAACAATATGTTTTGATGTCTGGGATGTAATATCTTACTTTTATCTCGGGAGATATGACATATATTGTGAAGTTTTCTGTTTCTTAGTAAAAAACAATTACTCATTCATTGTTTATTTTTTGGTGACTGAGTTCATCTTTTCATTGGTTTTTCTTCATTGCTCTTTTGTTAATTTCTGATGATTTTTGTAAGTACTTTCATCTTTTTATTAGAGACTCTCTGTTAGTCTCTGCATGCATTTCTCACGTATCAAATGTTACCTCTATGGACTCTGTGAGAAAAAATGCATGTGCTGCCAATAGCTCTGCACCATTATCGGATCTTCTAGGTTTGGGCATTTTTATTCTGCTGATTGTTTTCTCTCATTTCCGGGAACACTGACCTGCCACTCTGTCCCAAATGCCTGCACTCACTATTCCAGTCTGAGAGTAAACGTCTCTAATGTTCATTACTAGCACAAGTAAAGGACAAAATATCATGTAGCAAACATCCCAGCATGTAAGAAATAATGCCTATCAACATCAAATGCCAAGGTAATTGCCCTAGAGCTCCTTCCACCAGGGTATCTTTTACCTCCAAGCTTGAGGCACCTGTTGACAAAATCATAACTTTCATAGCTGCCTTCCTCTGGCTATCCCATATTTTTAGTAATTTCTGATATTACTATCTTTTTTTCCATCTGCAGATAGGATGTACTTTATTTTCCATAGGTTTATGACATTCTGTTTTCATATCATATTTTCTGCAATTTCTGGAAATTTTGGTGAGGGTTTGAGATGGATATGTTTCTGCTTAATTTTCCCTTTTTATCCAGTTCTCTTTTGGAAACTTTTCAATATCAAAGTCAAGCAGTAACCATTCCAAATTATCCCTGCTTTTTTGTGTTCAGACAATAACAGAATTTACTATTATATTTCTTAGGAATTGGAGGACCAAACACAAATCTATCAATGGCTGTATAGAAGGGACTAATGTTTAATGACAATGTGTTTTTTATAGACTAGGGCATTAAAAATCATTCAGAAGAAATTGTCAAGTTTAAGAAGATAGTCTACCCATCATTCAGTTGGCTGCAGCCAGAGTACTGATTCCTCTGTACACCTTTATTCCAGTAGATAGCTGATACAAACCCTTCACTATGGCAGATAAAGAATGTTTTCAGATTTCAAGAGTCTCCAATAAACACACTGAACACTGGGAGCATATATTTCAACTACAATGATTTTCTTTCATTACAGTAATAATAAAGATTGTTTTCTAGCCCTTATGTGTTAGATTCTAGATTAAGTGTTTTTTGTACATTGTTTCTTTAACTATCACTATATCTCTATTAGTTAGGTACTTATATCTGTTTCACCAAGGAGAATACTGAGGCTGGAGAGAATAAGTAACTCATCCAAGGTCATATAAATCAGTGACGGCATTTGAATTGAGGTCCACCTGGTTTCAAAGTGCATGATTTGATCACTCTGCTATATTGCTATATTGTTCTGTCCTATAAAGCACTATGCTATATTGATTTCCCCCTTGGTCTATACACTATCCTAATAAATCTAATGAGTTTTCTTTAATTTCAATAATAAGTTATATTATTGATTCCATTTCAACCTGAAATGGCAGAATCAACTGGAACAGTCTCAGAGAAAGAATGAGATATATATTTAAAACCCTTAGCATAGGAGCTGACAGATAATATGCACTTCATAGCTGTATGTCATTACAGATGAAATGCTCTCATATGCTTCATTCCAAAAGGCCCAGTTGTCAACTATTAATAAATCACATATTCACTCTCAGCATTTAGTTGAGATGCACTTAGAGTGAAATACCAATACCCAAGAGTATGAACTTTAGTGGTGAAATTTCTTGCTAATTTTTACTTTGTTATCTCTCAACATATAGAAATGCAAAATTAGAATTCAAATTTCTGGAATAAACATTTGTCTATTTTCTTATAATTGTGGCCTAATCATAATACGAAGATGTATATACAGTATGACACACAAGTTTAACTATACCTTTTAGTGAGTAAACTTGTGTGTGTGTATCTGCTGATTTTTTTTAAGAAGTTAAATGTAACTTACATTGCTATAATTGTCTTAAATACTTTCAGGTATATATGATTGTATTCACTGCTAACGTGGGAAAATTAGACAGAGACAGTGATCAAATTAATGTTTAATACTTTTAAATTATGTAGTCTTAGAATATCTAGCACTTCACTGTTTTGACAACTCAGAAGTTCTTCCACTGCTACCCTTCCCTTTGCCTAAATTCCATGAGAAAGCACAAAAGAGACAGACTGTAGGCTCAGATCTGAACTGATAATCACCTTTAACATCCCATTATTTCCCTAAATGCAGGGAACAGATATTTCTTCAGTCATGTAATTATGGTTTTATGTGGTGTCCTTCACATTCCTATTTGTGTGGATTGCAATTCCCAACTGTCTGCCCTTTGTTCCTAAAATTGAAATGTAAATCTAATTGGAGGCTGATGTGAGATTATCTCTGTTGCCATGTAAGCTACTTATATGTATGTATTACATGTATAAATAGCTATTTTCAATTTAAGCATTTCTGACAAGACTTCATATCAACACAGAGTTAGTCTTCATGATAGAATGGAAAATATGTCAAATACAGTTTACTTCCAGGCCTAAAATTTTGCTTGTGACATAAGAACGATAAATTATATGCCAATAACGTACTTGATGTCACAGAGTTTTAAAAAGACACTTAGTGGAGTACAAATTGTAAAACATTTCCCCAGTAAGCTAGTTGGTTGATATATTCCAAATGTTTCCTTAATAATGCATTGTAGTTCCATTATTAACAAGTACAATTTCACATTTCTGAAGACTTTTCTTTCACATTTGCCTCCCTAGAAGGTCATAATTTTTAAAAACCCAAATCAAAAGGAACATATACATACGCATATACACTATATATATATATATATATATATATATATATATATATATATATATATGTGTGTGTGTGTAATTTGATCCGACATTAGTGGTTTGCTTGTTTTTTGTTTGTTTGGAGCTATGTTATGCTCCCTCCTTTATTTGGAGTCCTGGATCTGCTTTAAGTTTTATTTTTGGAAAAAGAAGAAAATTATGACCTTTTCAAAGCAAAATACAAAACAAAGAGTAGAAAAGACAGAATATCAAAACTCATTTATTTGCCCCTGGACTAGGTCTCTTGGCAAAGTAAGGATTCTACCAAGTCCCAAAGGTCCATTCCAGTACATTTGTTCCGAGGCAACATTGCTGATAGTCAATATGATGTGATGGTGATTCTTTTTATTTTTAGTATTTTCAAACATATTTTATATTTGTTATCTCCATCTAATACCATCTCTGAAATGTGCAGAGAAAACAAAATCTTTGTTAGACACATGGAGAAACCGAAGACCAATGAAGCAAAGTTAGTGTAACCTAACAACTCTAACCATACAAACTCTTTGAAGACAGTGATTAGGTCCACCTTGCAGGTTATTATGTGCCCAGCAAGTAGCAGAGTGCCTAAGACAAAATTGTTGTTTTTTAAATCAATGTAAATGAATGGGTGGAGAGAGCTTGAGCCTCCCCACGTTAATGCACAGGTTTTTCACCTGTGCCACACAGCCAGGAAGATTCATTTCCTCAACTCCTCTGAGTCTTTCATTTTTAACTTTTATTATCCCGCAATCTTATTACAGACCTGACGACAGATTCTGACATTGGAGGTTCTAGAAGAACTTACAAGAAGGTAATAGTTAATAATCACGAACTTTTCCTTCCAGATTTGAAAGCTGACTCCAATTACAGCCAGTGTCATTGTAATGTATATTTCTTAACATTTATTCTGTACTTAATAATTTAAAAGCACTTCTTCAGACTTATATAGTGAATAGCCTCAAACTCCCATGAACGATAGCATTATATTATCTGCAGATTCTCTAGAGGAAGGTCTTGCTTTTTTTTTTAATTTTTAGAATATTCTTTTTTAAAAAAAATATCTATTGGAGTATATTTGATTTCTAATGTTGCATTAGTTTCAGGCGTACCAGGGAAGAAACTTGCATACAGCAGTTGGCACATGTGTAAGGGAAAGAAATTTGTCCAAACCTGTGGCTGGTGAAGAGTGCCTTGTTGCAAGGGACAGAGCACTTCTTGCTGGGTGTCAAGGGCTGCACTTAGAAAGCCTCCTTTTTTTTTTTTTTTTGCACTGTGAGTAGCGTGCAATGCTCATTCCCTGTGTCTCCTCTCATATATAGTCATGCCTTCCCTTAAAAATATTTTCTTTCATTTCCATGCTTAACTCAGGAAAATCTCTACCTCTACAGAAGTTGTATGAAATTAGGGTCATGCAGCACAGGAAGAGAAAGATGAGTTATTGCAGGGCTGCCTCATGCTGTCCTAGGGACTATTCCTGCATCCTGTAATTTACCACTGCTCAGTGCGTTAGAAGAGTATTTGTCTTTCTTGATAGTTGGAGGGTTGAAGAGGTTTGCCAAGGTGTGGTTGACTCCAGAGCACAGGCTCTTCCTGCTACACTGAGCAAGAGCTAGTATCATGCAACTTGGGTTCTAGAGTCAGCTCTTCTACTAATGAACGTGCCAAGCAACCTTGGATATTTCACTTCAATGTCAGGAGAATATTACATGGAGAAAGGATATCACTTTCTCTGTAATTAATAAATTAACTTTAGAGTTATGTATTAAAATTTTCCTGTATGCCAGGTTCTATAATAATGGGACTAGCACAAAGAGCAAAGCAGACCCATTCCTGCCCTTGACCCTAGCATAATAGTTGATTTTATTGTAAGAATTTATAAAACTGAAAATAGAAAATTTATACAAATGAAAAAATGCGCTCCTAAGATATATGAGAATACCTTTCCTTATTTATGTGAAAGCCAGAAAGCATCTCTCTAGAATTTCAAAGGCATCAATGTGTTTTCTTGTCAAAATTTCTTGCTAATTGGGTCTGAGAGATCCAATGTTATTTTTTACTGAACAGATGATAAAACAGCTTAAAGATCAATTTGAAAAAAAGGACAAAAGAGGCCCTTTTTGTCACAATTTGAAGGGAGCAGTTTTTCTTTTTGCACAAAATCTGGTTTTTAATTCCCACTCATATATGTTGTTATATAGACACAGTATATATAGCATTTAGAACCATTTTGTTTTTCACTGACTATTTTGTTTTAGGTATTTTCCATACTTTTGTAATTAAGACACATATTTATTTTTTTTAATTTTGACTTAGCATCTAAAATGTACTTACAAAGCAATGAGATTATACATAATGTAAAGGGTAACATTGAGGGCAATGGATTCAAACAGTCTGTGTTCAATTCCCAGGTCCACTGCCTAATAAGTGTATGGCATTGAACAAGTTATTCAATGCATAATACCTCAGTTTTCTTTTCTATAAAATGTAAATAATGTACTCATCTCATAGAGCTGTGAGCATTCGATAAGATAATGTATTAGAACATTTGTATCATTACCTGGTACAAAGTAACCACTCAGAAAATTATGTTATTAATAAAGAAATAGTTTACAACAATGGAAGTACATAATGCTAGAACATTAAGATGAAAACAGAAGAGTCTTTTGTACAAAATACTGAACTCCAGATTGTTTTATACAGTTACTAAAATAGCAGTTCAATGTGGTAGTTTTCAATGTTTAACTGTTTCATATATTGACATATCACATCATTTATTAAATCACTGTGCTTTTTAAAATATTATTTTCTGTCTTCAGTTATTATATATGATCTTGTAATAAATCCTTCCAAGGAGTTTCCTTTATAGATATACTTCTTTAGGATAAGAGAGTCAAAAGGTATCAATATAAATATACAAAACAGATACTGGAAATTTATTTTCAGAATAAAGGAAAACTGACTTTGTTAATCTCATTTTATCAAATACTGGATTTAACTTACTTCAGAATTTAAATTCATCACATAAAGTAGAAAACATACAAACATAAGATAAGAATAACATGGCCCTGATAATACTAAAAATGCATGGTGCTTATGATATGATCCAGCAGTTTCACTCCCTGATATTTACCCCCCAAATTGACAATGTATGTCCACTCAAAAATCTGCACATGAATGCTTACTGAAGCTTTATCCACAATTGCCAAAAGTTGGAAACAACCAAGGATGGATAAACTGTTGTACACTTTATCCATTCAGTAGGTTCACTAGGTGAATGGATAAACTGTGGTACCTCCAAACAAGGGAATATTACTCAGTGCTCAGAGGAATGAGCTATTGAGACATATGCAAAGACACAGAGGAAACTCAAGAGCATATTACCAAGGAAAGAAGCCAATCCAAAAAGACTACATATGCATGACTGCAACTATATGATTCTGGGAAAACAAAACTGTGTAGACTCTCCTAGGACCAGTTGTTGCCAGGGTTGGTGGTGAGGAAAGGATGAATAGGTAGAGCACAGAGGAATTTTATGGCAGTGAAATAGTTTTTGTATGAAAGTGGTGAGTACATGCCATTACACATTTTTCAAAACCCATAGAATGTCCAACCAGGAGAGTGAGCAGTGATATAAACTATGGACTTTGGGTAATTAGGATGGGTCATTGTCGGTTCATCCGTTGCAACAAATGCACCATCTTGTGCAGGATGTCAGTAGTGGGGGGCTGTGTTTATGTGATGGCAGGAAGTACATGTGAAATCTCTATACCTTCGTCTCAATTTTTCTGTGAACCTAAAACTGCTCTAAAATAATAAAGTTTATTTTTTTTAAAATGCATGATGTCTTTCACCAATGTGATCTATCTCATCAGTGATAATCCATTCTTCCAACCAGATGATTTCAAATAATTTATGCCTCTTCTTTCAAATTCACTATGTATCACTTTAAAGAAGTTCATAGATATAGATATAATTTTTTAAAGTTTGTTGATCTGAAGAAAGAATGAACAGTAGCAATGTGATTAGAGATAAACTGATAGTATGATATGCATAAAGTACCCTGCTACACATTAGAAATAGTAAGAGATATAAGAGAAAGGCTTGCTTCCAGTAGGCTCAAGATCTGGAGAAACAATAAAATGTGGAAGATTTGTAGTCCACAGTGGGCTGCAGCAGTAATAGGAAACGATGAAGTACCCCCACGTTCTCCAGATCTACCAATTCAGAAAACTAGTTGAAGATGGTTTCACATGGTTAAAAGTGATTCATTTTAAAAATGCTTCTCCTCTCACTAGGAACTCATCTCCCCTACAGGGTTGATACAATCTCATTTTGATCATTTTCCATTCAACTTGCCAGTCCATTATCACATTACTCAGAGCGTATCACTCACTTTGTTCGAACTGTGTGTGCCTCATTTGTAAATGACATTGTCAAGGCTATTATTGCAGCTGTTTGCAGAATGTCAGAAAGCTGTCAAACCCAGCAGAGTCAAACTGTTTGCAACAAACAGCAAATGAAACGTACTCATAAATGATTAAAGGCACTTCATAAGTGATCCTTACCAAGGAAATGGAAATGTTGTCAGACTGAGTCATCATCTGTTTTCTACTCCTGGAATCAAGCCAAAACAGGTGCTGCTAATAATCACCTAGGGGAATGCCTGCTTCTCCAAAGGAAAGGGGTGCTTTGGAGAAGAGCCTTTCAGTTTATTTTTTCCTTTATTTATTTATTTTTAATAGAGTATAGTTGATTTACAATGTTGTGTTAGTTTCAAGTGTACAGCAAAGTGATTCAGTTAAACACACACACACACACACATATATATATATATTCTTTTTCAGATTATTTCCACTATAGGTTATTACAAGACCTTGAATATAGTTCCCTGTGCTATACAGTAGGCCCTTGTTTTTTACCTATTTTATATATAGTGGTGTGCATATGTTAACTCCAAACTCCTAATTTATCCCCCCCTTTCCCCTTTGGTAACCATAAGTTTGTTTTCTATTTCATTGGGTCTATTTCTGTCTTGTATATAAGTTCATTTGCATCATTTTTTTTTAGATTCTATATATAAGCAATATCATATATTTGTCTTTCTCTGTCTGACTTACTTCACTTAGCATGATAAACTCTAGGTCCGTCCATGCTGTTGCAAATGGTATTATTTCATTCTTTTTAATGGTTTTTTTAATGGCTTTTTAATTTCATTCTTTATATATATATGTGTGTGTGTGTGTGTGTGTGTGTGTATATACCACATCTTTATCCATTCATAAAGAGCCATTCATTTTAATGCAGGGTTGCCACATCAAGTGGGCATTACCCCCTTGTTTTTAGACTCATTACATAAATTCCATTTTATTAATTTTGGTGACTTCCTGAAAGAAGATATTAATAATCTGAAAAACAACATAAAACTAGGAAATATCAAAAACAACAACCAAACACACACATGCATACAACCAGCATTTATTCAAAAGGAATTCACCCACTTGGATATAGTTTTTCTTTATTGACAAAATAGCCAACTTTATTAAGGAGAATATTAGATATATTTAGTGAGATTTGTCTTCAAGATGCTCATTGACAGTGGAAGGTCAGGATCCCAAATGATAGTGGAATTTTACTTTTTCAGTTTTACTATTTGTAGAAATCAAGACTCCAGAAGTTTGCTGTCCAAGATCACATCTAATTTAATAAAACTGATAGGCATTTTGTGGTAAACTGAGGATGCTCCTAAAACAAGATTTTGATATAAACTTAATCATGTGCAGATAAAATAAGGGAAGGGTAAAAAACCTCAAAAGATGTGCTTCTCATGGCTCAAGGAAATAGATTCAAATCACATGTACTCAAAAAGGAAAATCAGCTCTGTCCCCGTCTAATTTACATACAATAAAATTCTCTGATTTTTTTTTTTTTTTTTTTTTTTGCGGTATGTGGGCCTCTCACTGTTGTGGCCTCTCCTGTTGCGGAGCACAGGCTCTGGACCCGCAGGCTCAGCGGCCATGGCTCACGGGCCCAGCCACTCCGTGACATGTGAGATCTTCCCGAACCGGGGCACGAACCCGTGTCCCCTGCATCTGCAGGCGGACGCTCAACCACTGCGCCACCAGGGAAGCCCAAATTCTCTGATTTTAAGTGAACAGTTAAGTGAGTTTTAACAAATGTGTATCACCACAGACATCATCCAGAACATTTCCATTATCCCCCAAATACTCCATTCCTGTTTGCATAAAACACCTTCTCTCTACACCCTGGACCCTGACAACCACTTACCTGCTTCTCTCACTATAGATGTGCCTTTTCTAGAATCTCATATTACTGGATTGGCTTTGCGTGTGGCTTCTTTCACTCAGTATAATGTTTCCATAGTTCATGATGTGAACATACTTTTGCATGTATAGGTCGTTCTTAATATATTCTACACATTAAAATTCATTCTCCTTTACTGTGTTAGACTTTGTTAAAAACTGTGGAAATTCGACAATGTGAAGGGGCTCACAACAAAATCATTAATAGTTTTTGAAGGGGAAGAGCAAGGCCTTGTGCTTGCTTTACACATTGTTACATTAGATTCTCTTAATGACCCTTCAAGGTGGAGTTTATTAATGAAATGAAAACTGAAGCTCATCAGATGTTAAAGAAAATGGCAAGCATCTCAACAGCTGTCTTTGTCTGATGACAATAAATGGGCGATCAATGGTTTGTCTTCCAATTTCTGTTAAGGTTAATAGGTTCCCTACAAGTGCTCAAAATAAACACTGGCTAAGAGGTCATAATGTTATACTTCATTGTTTTGTTGCATCAAGTATCAGGACAATTGATAAAATGAGGAATGAGATGGTTAATGCTAATACCTACCTCCTGTTTGTTGTGAATGGATCATAGAATTGCATATGAAAATAAGAAGCATAACTTTGGTTTGATGTGGGGGAAAGTATTGTGGAGGTTAGGTGGAGTATAATGGTCTGGATGCCCTAGAAATTCAGGTGAGACTAGTACTAGTATTAGTAACATTAGAAACAGGAACAAGGCACCCAAAATCACTTTAATTACGTAGTATGGATCATATGGGATTTTGTCCATGTAGTCCCTGTCGGACTATTAGAGCCTGTTTCATGATGGAATAATGGGTGAAGAAGTGGAGGGAAAATTTTGCGCCCCAGTGCAAAACTATGCAGTGTCCAGAGCACAATTTCCAGGTTATATGACTGTATGGAGTTTTTTACATTGCTGTAAGTTGTTGCTAATGGGGAGAGCTGTGGAAATATCCTTATCCATAGACATGCAAATTCTGTCCAGTGGAAGTTCAATTTACTGCCTTCCCCTCTGTTGAAGATACCAAGATATTTTAATATTTGCACCTTCATTTTAATATTCCTTATCTATGAACATGGCTGTTTTTTGGATTCTCCATTGAATCGCCATAACATCTTGCCAAATTTTTATTAGTGAGTAAAATAAAATACTTAACACATGTTCATTTTTATACCTGTATAAGAATCATGATTTTACCTTTTCTCCTTTCTTGAAAATTATCTTTTAACAGAAAGGAAATAAACTCAGGGGTTTTGACCATATAGACTATCCTTCTTTCTGCTGTACTATGATTAGCTTCTATATTTTCATGATACTTTACCGCTGTTATTATCAATTCTCTTAACATATCAAAAAATACGTTTACATTTTGAACTCTCTTTTATCAAGGACAGAATAATCTCCTGGGATAGATTTATCTTTTATACAACAGGTCAGTATTGTGAATGGCATACGTTGATTTTAAGGGAACTATGTAGCTTTGTTTTATAAAGATCAGGCTTCATCAGGTTGCAGCATTAGCAGGAACCTTTGACTTTGAAGAATATGAGGTCATGTCAGAATATCTCCAAGACATGAGACGGAGGTGTCTCTAAGCCCTGACTTTTCTAGCTGCCAACATTTTAAGGAGCAGATTAGTGGTAATATTTGATGTTGAAGGAACCCATAGAAAAATGGATATGCCACTTTTTTCTCCTCTCTTATCTATTCACGTGAAATCTGTGCTTTGTTCTCATAGGAAGCGCCTGATTAGAACAGACCAAATGTCTAAGTTTTGTTTACGTCATTTGGCAATGACTTCTTAAATAAAATAAGTGTTTATAACCTGCAGAAACTTACCCCATACCAAGATGAAGATGACTTCATGTCTTGTGCTTTTAGTGTAGATTTAAATTTTCGGGCTGGTTAAATGGGTCTGGGAGGGGACAGCAGGTATGAGATGCTGGGATTTCTCAACAGCAAGGTGGTTGCATCAGGATGCGTCTTGGCTACTGAGGGAAACTGGAAGCCAAATGCTGGTTTTTTGCTTAAGTATTTGTTTAAGTATTATTGCTTTCATGACCTGAATTTCTAAGTAGAAATATTTTGAGAACATCTCACACTTTTTATAACACCAGATTTGTTTCAATCCCAATGGCATCATTATTAGCATCATTTTTTAAAAACACTCTCCTGTGATTCCAACTGTTCAAATCTTAGCACTTAAGGCCCAATCCTAAGTTTTTGATGCACATAGAATAATTTGTTCCCTGTGATACTAGAGGAGTTTTCTTTCTGTGTTCTCAATTGTTTGAGTCCAAGTTCTGATATTTTTTCACAACTAAATACATTTTAGCCTTCTCAACTGGGGGTAGGTTATGAAAGAGGCTCAGAAACTTTACATCCATTCAAGAGCAGCAGCTTCGGTAAGGAAACACAGCTGGTAATGGGAATCTGGTGAGTCTGTAGAGAATTCTGCACAGGCTGAGATCCCAGAGGTTCTGAGTATTTGAAAGGAACTTCACATGCGTTACTGGGGTGTGGAACAGATGCTGAAAGCCCACAGAATCCATGAGGGTTTTTTAGCATTTAGTTATTTAACTGACCATATTGTGATACCTACCCCTATTTAGGGGTCAAAAATAAAATCCTGTTTGAGCTCTGATTTTGTTTATGAAGAATATGCTTTGGATATTGAAAGCTGCCCCAAAATATTGTTGATGTGTTTTGAGGAGTATGTGTAGTTGCTGACTTTCTAAATTGTAAAAATAAGATCTAAATGGAAAACTTACTAATATTTAACTCTATCATATGAAATGCAATTTTGTTACATTACCTTTGTTTCCACAATAACTACTTGTCAAGCTCTATTTCTCCTTTGAGAAATTTCTTTTATTCACTTAAAGGGCTGATTCATCTGATGCACCATCAGACTACCACCAGTGGATGTATATTATTTCTTATTGCAGTATGCTACAGATATTTCAGTAATTTCCCTTTATTCACAAAATATTTCAGCACCTCACTTTCTGTATTCTTGTCTATAACTACCTCAACATCATTTCTTATGACTACGACATTCACACAATTCCATCTCGTCCTCTAACTTCAGCTATTCAACCTTAAGTCTACATTTTCACCTTTGAAACTCTGATTTCCATTACCTTGGTCTCTGGATATCATAACCTACATTTAAATCTTGTTTATGATTTTATCTCAACTCCAACAATTTTTCAGCCACATGGGGATATCCAAGGAATGATCTGACTGCCTTTTCACTGCTTTCCTTTGCATTATAATTTCCCTTCTAACTCAACTTAGATTCAATAATCTGACACTAAAATTGCTTCTTTACGTAGATTCTAAGCTCCCCTGTATCTATCTTTATTTGTCACACATACCTGACCAAAATCAAGCTTATTTAAGTGGCATACTGACTAATGCACTTTTGAATGGTGGGATGGAATTATCATATATATTTATGATATTCTATATTATATGTAATATATTATATGTAGTAGTATATATTATATATATATATATCCTTCTGAATGGACTAGCTTTAAGTTTATGATAACGATTTTCAACTGTGCCTTCAGCACTGCCTGATGTCTCAATATTTTTCTAGTTCTTTCCATTTACAATGGCCTGAGATGACTATTTGATATACTCCTATTTCTTCTCAGAACTTAAATATATCTCCCTCCCACTGCACAGTCTCAGCCAATGCTTGATTACCAGTTCACTGGAAAAATAGTGGCCAGCAGATTCACATGTGTCATCGTCCTACTACCAGTTATATAAATCTTTGTATACACACATACACACATATATTCTTCCTGCTACCATGAATGTACTATCTCTGGGCCTATCTTAGGCCAAAACTTCCATTTGTGCACTGCACTCCATTGGCCCTTGTTTGCTCAAAAATATCCCCTGTAAGTAGTCTCACCAATGCTTGCCTGCATCACCAACATTTCCCTTTTTCCCTCCAATCTGTAAGGGAAACTGTGCTGAGGAATTTTCATGTCTGGGGCTGCAGAATTTACATTAAAAATATATCTCTTGATTTAAAAAGTCCTGATAGAAATTGTGGGTATGGTAGAGCAGGGATGATTTTATAAGTATGATTGAGTTTTATAAAATATGAAGATAAAACCCCAGCTACTAGAAATGAAGAGAGACTAGAAAATCACACTGTCAGGTAGACACCACACTGTGGTTGTGTTCATATTTGCTAATCTCGGTAATTTAGACATATTGTTTGAATGAACCCATGTGAGGAAGAAACACAAAAAGACCTTTCCCTTTAAAACTTTATTATCTATTTTAAAAAGTTTGTCAAAGTAATATGTGTACATTATTTTAAAATTAAAAATATATTGAAGGTTAAAAAAAGAGAGAGGGGAAGATAAAGAACATACAAGAAAAGAGATTAAAGCCAGACCCCTCAAAGGTCAACACCCTCAGTGAAAAAATAGGACTAGTAAAAGGTTGTGTTTCCAGTTGTGTTCTGGGTGGGGCAAAGTGCCCTCTGAGGAATCATCCACATAAGCTTGACTTCATGTGGGTCTGAAGCTTGAAATGTATCTAATCTCTACTCAACAAATTAATTTAACGTGTTCATAGATTGGGACCGTTTTAGAACTCCTGGAAGAATAGGTGCAAATAATCTCTGCTGGTGTGTATTCTTACAGTAGTTCCATAAAGTTCTGCTCTCTGAAAATGAGTATACAATCCAAGATTATAAAACTCAAAAAGAAAAATATGACTATGAATGAGAGTCAATAGGAAAAAAAGCTCAAAGGAATACAGATATTAGATAATGCACATGTCCAAAATGTGTATTTTTTTTAAATTTTATTGAACCATAGTTGATTTTGAATGTTGTATTAGTTTCAGGTGTACAGCATAGTGATTCAGTTATACGTATACATATATTCATTCTTTTTCAGATTTTTTTCCCACATATGTTATTACAGAATATTGACTAGAGTTCCCTGTGCTGTACAGTAGGTCTTTGTTGAGTATTTATTTTATATATAGTAGTGTGTGTCCAAAATGTTTAGAAAAGAAAAAGAGACAGTTATAAATATGAAGCAGGAATGACATACTAGCTTAACACACATAAAAAGCAAATATTAAAATTTTAAAGTTACAAGATTGTAATTTTTACACTTACAGTTGGATGGATGAAACAGCAATTTAAATGAAATAAGATTTTATGAGAAAGAAGGTACACCTAAAGAAATTATCAAGAATGTAAATAGACAAAGAGAAGAAGAAATAAAAGAGGAAACCGAAAGCTATTGCAGCTAAAAGTAGAAAGTTTGGGATAAGACTAATCCAGAGAAAGAAATAGAGAAAGAGGGTGAGGAAAATTAAAAGAAAATAATGCTTTAAAATGTCCAGATTTAAAGAAGGAAAAAGTAATACTGAGATTTAGAAATTATAAAACATTAATCAGAAAAAAATAGAAAGAAACCACACCTAAGTACAATTTGGTGAAAAGTAAAAATGAGAGACAATACAATTTTATTTTATTTTATCATTTTTTATTGGAGTATGCTTAATTTACAATGTTGTGTTAGTTTCAGGTGTATAGCAAAGCGATTCAGTTATATATACATATACATTTTCATATTCCTTTCCATTATGGTTTATTACAAAATGTTAAGTATAGTTCCCTGTGCTATACAGTAGGTCCTTATTGTTTATTTATTTTATACATAGCAGTGTTTATCTGTTAAATCCAAATTCCCAATTTATCCCTCCCCTCAACCCCCTTTGGTAAGCATAAGTTTGTTTTCTATGTCTGTGAGTCTCTTTCTGTTTCATAGATAAGTTCATTTGTATCATATTTTAGATTCCACGTCAGGGTTAACATATGGTATTTGTCTTTCTTTTTCTGACTTACTTCACATAGTATGATAATCTCTAGATCCATCCACGTTGCTGCAAATGGCATTATTTCATTCTTTTTTATGGCTGAGTAATAGTCCATTTTATATATGTACCACATCTTCTTTATCCATTTATCTGTCGATGGACATTTAGGTTGCTTCCATGGAGAGATAATACAATTTTAAATCAGGCAAAGAGAAAACATAGATTACCTACTAAGGTTTGGAACTTGGTTGAAAGCACCCTTCCCATCAGCAAGAATGGAAGCCACAAGACACAAAGTTATCTACTGAAATCTGTTCCTGCTTTGACCTTAGTTATTTACCTAGATTTGCTGTATTCATACAACTAGTGTAGAATATCTTCTTGCCTCATAATTACATATGATTCTAGAGCAGTTGTTTCAGGTGGAAGCATGGTGAAATCACAGGGGAAGTTTAGTAATCCCAGGAAGTGGACACTTCACTCACGTGTCATTGCCAAAACTCAGTCACACAGCAGTGGAATCTGAGTCTAAATAAAGATAAGTGATTTATCCAAGTTCACACAGATGTGAAGAAATTAACAAGAAATTCAAATCCAGATTTTTTTTATTGCAAAGGCCATGCTCATCCTACTATAAACTATCCTGAAGGCTCTGGAATGATCTGCACTGTAAGTAAAACAAATGAAATTTTTAGCCTAGTTCTGCTGTTACCTGAAGCCATATGATGGTAGTATATGGGAAAAGGGTGAAGGTCAGGTTCCTAGAGTGGGCTTTCCCCCAGAGGCCCCAAGGATGAAATTTTGTTTGTTTATTATAAAGTCTAATAATAATGAGTGTATTCAATTACTCTTTTTAATAATTATTGAGTATATAGGAAAATTATAATTAGCAAAATCAAGTGATACTGCTTTTCATACCAGTGATGTAAAATTATATAAAAACAGATAAGTTAAAATTTGATGTAAAAGTCTCGGGTAAATTAAAGTGCAACTGATAATATTAAAAAATTGTGTGGCAGTATTTGAATATGAGTATAGGCTGGGCAAAGCTCCCTGCTAAACTACACATCCTTTTATTTCTCATCTATGATGCATCAGGAATCACAATAGATACACATATACATGTCTAATATTTTAATCAATTCATCCAAATAAATACAGTTAATACCATTCACAGGTGAAGAAAATTAGATAACAAAGTTAAATGAATTTCCCAAAGTAAGTAGACTTATGAAGGGCAGAGCAGACCTGCCAAATACCAGACCAGCTCAGTTCTAATGCCATTGTCTTCATCCTTTGCCTCATCTAGTTGTACATGGCCTGAGGAAAAAGTCCTCATAAGTTTACAGGAAACTTGAAGCAAACGATTTTTGCTTGTTTACTATGTATAAGATGCTCACCATGCAAGTGCTATGCAAGACAGAAAGAAACACAAAATTCCAGCCGTTTACAAGAGACCATGAAAAAAAGTAACAAAGCAAATTTCAAAATAATATAAAGCTATAATATAAAGAGAAACATCAGAGAGTTTGTGATTTATTGTCAATAATAAATCTTTGGTCACATTTTTAATTACCCTTTTAATGGTAGTGCAAATGGAAGCATAAAAGATGGCATGCCCCTATTAGGTTATAAAGAACATTTTCTCATTCTAAATACAAAACTGCTTGACACCAAATACCATCTGCATTCATTTAAAAGCACTATGTGGCACACAATACCATTATTCTTTGCTTCATTTTATTTTATTTCATATTGTTGTTTTCAAAATCATGGCATATCAGCATCATTGTACTTCTTGAAGTTATCTAAATATTTTCATTCTGTTTACTTCTGACAAGTGTGTATATAAATCTCCTATTTTTAAATATTTGTTCGGCTTCTATCATTGTGATATTTAGCAGAAAAACTCCAAAGCCTCACTCCACATATTTTTTCAGTTCTTTTAAAATTCAGCATACCTCCTTGCTTTTGTTCTAAACTCAATCCTTCCCTCTGCAATTTCCTCTCATTTATTCCGTGTTTTCCAGGCACTCAAGCTGCAAATTTCCCTAAATAACTATACTTATTTATAGAAACACTTCTTCCCTATACTTATTGCCTAAACAATCCATCCATTTCTGGCTTCTGTTGCCTTCTTAAGATACTTCAGAATCCACATGGCTGGTGTCTGTTTCTAGTGCTAAGGAAGAGTTTGCAGGGAAGATGGGAAATATGCACAATATCTCTAAGACTGTTACTCATTCTTGTTCCTTGAGGTATGTTTCTACAACCAGCAGGTTTGCTCTAGGATTTACACAGAAGAAATAATGGTCCTGAGGCGACAGGGGCACTGCCTGCCTTCGGGAAGGGGGTCAGCATCCGTTGCTTTCCTGATGCAGCAGCTGGTTATATGCAGCCTGCCAAGGAGAGTGGTGCACCTATGTGCAGTGTAGGATCACTGTGTGAGCTCTGGGTGTCCCATGACACCCTAGAAACATCTGGAGGGCCAAGGCAGTGCCAGGGAATTAGCAAATTTGGACACAAGCCAAATTAAGCAAGTCAAATGAAGACCAAACTTTCTCAGTGTTCTCTTTTTTAGAACGTGATAGAAAAAGTATAGATTTGGAGTTAAACAAAGTTAAGTTGAAAAAACCACTTTACACCTTAAAATCTTTGTTACCTTAGATTTAATTAACTTGTCTAATCTTACTCTCCTGACCTATATAATGTAAGAGAACAATGTGTATGTAAAGCTCTCAAATTTATATAAATATTTAATGTTTTATTTCTTCTAACTTTACCTCCATCACACAGGAGTATCTCCAGATCATTCCAACCAGGGAAAGCTCAGTGTTTATTTTTTTACAAATAATTTATGTAAAGTTTTCCTCTCAAAAATGGACCATACTCCTCTTCTCTTAAGTGAGGGCTGTGTTAGTGATTTCCTTCCAAAGTGAACAGTAGGAAAGGGAGAAGGGAGAAGAGAGACTTCACAGTGGAGAAACCTGACCAATAAATACTACCTCAAACCAGTAAAAAGTCATCTTGATGGAGTGTACACTTGATTTGGGGTGTTGAAAATGGCACTTTACCTGTGATCTTGCTCTACAAAACCCTAGTGAAACCTTCAGAGAAACAGCAAACTGACCCAAATTGAGGCAACGTTCTACAAAATACTCTTCAAAACTGTAAAAGTCATCAAAAACAAGGAAAGTCTACAGATAACCAAAAGGCACATGAAAAGATGTCCACATCTCTAATTATTAGATAAGTGTAAGTCAAGCTTGCCATGAGGTATCACCTCACACCATTCAGAATGGCCATCATCAAAAAGTCTACAAATAATGAATGCTGGAGAGGGTGTGGAGGAAAAGGAATTGTGCTACACTGTTGGTGGGCATGTAAATTGGTGAAGGCAGTATGGAAAACATTATGGAGGTTTCTTAAAAAACAAAAAATAGAGCTACCATATGATCCAGCAATCCCACTCTTGGGCATATATCCAGAGAAAAACATAATTCAAAAATATACATGTACCCCAATGTTCATTGCAGCACTATTTACAATAGCCAGGACATGGAAGCAACCTAAATGTCCATCGACAGATGAATGGATAAGAAGTTGTAGTACATATATACAATGGAATACTACTCAGCCATAAAAAGAATGTAATAATGCCATTTGCAGCAACACTGGTGGACCTAGAGATTATCATACAAAGTGAAGTCAGACAAAGATGAATATGATGTGTTATCACTTATATGTGGAGTCTACAAAATGATACAAACGAACTTATTTACAAAACAGAAACAGACTCATAGACATAGAAAACAAATTCATGGTTACCAAAGGGGAAAGGGTGAGGGGGCGGAAAAATTAGGAGTTTGGGATTAACATATACACACTACTATATATAAAGTAGGCAAACAATAAGGATCTACTGTATAGCACAGGGAACTATATTCAACATCTTGTAATAACCTAAATGGAAGAGAATCTGAATATATATATATATATGTGTATATATATATATGTGTATATATACATATGTGTGTGTATATGTATATATATACATATATATATACACATAACTGAATCACTTTGCTGTACACTTGAAATTAACGTACCATTGTAAATCAACTATACTTCAATTTTAAAAAAAAGATATATGCTTTGCAAAGAAAAAAAAGAAAAGTCTGAGAAATTTCTCCTATTTGGAGGAGCCTAATCCTGGTACCTGGATGGAATCTTAGAACAGAAAAATGACATTATGTAAAAATTAATGAACTCCAAATAAGGTCTGAACTTTAGTCAATCAGAATGTGTCAATGTCAATCATAAGATGCTGATAATAAGGGAAACTGCAAGTGATTTATACAAAGTCTATTTAAAAAGTCAAATGTAGGAATTCACAGTAAGAGAAAATGGTACATGGTGTGACCCCATTTTCCACTCTTACCTATGACTGATCCCTTGGACTTTAGACCAAAAAGTACATTTTTAGAGAGTTATTATATGTAGACAATCAACTTTGTGTAATGACACCTTAGTAAAAATGAGGTTTTTAATCGAAACACTTTTTAAAATGTTAATTACCAAAACTTCTTTTAAAACTGATTTTGCATAGGCATAATCCACAATTGCTTGTGGGAAAATATAATCAAAGAACACGTTGTGCATATTCTCAGTTGAATTTGGGTTCTGCTTCATGCAAATTTCAGTGAGCTTCTTAGTTGAATGGATAATGAGAGTCATAAAATTACAATGACAGGTAGTTTATACTTGATGAATTTACCCTCGTGAAATTTGGTACAAAAAGAAATTAAACTTGGACAAAGTTTGCCAAAGCAAATGTGTATACTATCTGAATAATGTAGGTTAAAAAATGGTTTCTGAGCCAAGTAAATTCTCACCAAAGGAATTTGGGGGAAGATGTGACGAATATAATTTGTCTACTTTGCCCAATATGCTAATATTTACTCTATGGATTTGTGAGAGAAAATGGACTGTAATATGAAACAAAATTTACTTTCCTCTTCACTAAGTCTACATTTCAGCCACAGAGGAGAACTATTTAATGACCTCTGATTCATACTATTTATGTTCCACAGATCCAATTTATGTCCGTTCAAGGGATTGAGCAGGTCCAATGCCAGGGGTCAGAAATAACTGGATTTAAAATCAAACTCTAATATCTGAATGCTATTGTCAACTTGCCCAACTTTGAAAAACCTCACTTTCTTTTCTTAATATGAAAATTATAGTAAATACTTAATGTACAGGCATATGGTAGATGTGAAACAAATATTAGTTTTCTTCTTTTCTATTTCCTTTTTCCAGAATCCTCCCACCTCATTGCCACAAAATCCCCAAAACAACAGCAAACAAAGAGAAAATGCATTTATTGTCAGATAAAGTCCAGTTCACCCACAAAATATTCACCAGCTTTTAATTGTTCTGCACAGAGTTTCTACCAAGAAAAACTATTTGTCACAACCCCAGTGTTGTTTGAACTGTGATGGGTATGGAAGTTTTCGTCTCTCTTAACTGCAATTGAAAAGAGTACTCTGTATTCCAATTTACCAGGCAAGTTGTCACATGTAACAGAACTGGAAAAAGTCAGAGTGATTGTACTTGTTAAGATGGTGACACAAGGAAGATTATTCAATAAATATTTGCCATTGTTAGTGAGTCTGGCATACTTGAGGCTTTGTTCTGTGTAATTGAATTTCATTTTTTTAACTTCAAAAAACAGTTCCTCCTCAAAAAGCAACCAATATGACCCAGAATAAATAATTTCTCTTTATGGTATCATCTGCTAATCTCCATAATAACTGATTTACTTAGAAAAAAAGGCACTCCCTTTATTTCAACATGATATCCAAAATATTTTACACTTCTCTTTGTAAGTTTCCTGCCTGTGAATTTGCTCCCACAAGGATATTCCCGTTCATCTTCTCTTCCTTGAGTTGTTTGGTTTTGTTGTTGTTGTTATGATTGAATTGTATGAGCTGTTTGTATATTTTGGAAATTAAGCCCTGTTGGTCACATCATTTGCAAATATTTTCACCTAGTTCATAGATTTTCTTTTCATTTTGTTTATGCTTTCCTTTGCTGTGCAAAATCTAATAGGTTTGATTAGGTCCCATTTGTTTAGTTTTGCTTTTATTTCTATTGCCCTGGGAGACTGACCTAAGAAAACATTGCAACGATTTATGTCAGAGAATTTTTGCCTATGCTCTCTTCTAGAAGTTTTATTGTGTCACATCTTATATTTAAGCCTTTAAGTCATTTTGAGTTTATTTTTGTGTATGGTGTGAGAGAGTGTTCTAACTTCAAAGATTTACATGAGGCTGTCCAGCTTTCCCAACATCACTTGCTAAAGAGACTATCTTGTCTCCATTGTATATTGCCTGCTTTGTCAAAGATTAACTGACCATAGATGTGGTTTTATTTCTGGGCTCTCTGTTCTGTTCCATGTCTCTTATTGTGTAGTCGACATTTCTCATTAGGTTCCTCTTTAGAAACTCTGTGGCAGTTTCTCAGACTTTCCTTATTATTATTTTTTTAATTTATTTTATTATTATTATTTTTTTGCGGTACGCAGGCCTCTCACCGTCGTGGCACCTCCCATTGCAGAGCACAGGCTCCGGACGCGCAGGCCCAGTGGCCATGGCCCACGGGTCCAGCCGCTCCGTGGCACGTGGGATCCTCCCGGACCGGGGCACGAACCCGCGTCCCTTGCATCGGCAGGCGGACTCCCAACCACTGCGCCACCAGGGAAGCCCGACTTTCCTTATTTTTAATGGCCTTGGCAATTTTGCAGAGTACTGGTGAGGAATTTTGTATGATGCCCTGCTATTAGATTTTGTCTGACTTATCAAAATGTCTACCCTCCTAAACAACTAATTAAGGTATTACAATTTTTCAAAGCTTGCTTAGAAGAAATGTGCTCTAAATTATAAACATTGTTGATGTTATAATTATAAGCCTGGGACCAGACAAAGCAAGATACACTAGCAAGGGAATGAGCAATGGAGTGTTTGAAAGCTGAATCCCCAAACATTATCAACACAGCCTATTGATAAGACCAAATTGAATGTATTGCTTACTTCAGTAATGGAGAACGCCACCTTGCAAAACTTCAGCAGTGTCGGGGGGGAAGGGAGGTGGCTGGAGAGAGGGATCTTGAGGTCTTGATTGGGATTGGGTAAGGACCAGGATACAATAACTCAGGACTAGTGGAAACCTCAAGGGAAGGATTTTGAGATGATGGATACAAAGAATCTTAGAGCACAAACTATCTGTAGATATTTTCCATTGAAGAGTTGGTGGGTCTTTTGGACAGTTTCTGTATTAAACCATTAAACTATTTATCTGAGCAGGGGATGGAATAATGGAATAAAGGCACTAATGCTTCATTTTCAACTGAGTAACGACCTAAACCAAAAAGGACAATGAGGAACAGAAACATAACTTTATGTTTAACGTATCTAAGAGATATCCATGGGAAATATTTAACATTCACTATAAAATAATTGCTAATAAATCAACAAAAATGATATTAAGTAAAAATTCTTGAAATAAGAAGGTATAATGAAGCAATGAACATTTTCAAGGATGATCCCAAAGCAGGTATACAAGAGATTGAGGAAGACGTAAAGCAGTAAATAGAGAAGTAAAATCAAATGCACACATCAAAAACATAAGACGTAATCGAAAACATGAAGAAATTAAATGAATTAAAAAGACGATTTTGTTCTAATCATATGAATTAAAATTAAAAACACTGAATTAAATGGAATAATACAATTTTATAGAAAAATTAGCCAAACTAATTAAAAGATATATTAGTGCCATAAATAACATGGATGAAAACAATTTTTTCTCAAAGTCCAATCCCCCCAAAACCATACTGCTCAGAAGAGTCACAGAGGTATTCTTTCAAATGTTTGGAAATAGATGACTCCAAACCCTGTTAAACTTTATAATAATGTGGGAAAAAAATTCTCTTCAATATATCTTTTGATGCTAGCAAATCAATTCCAAAACACAATAAAACATATACAAAAGAGAAAATTTGCCATATTTTTGCTGAACAAAAGTATCCTAAATAAAATATTAGTAAGCATAATTTAGTGGCATATTTAGAAAATAATATTTCTTTCAAGGGTGGACTGTTTCCATTTTTGTCAGTTTACTATCATATTTTAACACAGAAGTTGGGCAAAAGAGAAAAAATAATCATATGCTCATCTCTGTAAATATTAAAAAGTTGTTGATATGCCATAACTTAATTCCTTAACATATAAAGTTTCAATAATATAGGAATATTGTCAAATAGAAATAAATATTAAATATGATTTAATATAGATCTAAAAACCATACCCTGGAATCCATAATCCAAAAAATTATCTTTAGCTATAATCCAGCTCTATTAGAAGAGCCTGACAACCTCAGATGCCTGAGCAAGAGAGAATCATGATTAAGCTATCTTGAGACCTTCTCCAACAAAGTACCATCCCCATCTAAGCCACTAATAGGGTATAAATTGACTGTGTATCTGCAACCCAAGTGTATTTCTACTCACATGGACAGCCCTCCCATCTTGCTCTCACTCCCACTTTGAAAAGTTACATAAGACTCTTTTGAAGGTACTGCTTATGAAATACAGAAATCTACCAATAAATATCTCCTTGCAAAGTAGTCTGAGAAATCTTCGTAAACAGGGAATTCAGAGACTTCAGAGTAATTCACCTTCATGGCCTTGAAGGAAATTCTTTAACTCAGAAGACAAAGGGGAAACACTTGGACTTCGGGACCACTTCCACACCTCTGCACTGCCACAGTCCTGCTGTGGCAGTGAGGAGGTGTGGAAGTGGTCCGGAAGTACTAGACAATTTCTAGTACTAGACAATTTTACTATTTTGTCAAGAAATTTACAGAGTGGAGGGGTCAATCTGAAGGTGTGAGAAACTTGAGTTCTCAAGAGCTTTAAAGAAAATACTCTTTCATGATTTTCAAAGGCTAGGGTAATTCCAATTCTGATTTTTTTTTTTTTTTTTTTTTTGCAATTATGCAGTTCACTTGACCCAGTTTAAGGCAGAAAACTTCAGAAGTCAGCATGAATAGTAAAGAAAGAACACTCTGATGGGAATTTACTGTCTCCTTCAGGAAGGTTGTCAATTTTCAGGTGTTTTGGTTTCATTCGTCAGCTTCCTTCTGGATGTCAATGTGTGGAATGTGGAGGTGGCGGGAACTACAGAGAGTTACAACTCACAGAGGAGACACAAAGTGAACATTTTAATGGGGACAGAAGCTAGTAAGAAGCTGGTTGCAGACTCAGGAATTTGGAATCAAGATGATAGGGTGAGAGCGCATTGAAGCATGAAGGGATCTGGACCCTCTCTAGAATATGCATTCTGAAATCACACAGCCTGAGTTTGATGACTCTTATCAGCTCAGTGAGTCTGAACAAATTATTCAACATTTCTAAACATGATTCCGCTTTCACAATATGAGGATAATAATCGTGACAGCCTCACAAAGACGTTGAGAATATAAAATGAGATAAACAAGTAAAACACTTTGCACAGTGCATTCGGGAGATTGATAATATTGTGTGTGAGGCTCTTCTTAAGGATTGGGTGGTGTAGAATGTGGGTAGTCAGCTGGAAGGCATTGTGGTTGGAACTGAGAAGCTCAGAGAAATGCAGCTGATAATATTTATTATGCTTCTCATATATTCCTTTATAAAGGTTCAAATAACGTGGCATATATAAAAGCACAATAAAATTATAAATAGTACCGTAAATAAAAGATTTCATTATAAAATTAGCTACATTCATCGGCAAATAATGCCTAAAGCATTTGAATATAATTTTTTCTTCTCATTAACTGAGTACCTTACAATAGGCTTTACTCTAAATTTAGTTTGTTCAACTATGTAATTTCTTCAAAACAATGAAGAGATTTATTTCAACCTAAGTTAAATTATTAAAAAATGAATTAGCGAGATGCAGATAAACCCATTTCTGTTTTATTTGATGGTCCCTTGGATTTAATTTTGAAGCTCAACAAGCTTGAGTTTTGTGGTTCCTCACTTACAATGGCCTTTGTAAGGCTCCCCTGTGCCCCAGAGTCCATTGCTGCTCCAGCCTGGACAGATTGTCTACCCTTTAATGACCACAGGCCTATGGACTATGTGGGGTAGTCCTGTTATATTTGTTCCTTGGTCATTCCCTGGTGCCCTTCCCACCCCCCACTCCTGCCACCTATGGGTTAATTTCTCCAGCTGTCTAAGTTTGTGTCCAGTGTAAACTTCAGTTCACCTAATGCAACCTGTCCTCTTCTCAGCAGCAGCACCTGCTCCCTCTCCCCTGTGATGGAAGGGAGGTGTGTTTAGGGCCCTGGGAGGAGAAGATTCTCCAGGTGGATGGGGAAGGGTCTGGTCCAGGGTCTTCCCTGCCCCCATCCCCTTTCCACCCACTGGGGGAGCCGTGACCATCCCCCCCCCACCTCTACCACCTCCACACCAAGGCGGTTCTCACCAGCTCTTTCAGACCACAAATGAGGCTAATGTACAAAACCTGCAGCGTCCTTTTTGCCTGCACCTTTTTAATGAGAATATATTGTAATACTGAAAAACATTAACTCTGCACCATCCCCACCTAAAAGGGGAAGACTCTGAACTAAAGTTGACATGGGGCACAGTGACCACCCAGTGGCCACTGTGCAGGGCAGGTGTGGCTGAGGAGAATGGGAGTGGCGAGATGCCTGGGTTTTCTTTTTGTTCCACATATTCCAGACTTGGAGCTAAAGAATCTCACAACCCATTAAATCAGTGGGTGAGCTAAGGCTCTCTCGGCTGACCCACTGCTGTGGCCGAGGCCCCTTGCTGCCAACCAAGAAAAATCCAAGCCCTGGGTTCACTGAGGACCTGTCGGTTGCCAAGAAGCATTCTGAGCAAGAAACTGTGGAGCTAAATCAAAGGTGCCGTTACCAAAAATGAGTGGTGAGCCTGCAGGAAACTTTAATAAGTGATGTAAACTTTTCAAAAATCAAATTAACCAGCATAGAGGAAACTGAATTAGCTTTACATTGTTTCTGTAAAAAATACTGCAAATTTATTGTCATAACAAGAGTCATTCAAAGAAGAAGGAGGAAGCTCCCTGGTGGTCCAGTGGTTAGGACTCCATCCTTTCACTGCTGAGGGCCAGGGTTCAATCCTTGGTCATGGAACTAAGATCCCACAAGCTGTGCGACAGGGCCAAAAAAATAATTAATTAATTAATTTAAAAAAGGAAACTTGCTGTTTAAAAAAGAAGAAGCAGCGGCAGCAGCCAGGAATTTCTTCTCCCAGCAAGATGCATAGACATAATTCCCCCATCCTTCCTGCTAAGAACAACTAAACCCCCAAGATGTTATATTAAAACAAACAAACAAACAAACAACAACAACAACATAAAAAACATAAGAAGACTCTTAAAGATGGAGAGGAGGTGGCAGACCACCCAGAATACCAAAAAATGACACAATTGTGAGATCCCTGGGTTTTCTCTCTGCCCCGTATATTCCAGACTTGGAACTGAAGAATCTGACAACCCAATAATTTTAATGGTGGCAGACAATAAAACTCCCCCCAGATTCTGTTGTCTCTAGACAAACAACCAGGGAAGTTGCAACCTAGCAAGACATGACAATGTTTAGACAACAACCACTCTAACTTAACCAAACACCACAGAGAAAACCTAAGTTCTACCCCTACCCATGTCAGCAATGCTGAGGGGAAAGCCTAGATTTCTACCCTTGCCAGGCTAACGAGGTGCCCAAATTCCACAGATGAAGTGACTAAATGGGAAGCCAGGATTTTAAGTCCAACCAAGTGGTAACGAGTAGCTTCCACCCCACTCCTTGGTGTCCAAGGATGACATGTGGGGAACTTCATGAGGCAATTCTCTTCCACCCATCCAGACAGGGATCAGTGAGAATCTGGCGAGGAGCCGTAATTAACTCCCATCCATGCCCGGCAATAACACGGGGCTCCCTAGCTCAGGTGCCAGGGATGCTGAATGGGGAATCTGGGCTTCTATCCCCACCGGCAGGTAATAGTAATAAGGCCAACTGCAACACACTGAATCTTTTTTCCTTAAGAGTAGGAACCAGTCAAGGATGTCCGCTCTCACCAGTCTTACTCAACCTAGCGCTACAGACTCTAGCTATTGCAGTGGGGCATGGAATGGAAATAAAAGGCATCTAGATCAGAAACAAAGAAGTAAAATTCTCCTTGTTTGTAGGTGACAAGAATGTCTATGTGGAAAATCACATGGTACATACCAAAACCTCAAATTCTTAGAACTTATAAGTCAGTTCAGCAAGTTACAAGATACAAGGTAAACACCAACATCAACTGTATTTCTATGGACTAACATTGGACATGTGGACACCAAAATTAAAAATATAAAGCTTTTCACAAAGAGGAACCCCTACAAAATAACAATATCCCCGTTAAAGAGACTATTTATTAAAGTGCATTAATAATTATTTTATAGTAGTTATCTAGTTATTTGTAATCCTTTATTATTTTATTTTAGAATATATGTTATATAAAATTATTGTACTTTATTATAATATGTTAGTGATATGTATTTTTAAATATTTTTTGCACATCTTTGAGTTTATAAGAAAATATTTGGTGAAGTTTTGGTGAAAGAAAGTTTGAATGGATGTTAGGGTATTTATTTTCCGCCTTCAGTTGTGTTACTTCCAAACCACATGACCTCAGGTGAATTCTTTCATCTTTTTGGTCTTCCCTTAAAAATGACAAGCAGGACTGTAAGATTTAAATCCTATCTCCCATGACTTTGGAAAAGTTACATAACCTTCCTGGGCTTCACTTTCTTTATCTGCAAAAAAAAGAGCTAATCATAGTATCTCCATCATAGGGTAGCTGTCATGAATAAAATATTCATCAGATGTAAAGTACTAAGAATTGCACCTTATATAGTAGGTGCTATATAAACTTTTTCTTTTACCATTATAACAATCAAGTTGAATTTCATGATCGGCAAATTGTTTCTTGCACTTAGGAGAATACAAGAGTGAATATGAGAGTCTCTGACTTGCAGGTACTTGAAATTTCTGTTAAAGGTTTAACTACATGTTATACCCATATTCCAGTATCACAACAGGAGTGGATATTAGGCCAGGGCACTGTAAAAGTTTTATTCTTTCCTTTTATAAATACATTCAGAGTACCAGGACTCTCCCATCTCCATTAACTTTTAGAGGCCTTGGAACTAAACAAATAAATATGTAACATGGAAGGTGATGAGTGATACTATCATGTGGGAAATTGTCGAGATTCATTGGTGGCCTCCAAGCTCAGTACCAGGCAAGCTGTCCCAGTGGGTCCCACTCAGCGAGTCTCACAGACCAAATTAAAATGTTCAAATGACACAGCTTATCCATACCAAACCAGAGTGAGAAGCCAGGGGGGAGAGATGGCAAAAGGCAGGACAGGGAATAAGAAGAGAATAGGGTGCAAGCCAGGTGGCAGCTCCTTCCTACCCAAATGCGGGGGCGTGTAGTGTTCACATATCCTGATTCTCTGCCACGTCAGCCTTCTTCTGATGGTGTGAATACAAGGACAGAGTTGAGGTTCAGACAATGCGACCCACAGACAGAAGATGCCCTGAGCCAATAACACACTTGCTCTGTGGGAGATACACAGAGACATTAGCTCAGCACAGCAGTAGCTTGACCATTAGCTCCACGAACGACCAGGGGATTTATTAGTGTTTCCTGGGCAGAGGACATATGGGGCCAGAATAGGTGTCACTGACGTGTGGCTGAATTAAAATAGAGTGAAAATTAAGTACTCGTGTCTATTGAGTGCATCCTGAACATTAAGTGGCTCTTTTATATTTGTATGTCATGGATATTTCCCTCATAATTATCTATGTTGGATACACATTCTCTACTTCCTCACTACATCTTACACTTAACACCTCGTATGAATTCTGCCTATATCTAACAAGAGTTTTGCTTCCTAGGTACTCATTTATCGAAAATATTTTAAAGGTTTGATTTATATTTGGCAAACTACACATTTATTCATCAAAGCAAAAGCACATTGCAGACATGAAAAAATACAGCCAGCTGAGTGCAAGTTTAGCCCCAAGTCAGCTAGAACAATATATCCCCTTTGCACAGTGCAGCGCTCAGCTCTTTTCCTTTCTATTATGTCTCTTAGAGTCCCAAGGGGAAGAGTTTCCCTATGTCTCTGTACCAGCACTGGAGTTTCTGCCTTCTTGACACTGGCTGCTGTTCTCTTTGTGCCTCTGGGCCACAGTCTCCTCTCTACCTGGTGTTTAGAGCCTGCTTTCTGGTCTGCTATGAGCACCTTCTCTGTTCCTTTTGCCTTGAGAACTTTGACACAGCTTGTCTTTCTGCTACTGCTTGTAGGAGTTCTTTGCTAGTCTTCTCATCTGGCCCTCCCAGGGGTGCACTGTAATCTGCTTCTGAGTGGCAGAAAAATCTTTTTTTCTTTACAAGTCCTATCTTTATATCAGTAATCTCATAGCAAAGTTGTGTGAGTTCTCATATATCTATTATCTATCATCTATCTATCTATCTATGATCTATCTATCTACAATCTATCCATCTACTATGCATCAACTTATCTACCTACTACCTACCTACCTACCTACCTATCTACAACCTATCTATCCATCTACAATCTATCCACTATCTATCTACAATCTATCTATCATCTATCTATCTATCTATCTAGTTTTGACACAACCTCTTCCTCAGGTCACAGGAGGTTATATATTGCTTTAAATTGTTTAATTCCTTTATTTAGACCTTGAATTTCCTGTCAATGACTTCCAAGTCTATTTCTACGTTCTGGATTTCAATGAGCAACTCCAAATGCGTCAAACAGGTTTATAGATATCTGAATTCCAACTGTGATAAGACTTAGAAATCATTTCCATAGAGTCTGATGATCCCATATAAATCAAAATTTACATTAAGCTGCCATTGAATTTCATATAACACCAAAGGTACACAACCACAAACGCCTCTACATCAAGCAAATTGTAAGCCAGACTTCGGCAAATCTTTCTCGTAAAGGATTAAATGGTAAATATTTTAGGCTTTCCAGTCCATACAGTTTCTGTTACAAGTACTCAAGTCTTCCTTTGTATTTAGTACAAAATCAGCCATAAACAATACAGAGGGAATTTGAACTGAGAAATATGGAGAGGATCAGCCAGCTGGATTGGGGCTTGGGATGGTGAGAGTGAGGGCAGGTAAGTAGAGAAAGGAGAAGCCATACATGTTACCCTATGGAACTGACCAGCCAGCCCTCCTGACTTGAGGTAGCCTAAGTGAAATTGTTTCTGTCCTTTGCAACCCAAAGAGCAGAATTAGCCCAATGTCATGATAGAGCATAGTTTCAGCCTATTAATGTTTAAGCCATCTAGGGAGTGTGCTTAAGAACAATTAGAAGTATGGAAATAGAAAAAAAAAAATCCCAAACCCTGTTTTCTCCTTCCTTCGCCAGTTACTGTATTGGAATCAGCTGGTCACATCAGTCTGAAGGGACAGGCTTGGAAAACCAAGTGTTGGAGGAGGTTATCGAGAGAAGATGCGACCACTGGTTGATCCCTGACCTGGAGCCAGGTAAATGGAGGCTCCTCACCCCATCCCCTGTCTGCCCACCATTCCTATAGTTTGAATGCAGCCTTGAGAGAGTACATGTTTTTGAGAACATGTGGACTGAATATGTGACTGAACCCTGATAGGGCCTCTTTATAAACTTTTAAGATTGTGAGGGGGTGGGAGCGGGTGTGGAGATGTACATGTCTTACAGCCACCACCCAAGACAAGCCTCTAAGGAAGTTCCTTTGCTTATTAAACCTGCCACCTCACACCCCCCAAAAAAAACAATACAGAAATGAAGGAGTGTGACTGAGTTCCAATTATTTACAGAAGCAGGTAGCAGGCAGAAGTTGCCAACCCTAGTCTAAGTCACAACTTCTGTCTTCAGAATAGCGCTGACATTTCTTTAAGTGTTACCTGTGAGGGTCTTAGGATCAATCTGTTTGTTAAGTGAATGAGCCACTTTCTGCCATCTTTTTGCTATTAATCACTTTCTTCCAGGCCCTGGGGATACATTATGGAAAAAAAAATCAGAGAAAGACCCCTACCTCTATGGAGTTTAAGCTCCAGTGGAAGGAGACAGAAAGCATAAAAAATAAATAAAATATATAGTATTGAATATGTTTCACAGTGATAAATCAAATGATCGAAACAAAGCAGATGAGGGAGATGGAGATGGGATCTGTTGGGAATGTGGGATTAAAGGTGAAATTGAGCAAAATATTGCATTCCATGAGGGAGCTGACCACATGAACAGCTGGGGGAAGAGCATGAGAGGCTTGGCCAGTGTGAGAGCACAGAGGTAGCAGCATGGAGTTTGATGAGCTGCACAATGTGGTAGAAATGATCCCAAGAAGTGGAGAGACTCTTAAGAAGTAAAGTGGGACGGGACTTCCCTGTGCTCCCAATGCAGGAGCCTGGGTTCGATCCCCGGTTGGGGAACTGAGGTCCTGCGTGCAGCACTATGCAGCCAAAAAAAATTTTTTTTAATAAATTAAAAAATAAATTTAAAAATTTTAAAATAAATTGAAAAATAAATTTTAAAAAGTAGAAGAATCTACTGGCTAATGTTGTGTAGGGCCTTCTAGACCAACTGAATCACTTAAACTATTATTCTCAGGTGGGAAGTTATTGGAGAATTTTGGTAGAGGTTAAGTATTAAAGTCTTACCTCTCTCTTCTTTTCCTCTTTCCTTCTGTCTTTTGCCTCCTCTATTCATGCCTACTTCCCTTTCTCCTTTCTTGTCTTTCCTCCTTCCTTTCTTTTGGAAATATAATGGACTCTACCAAGTGCTAGATATTGTATTATGGACTTGAGGTACAGAGATGGTATATTATCTAAATTCAGACTGCAGTCTCTAAGAATGAAGAGGAACGTAAAGAATTACAATATAATGGAAGTCAGGAGAGAGTACAGGCAACTATGAGATCATTGAAAAAGTCACATCTCAATCTAGTGATGACAATGGACTATCAGAGATTGGTTTTCAGTTACTTACTACTTTTTACTAGTAAGTAACTCAAGGCTGGTGGATTATAAGGGTCACCTATAACCTAATACATAGATATTAACAATATTATGTCAGCAAATGCACAAGGTTTCTCAGTGGCATTTGATTAAATTATCTGGCTGTTGAATAGTGAATTGAAATTAACGAATCAGAAAGAAGTATGTTCTAAGCTAAGGGAGATTTCATGGAAGGAGGGAAAGCTGAGAAAGTATAATGTAATTGGTTAAGCACGAGTAGTTCTATAAAGTACATGTGTGGTGGTCATGGTCAGAAAATGTTAGGGAAGTGAAAGGCATATGGCGAAGGGGTCTATACAGGAATTACTTCTCTTTCAGGTGGAATGTTGATTAGTTAAAAATTCACGAATATGATTTTGACGATGACGTACATGTAGCTTTGCAGCAGGCTTGATTGCAATCCACTCATAAAATACACTTTAACCTTATTTATTTTACTAACAGTAGTATATTGTGTGGGAAATGCTGTCTATCTCCACATTTAAACACAGTTTTGACCTTCTCAATTAAAAAATTGTAAACATATATGTCTGTAAAGGCCAAAGATGCTACAAAGTGTTGAGAGCCACAACTTGCATGGATAATAATCCTATTAGAAACTGCAAACTGATATGGAAGTGTATTGTGGTAGCAATTTCCCATTACATCCTCTGTATCCTATTAACATTTCATGGCAAGTCTAGTTCATTTACTACTATATGGATTCAATAGTGACACATTCATAAAAGTTTAAATAAATGTCAGACATAAAAATGCTGAGGAAGCTTCACGTGACCAGTGATGTAATACCATGCAACGAACTTGTTTTTAAAATAAGTTAACTATGATCATGTTATGTCAGTTTATGTACTAGTTACAATTTATAATTTTCCAAGTTATCTGGGAAGCATTTATTCATAGCATCAAAAAAAGTTGGAAGATGTTTCAAGCCTTCAGATTTATAATTAGTAGCCTAAAACAGTTAAGGCTAAATCTTTTTATTGTACACAATTTAAATGATCAATCTGACGAGACAGTATACTTAGAAATGTTTAAAAGTTTTCAATAATTTTGTATATATTTCATTTAAGATCTACTAACTTGGAAATCTCTCATAATTTTACCACTTTAAGCCTTTCAGAACAAAACCAAGTTAAAACAAGAATTCCTTTGACCATAGGGGAAATATTAAGATTAAAATTAATAAGGTGTCTCTTAGTTAAATAATTTTGAGAAATACTAAATATAACTAAGTTGAACAGATTTCTCAATAAATTTAATGGACCATACTTTGCATTGAAAATTACCATGGGGGTGTCAGAAAATCATAGAACTATTTTATCCATAGAGCATTTGCCAAGGCTCTATAGAATCATGGAATAAAATTCAATAAATATATATAAAAGAAAATTATATATAAAAGAAAAGCATTAGACTCAAAACTTAATAAGATAGCCTTCTGTGAAAAGTAATACTAATATGTTAGGAATAAGAGAGATGATGGAAAACAAGAACATTGGTCCAAATTTCTGTAACCACTTCATGAACCTGAAAATACATACAAACACTACAGTATAAGATTTTTTAAATGAATTTGAAAAGTAAACTCTGCTATTGAAAGAATTTAGTCTACAGTATATTCATTGTTGTTCATAATGATGGTCCTGATTCATCAAGAGAAGTGAAAAGACAATTTCAAATCAAAGGAAATCATATACAATACACAACCAGAAAGAAAAAAGCAGCACCAAGAATGTATAAATGACCCATGTATGTCAATAAAAAAAGCATAAACAACATGAGAAATAATACACAGTGTGTTCATTCATCACAATGGAATTAAACAAGAAGTCAATAACAGAATTTTGGAACACTTACAAATATTTGGAAATAAATAACACACTCTAAAATAATCAATGGGTATAAGAAGAAACCAAAAAGAAATTTTAAAAAATATGTTGAGATACATAAAAGTGAAGACAAGGAATACTTGGGAATTCCTTGGCCATCCAGTGGTTAGGACTTGGCACTGCCATGGCCTGGGTTCAATCCCTCGTTGGGGAACTAAGATCCCTTAAGCCGTACCATGCAACAAAAAACAATAACAACAAAAAAAGTCAAAGAATACTAAAAAATAGAGTGCAGCAAAAGCAGTACTCAGAGTGAGAGTTATAGCTGTAAATTCCTATAGTAATAAAGATGAAAGATCTAAAATCAGAAACAAAACCATCCACCTTAAGGAACAAACTAAACCCAAAGCTGGCAGAAGGAAGAAAATAATAAAGATTAGAGCAGAAAATAAACAAAATAAAAATAGAAACATAATTCTAAAAAATCAATGTAACCCAAACTGGTACTTTGGAAAGATCTATAAATCTGATAAACTTTGTCTAGAATGACTTAGAAAAAAAAGAAAAGAGGAAACTCCAATTACTAGACTCAGAAGTGAAAAAAGAGGCATTACTATGAAACTTACTGAAATAAAAAGGATAACAAGGGAATAGAATGAACAGGACACCCAAATGGGTGATTAAAATACTCATGCTCCTTAGTAATCAGGGAAATATATTTTAAAACCACAATAATTTACAAGCATATAGTCCCCAGAATGGCAAATAAATAAACTAACAGAAAACTGACAATACCAAAGGATAGAAAAATTACAGAATGTTCATTTTTCTAGTTGAGAGTATAAAGCAGAACTAATCAAAGAAGTTTTTCACATTATCTGCCGGCTTTTAAAACTAGGCATATGTTATGACAGAACAGTTTCACTCCTAGGTTATCAAAGAGGATAATATGCATGTATATCAAAATACCTGTGTTAACACATACATGGTTGCATTTTTAACAATATTCTAAGAAAAGAGCAACCCAAATGTCTGATCAGAGTAGAATGGTAGTTTGTGGTATATATAAATAAATATATATATATAATACAATATAAATATATATATATATAATACAGCCATTAACATGAACTCATTACAGTTATATATGGTAACACAGATGGATCTTGGAAAGTTCATGCTGAGTGAAAGAAGCCAGACACAAATAAATATGTAATATGCCTTTCCTTTTATAGTGTGGCAAATACTACAACAATAACAGGGAGAATGAAATGTAGGCTTATGGATGCATGTTTAGTCAGCAAAATTATGAAGAAGAACCAGAAGTTATTTCAGTAAAAGTCAGAATTTGATAAATTTTTATGATGAGTGAAAGATAAGATAAGGATGGATGTGAAGGTGGCTTCTAGGCTGATGTCTCCATGTGGCTAAATGAGGGTGGTGACTACATCATGGCTATTCATTTAATAGCAAAACACATTATTCACTTTTGTCCTATTTACTTATGCATTTTGTATTTCACAATGAAAAGTAAAAATGAATACATACACACACACACGTATGCATGCACATATAAAAACACCTAGTGTGATATGGTACGTGCTATTTCTTTGTTTGAATAGAAAATGTATGGAGAAGTGAAACAAAAAGTGATTACCTATAAAGTCACAAGGAGGAACAGAGGATTGGATGGTGGAGGACTTTGGCAGGAGTAGCTGATTGTTCTTCAAAGGAGTCAGCAGAGAAGAGGGCAAGTGGAAATGATGTCTTGAGTTAAAATAGGGGACAACCTAAAGATACAGAGCAGCTGTAGATGAGAATAGAGACAGCCATTGCCAGGCTGTGTGTGATGTGCTGATTGGTTGGCTTGAGTTAGAGTGGGGTTACCTGTGTAGTAGACTTCTTTCTCCATTCAATTTACATAATAGCTTCTTCCCAAATAGGCAAAATATATTTAGAGATTGAAAACCTCTCTAAAACTTTTTTTTTTTTTTGCAAAGAGTTGCACCACATCTACCAATTAATCCTGCAAAAAAAGATGGCCTCTCCTAGAGTAAGGCTTCCCTGGTGGTGCAGTGGTTGAGAGTCCGCCTGCCAATGCAGGGGACATGGGTTTGTGTCCTGGTCCAGGAAAATCCCACATGCCGCGCAGCTGCTGGGCCTGTGAGCCATGGCCACTGAGCCTGCGTGTCCGGAGCCTGTGCTCCGCAACGGGAAAGGCCACAACAGTGAGAGGCCCACGTATCGCAAGGAAAAGAAAAAAATAAATAAATAAAAAGAGATGGCCTCTCCTAGAGTAATAGAAATAAAATCAAAAATAAACAAATGGGGCCTAATGAAACTTAAAAACTTTTGTACAGCAAAGGAAACCATAAACAAGATGAAAAGACAGCTCTCAGAATGGGAGAAAATATTTGCAAATGAAGCAACTGACAAAGGATTAATCTCCAAAATATACAAGCAGCTCATGCAGCTCAATATCAAAAAAACCAAACAACCCAATCCAAAAGCGGGCAGAAGACCTAAGTAGACATTTCTCCAAAGCAGACATATAGATTGCCAACAAACACATGAAAAAATGTTCAACATCACTAATCCTTAGAGAAATACAAATCCAAACCACAATGAAGTATCACTTCACATCAGTCAGAATGACCATCATCAAATAATCTACAAACAATAAATGCTGGAGAAGGTGTGAGAAAAGGGAACCCTCCTGCACTGTTGGTGGGAATGTAAATTGACACAGCCATTATGGATAACAGTATGGAGGTTCCTTAAAAAACTAAAAACAGAACTACCATATGACCCACCAATCCCACCACTGGGCATATGCCCTGAGAAAACCATAATTCAAAAAGAGACATGTACCACAATGTTCATTGCAGCACTATTTACAATAGCCAGGACATGGAAGCAACTTAAGTGTCCATCGACAGGTGAATGGATAAAGCAGATGTGGTACATATATACAATGGAATGTTAGCCATAAAAGGAATGAAATTGAGTTATTTGTAGTGAGCTGGATGGACCTAGAGTCTGTCATACAGAGTGAAGTAAGTCAGAAAGAGAAAAACAAATACTGTATGCTAATGCACATATATGGAATCAAAAAAACGGTGCTGATGAACCTAGTGGCAGGGCAAAAATAGGTGCTGATGAACCTAGTGGCAGGGCAAGAATAGAAAAAAGAATTGAAGTCACAGGGAGGGAAGGGGAGGTTGGGATGAAGTGAGAGAGTAGCACTGACGTATATACACTACAAAATGTAAAATGGATGGCTAGTGGGAAGCTGCTGCATAGCACAGGGAGATCAGCTCATTGCTTTCTGACCACCTAGAGGGGTGGGATAGGGAGGGTGGGAGGGAGATGCAAGAGGGAGGGGATATGGGGCTATATGTATACATATAACTGATTCATTTTGTTATACAACTGAAACTAATACAACATTCTAAAGCAATTATACTCCAATAAAGATTTTTTTTAAAATGATGGTATCAACAAAAATAAATACATAAATTTTTATGTCATTTATTTTTTGGAATTTTTATTTTTATCTTCATTTATTAAAATAATATAAGTTTAGATACATAAAAGTATATACCTATGTACATTTGTACACTTATGCTTTTAAATATTTTTCTTACACATTGTAGGTCATACTCTATGGATAATTTTTGTACTACTTTTTTTTCTCTCTCTCTTTGCTGACAATGTATAGTTTAATTAATAATATTGTACTACTTTAATTTTTTAAATAAAGGCTTTCTAATGTTACTGCAAATAATATTCAATCATCATTATCAAAGATGGCATAATATTCTATTCTATGACTAAATCATGATTTTCCTCACCTTTCCAATGTTTTTTTCTTCCTATATTTTCAAACTACATTTAGCACTAGAATGAATATCATCTCAAATTATAAAATTTTCTGTACTCATAATTATTTCCTTAATGTTCAAAGCAGAACTACTCTGTCATTTGAACTACCTGTGAACATTTTTTATGACATTAAATTTGTTGCTAACATGTTTTCTGGAAAATTTTAACAAACTCACCAAAAGTGTATGAGAGAAATTATTTCCCATTACCTTGCCAGTCCTGAATATTTCAGTAGTTTAAATTATTTGAAAGATGGGAAGAGGTATCGCATGGTGATTTTAATTTCCATTTAATTGAATTACTGGAAAGGTTAAATAACATTACATATGTTATTGAGAATTCATATTTCCTAATTAAAAATGGAATCTTCATGACTTTTGTCCATTTACCTAATTGGAGTCTTAATGTTTTCTCTCATGGATTCATATAACTTTTTTTTAATCATCATTAACTTGGAATCTTTCTTCTTGATGATTTTGTAATAAGCTTATCCTAAGTTTGGTTAAGCAAACAGTCATTTGGCTATGAGAACTCATTCAAATTTGCTAAAGGAACTATGATGATAAAATTACACAGCCAGTTGGGAAAAATACCCATGAAATAACACAACTTTTTATAAAATTGTCAGGTTTCAATTCCAGTAACCCATAAGATAAGGCCTGAAACCTATTCATAATCATCTTATTCCAGAATGAGGAGCTATTGCCAGAAACTTTTTATGGGGTGAGAAAAGGAATAAAAGTTGGTCAGTGTTGATAAATATAGGTTTAATGATACAGTGCTCTTCACAGGTGGTTACAGGAGACTGCAAACTCTTATTCAGGAATATACAACCATGCAACACTGACCACTTAGCCAGATCTAAAATAAACTGGCTTCTTACAACTACCCTGTAAACGTTGTAGCCCCTCCCGCCTCCCTAATCTCACATGAAAACAATAACGTAGGGGAATCAGATACCCAGCTTTGCAGCCAAAGGTAAAAAACAAAGGAAAATAGCAATTCAGTGGTTAGCTGGTGAAAGTGGAAACTCTGGTGCCTTCACCATGCTGCTTTGCTCTTCTTACTTTTGTTCCTTTTGTTCCCCTTCTCCAGCCCATCCATGGTAGTTCTCAATAGGTTTGAATAAGCCATCTGAAACTTAATCACCTCTTTGGAGCTCACCACAGTGCTGATCTTTATCCCATCAGTAGCTCTTAACAGACACTCATTGTCTGAGGGCTCAGAGCCCTCCACAGAACTTTTCCTTAGAATGGGTTTATTTCGACCATCATACTTCTTAAGAGTGATGAACAGGCTGCCCGACAACCAGCGCTTCTGGAAGAGCCTGGTCAGCTCGGTCAGGAACTGGAACACAACAAGCCTGGTCCTGTTAGGCAACCCATGTCCCCTTCCCACCCCAGTCCCTCCTGCAAAAGGAGACAGGTGCTGCTAAGCACCAAGCAGCATCGGTCCCTCAGCCAGCCAGCTCTCATATAACTTTTTATAGAGTAAAATATTTTGCTATATTTATTTATTCATTTATCATCTAGACTTTTGGAACCATTGTTTTCCCTCTTGATTTAACTATTTTCTTTGAAGACCTTCTTTATCCTAAGATTTGATAACTATCCATTTTATTTCCATCATATTTTGTTCTGTAAACTTAGTGTGATGTCACGAGACAAATTTATTCCTTAATTTATTATTAAGCAAAATATGTATGCTTTAACTTTTCTACTTTTTCTCATGGATACACACACACACACACAAATGTTTTGTAATAATATGATATTTGGCTATGGGTTTATATTTTTAAACATTGATGTATTCATTGGGAAAAATGAAAATTATTGGACTTTTTAACATTTATTTTATAGTTTACTCTTGCTTTTATTTTGAATACCCATAAAGAGTATTTTAAAATGTTCAGTCCTTCGATCCTGTTAATCAAAACTTGTTCTGATGTAACTGGAATATATTTGTTTTCCTCCTTTCCCCTCCTTTCAGGGACAAACGCTTTATCTTCTTCACATCCACAGACACTCCTTATCTCCTAGGAAAAGAAGTCTACTAATTTGTTCTGCTTGACCTTTATTTAGAAATCATTTCTTATGAATAAACTGTTATAATATCTTCTGAGGAAATGTCTCTCCCCTGCATATTGATGGAAAATTTCACCCAGTCAACTATTAAGCTAAAGAGATCTTTAAATATCCTTTATCCTACTATCTATCAGATAATGTTTTATAAATAATACGCCATTAATTCCCACCAGCTCACAGATGTCAGTTTTCTTCTGCCCAGTTTATAGATGAAAAAAGTTACTAGAAACTTAATAATTAGCCCAAATTGACAGGTGGAAGTATAAGGACTCAAGTACAGTTATCCTAAAAGAGAAGTCCATCATACTAGGAGGCATCCTAAATCTAGAGACATGAGCTCATCTATTTCAAATTATATATAAATCAGAATCCAGGGCTTCCCTGGTGGCACAGTGGTTGAGAATCCGCCTGCCAATGCAGGGGACATGGCTTCGAGACCTGGTTCAGGAAGATCCCACATGTCACGGAGTAACTAAGCCCGTGTGCCACAACTACTGAGCCTGAACACTACAGCCTGCGAGCCACAACTAATGAAGCCTGCACACCTAGAGCCAGCGGCAACAAGAGAAGCCACTGCAGTAAGAAACCCGTGTACCACAACAAAGAGTAGCCCCTGCTCACCGCAACTAAAGAAGGGACCCGCTCAGCAATGAAGACCCAACGCAGTCAAAAATAAATAAATAAATTTTTTTTAAAACATACATAAATCAGAATCCAAAATACCCAAGAATAAATGGCAGACACCCAAGAATGCGTCGCTGTCATTCTATTCCAGGCCATCCTGATACAGCAGAATGGAATCTGATAAAATCACCACGAGCTGTTGGCATCTCTAATCCTCATTGCTGTGTTCTAGGCATGGCTCTAGAGATTCAGACCTGTTAGACACAATACTCTCCATCTCAGAGCCTATGTCCTAGTAGAAAAGGAACATACTAAAGGGAAAATGAAGGCAAGCCCCCAGGATGGTTGACAGGCTACTGTCATGGACATGAATGCCACAAGGGGCCAAGCATCGAGACCTCCTCCACACGAGGCCAGTCTTGGTGGGGACACTGTGTTCGTATTTGTATGCCTTGCACTGCTCCTTCCTGCACACAGCACATACATTTCACTTGTGTTTCCTGCCTTCCTTCCTCCCAAAAAAGCTTAATATTGCTGCTGCAACCACACCTCAGCCACCCCAGAAAAGCCTCTCATCTTTCTTTATGCAATTCTAATTCAGCTGCTGTATTGCAGCTATTAATAATAGTGGCCACCATACACTGGTTTCTTTTTGTACTAAGTGCTTTTCTTTTAGTTATTCAATTCAATTCTCTCAATTACCCTATTAAGGTGACAATATAATTTCCACTTAGCAGGTGGGGAAACGGAAAAGGAGGAAAGAACACACAGAGGGAAAGGAACAGACTTGGAACTCTCATTGGATTCTATCAGACCCAAAGCCCACTTTTTAAAAATTTATTTTATTGAAATATAGTTGATTTACAGTGTTGTGTTAATTTCTGCTGTACAGCAAAGTGATTCAAATATATACATATATATATATATTCTTTTTCATTTTCTTTTCCATTATGATTTACCACAGGATATTGAAAACAGTTCCCTGTGCTATGCAGTAGGACCTTGTCATTTATCCATTCTGTATATTATAGTCTACATCTGCTAACCCCAAGCTCTCAATCCATCCCTTCCCAAACCCCTCCCCCTTGGCAATCACAAGTCTGTTCTCTATGTAGTGAGTCTGTTGCTGTTTTGTAGATAAGTTCATTTGTGTTATATTTGAGATTCCACATATAAGTGATATATGATATTTGTCTTTCTCTTCCTGACTTACTTCATTTAGTATGATAATCTCTAGGCCCATCCATGTTGCTGCAAATGGCATTATTTCATTCTTTTTTATGGCTGAGTAGTATTCCATTGTATATATATATATATATATATATATATATATATATATATATACCACATCTTTATTATCCATTCATCTGTCAATGGACATTTGGGTTGCTTCCATGTCTTGGCTATTGTAAATAGTGCTGAAATGAACATTGGGGTGCAAATATCTTTCCCAATTAGAGTTTTCTCTAGATATATGCCCAGAAGTGGGATTGCAGGATCATATGCAAAGCCCACTCTTTGTACTAGAAAATATGATGAAATATTACCACTCCTAGTTAAAATGCCTTAACTTTGTTAAAGTCTACCTGGTTCTTTAAGAATGTATCTTTTAAAATACCTTGTTTTTTCAAGCATACTCTAATTATAGACAAATAAGTGCAGATTTTCATGAGCTTCTACAAAATGAATACCATTACCACTACCACCACTAAAACCAGCACTCAGATCAAGAAAAAGGATAATATTACTATTTTGGAGGCCCCTATCACACTTCCCTTTAGTACCCCACTCCAGGAGTAACCACTACCCTGAGCAGGAGTGTTACAGTGAAATTAATTCTGGAAATTGAGGCAAGCTAGTGTTGAGAGGAACTTTGATCAGAAAGATTTTCCATGGACTGTGTAATGCAGGTAGAATCTGGTGCTAATCATTCCACAAAGCAGTCCTGGCTAAACAGGTGACATAGGATCCATTGCCAACCTGTGTAGAGACACAGGTAATTTGCAGCCATAATATTTGGTGATTTTACAAGTTGCAAAAAATCCAAGTCAAATAGAGCCTAGCTGTGGGACCACAAGTTGAATTGCATGTTGTGATGTGTTCCCTGACTTGCAACAGTACTATCAGAAATCCCAAGTTGCCACCCAAGGCTAGCCTCCCACGGAAATGTAGACAATGTTGTATCACAGAGCAACATGTTCAATTTCTACCCTGGGAAGTATTTAACTTGAGCAGAATCAGAATTGATGTCAGAGATACGGAGACAGATAAAGGTTTCGGAACAAAGAGTAAAATTACGACTAGTAAAGAATCTGGAAGAAACAGAGAGAAATTTTTAGAAAACCACAATGTATTCTCACAAGGGAGTATCTTAAAGGGAAAGTATCAATTGAATGTGTATCTCTTTTCCTTTCTCTTTTCGTTTTTCTTTTTATTTGTCTAGCTGCACTCTATTTATAACTGCTCATGCTTTGATTCAATTAGATTTGACAAGATTGATGTCTTAGGGGTATAGAGAGAGCCCAAGCTCTCAATCCATCCCTTCCCAAACCCCTCCCCCTTGGCAATCACAAGTCTGTTCTCTATGTAGTGAAATCGAGGGTTTGTACTTCAATAAAATATCTCTGGCAGATGTGTAGAGATAGAGATTGAGGGAATTAAGGTTTGAGTCAGATGTATGAAGACCTCATTGATGTGAAAGTATAATAGTATCAGATCCATTCATTTGAGAGCAGTTTTTTTTTTTTTTTTTTTACTGAGTAGATCAAGGAAGCAACCAGAAGAGGGAAAGATTGGGAAAGTCGGATGGGGACCCTACAGAGACTGAATGAAAACTTCTGTCTGTCATACTTTCTCAGAATCAATCTAGCTGATAAGATAGATATTCTCTGTTGAAATGGTATAATTTGTGAGAAACATTCATTCTAATGCATAAGTAGAAGCAATACTCTCCAGCATATATTGTGTTCTGAAACGCTTCGTTTATCCACAGCCTATCAGCTATAGGCAACTCATCTCTATGTCACTCATTATTTTTCACCCAAAGAGAAAAGAATGGATAAGGTAATCAACATTTGCTTTCCTTGAACTCTTCTTTATTGTCAAGAAATTCCTATTGCTTGAAGAAATTTTGATTAAAAGTATAACATTTATCTGGTTGTCTCCTTCCCTGTGCTTCAATGAGTTAATACTTGTTTTAAATTATGTTTTCTTACAAGTAATTGTTTCTGTGGTATGCTTGTGGACATGGGGATTTGGCTCTTAAATTCAGATTAATAAAATCTGATTGAATAGACATTTTTTTCCAGATAAAGATCAGTGCTTGGGTAGATTTTTAAAATTTTTCCAATGGCAAAAATAAAAGATAATAAATTTTACAAGAATAAAATCATTATAATCAAAAGTATAAAGTCTGCCGTTAGTTTTAAAGGTCTTTTGCATGAATAAGAAAATGGTTAAATAACACATATGTAAACTCTGCAGATGTTTTGAACCAGAAAGGAGAACGAAGAAGGCAAGTGTTACTTAAATGTGCAACATTGTTTCAGAAAGTTCTTGGGTCTCTGGTGAAAGGTCTGGTCTTTTCAGTGGTGGTTTAGGATTTCAGGAGATTTTCTTAAGGTTGTTAGAACATTTATTATGGGGAGAGATGACAAGAGTTATGCTAGAAAACAGACATGATAAAGAGATTTATTTGTAAAGGACCAAGGCAAAGTCCATCAATTAGACATTTTTATTATAAAGAGTAACATTTGTAAAGGAAACAAAATTCCTTTATCCCTTTAATTCTGTACCAAACTTAGGGTAAGCAGATTGGTTAAATACATATATCCAGAATATCTACCAATGACATACACTTGACTTAATGACATAAAGAAGAAAAATTAACATTTATTGAGAGCTTACAATGGACCATGTACTGTACTAGATGATTTTAAATATCTTTTTTTATTTACAGTACTCTTGGGTTACAAATGCTATTAATCTCAGTTTTTCAGAAACTTACACATATTACCAAGTAGATTTTCAAGTAACCCAACGCCACAAAGCTAGTAGGTAATAGATCTGGAATTTGACTCTCCCTCCCATCTGCTCCCAAAGCCTCATCCCCACGCTGTCAGTCTGAATGAAGACTGCATCTTTGCAGTTGTTAAGAAAAAGTATTTACAAGTTTTGAAATAATTATAATTTTATACCATTCAATAAAAACTAGCAGTATGTGTACAATTGCTGCCTTGCCAGGATGTGTACAATTGGTCCAAAATTCTTACCAGGATGTGTACACTTGCTGTCTACAAAATGTATTAAAGCTTATGACTTCTGTGATATTTTACTGGTTACTAATTTGTTTAGCATTATTTCAATAGTGAACATCTTATAATAAATTCACTAACTTTTCTTATTAAATAGTCCAGAAATAGTACAACATGTAATAGATTATTTTCTCACCATCACTCAGGTTTTATGCCCAGTTCTACCAAATACCAGTGTGGGTCACTGTTCCTTCTGGAACCCAACACAGTACTTGTGTTGGTCTCCTAATAATTTCAGAATTATAAGCAAAAGGCATCCAGCCCCGTGTCATGTAGGCCAAGGTACAGATGCTTCATAGTTCTCCTCTTGATAAACACTCAGGAACTGGTCAGTTTAATAAAAAAGATCACTTAAAGATAAATGGTAATTCTGCATGATTTTACTCTTACTTGGAGAGGCCACACCATGCAATGTAACGAATATGGTCCTTGGCATCAACAACTGGGCTATAAATACTGGATCTATCAATATTTCTGTGAGTTGAGAAAATGATTTCATCCCTCTGAGTCTCAGTTTACAGTAAGATGAAAATAATAATTTGAGGGAGTGATGCTGAAGATGATATATGATATCTTATGCAAAGCTCTTGATATATTTCAGTATTCAGCTATTATTTACCATTTCTTTTCGAAATACTTTCTGGTACCTCCACCTTCTCCTTGCCCAAGTTCCGGTATGGTTAAAGAACAGGCCAATTCTGTTTCCATATTTGTTGAATGTAATTTAAATAATTTTTATTAAAATAGAAACACCACAAACAAAAGGGTTTATTTACATAATTCAATCTTATATAGCCACCTAATCAGTTTGATTATATGGGTGAACCACTGTCTTCCTTCCTGTGTGGAACCTTAAAAGTAAACATACAGTAGATTTTCCAAAACTGCTAATGCAGAAACATAGAATTCCTAGAAATAAGAGGAGGATGCCTCCCTAAATCAGTGATCAAAACCAAAAGCAGTATCCTTACGACCTTTCTCAAATGACAGAATATGGGCTGATAGTAACTGGAAATCTGGCTTTGAGTTTTCAGTGTTCACATTTTTGTGTCCATGATAAAGTAGCTGCCGACACAAATTGAATCCATTCACTACTTGCGTGAAGGTCATCAGAAAAAATCAGCTCAGACCTGTGGTGGCTGATAGGACTGAGAATAACTATTGGTGATCACACCAGGTTCAGGGAAGATGAATTTTGAAACTGGTCCTATCCACGTGCAGAACATTGTGAAACAGAAAATCCCGAGATGACAATCATAGTGCATTTACCACCATCCGTAGTTGATTAATTGACTCAGGGTTTACTAAGCATCTCATTTCTGAATGTAATGTGTTTTTAATGTTTCTTTTTTTGTATAATTGTTATTGTTAGTTTTTGACACATAGTATTTGTCATTTTTGAAGATGCAAACAAAATGCTGGAGTGAGAGTAACTTAGACACGATGTCCCAGCCACCATTTTCATTACATTTGCTTTTGCTCCTGACTCAATATAACTTCAATGCAACGTTGATTTCTCTGAGCTCCTGTGCTGATATGGGATACTACAATAATTCCAACAATCAAGGAGTTTGGTTCTAAAATACACAGAATGTCTCAGCACTTCAGATTGACTGGGTTAATCTACACCCCGAAAAAAAATATCTTACTTGTAAGTTTTTATGAAAATGTCCATTTTCAAAACTACATTTATAAGCCAACAAATAGATGATTTTTCTCCCATTAAACACATATAAAATGCAATATCTGGAATGATACACTTTATATAGTAAAATATAAAATAAAAATTGTGTTAACCAAGGAAGGTAGTTTTACAGCACAATTACATTATTTTACTGCAGTAGAAACATTGAGTAATACAAAGTAGCAATCAATGGAAAATCAACTATATAAATTTTTTTAAATCATAGCAAGTTGTACTGCATGCTTGGAATTTACATGGAAATTCGAATGAAATTACTCAGCTGGCCCCTTTATAATAAAGTGGAGCATGGAACACTCGAGTTGTATATTTCCTTATAAACAAACATTGATAAAATAATTTTGCAAGTAATACTAGGATGAGGAATAAATGTGTAGAAACATACGAAAAGAAAGTGTTTCTTCATTTTTTATGTCAATTCCCTTAATTGTAGCCATCACAATGCTTTTTCTCATCAGGCCTAAGTCATCAACAGAGCCTTCAATGGCATATGAGTAAATAATGTTTAAACTCCAATTCTAATTGTGCCAGCCTCTACTCTTGCTGATAAGCCAGATGGTGACTTGCAATTCAAAGAAAGAGTGCATGATCCAAAGAGCATGTACCTTGGAAAAAGCTGACCTTGGTTCCAATCCCATTTTTAACTCTTATTAACTGTGTAACCCTGGAATAATTCCTTTGGCCCTCTGACCTCAGGGTCTTCATCTCTAAAACGACTACAACAGTGACCTTAGGATTATTACAAGATGTAAAGGGAGAAAACTTCTATAAAACGAGCCAATGCAGAGCCAAACCCAAAATTTAGGGCTCAAACTGAACTTCCCTATAGCAAATGAAGAGAAGGCCATGAAGCACTGACAACAAGGGAATATAAGCATGGTGGGACTGAATGCTACAAACCTGGGCATATGGCTCTGTTCACAACATCAAGGGGATTATTTTTTTTGTAATTCATGAAGTTTCTCAGCCTTAAATTCCCATCTACTATGGAAAATGGCATGGTCTCCAAGCACCAAACACCTTGGCAATACACAATTTCTCTTCTCTCCTCTTAGGCAAGAAGTGATTCTTTCTTTCCTGTTCCTATTTCACCATTAATATGATGCTGTTTATTTCTTTCTACCTTATAAGATTACTACATTGTTTATATATTTTTTTGCAGGCATATATTAGATTCTTGAGAGAAAGGCCTTGTATACATCTGCACTGTATCTCTAAATTGTGCACATTCACCTGAACCCTTAAGCCACACCAACCCACTCTCATAATAGGCAGCAAGGTGATAAAATGTAACAGAATTTGTCCCCAAAGATATCAAATATATGCTGTAAAAAAATGAAACCTTTATTTCTCAATCACAAAATAAGACCTAAATGACACCTTCATGAAACCAAGGAGGCAGCCCTTCAAACTAGGAATCTACTGGGAAGTATTCACCATTTGGGAGATTTTCTCAATATCTAAGCCCTTCCTCCCCTGTGTGTTGGGTCATATTATATCAAAATGTGGTAAACAGATCCAGTTCTCAAGAGTAAATAAGTTTTAACAAATTTTACCCAGATATAAAAAAGCAGAATGCTAATTAATTCACTTAACAATAAGACATATTATCATGAAAACCCGGTATCTGACATCCTCCCCATCAGTATATTTCTTTCCTCTTATTTTTCACTATGAGGAATTATTATCAGGTGCAAACTAAGAATAGAGATTTCCATAATTAATGTTCTCTTTTCCAATTATCCCACATCCTCCTGAATCACACAGGACAGGGAAGCAGAGCTCCCACTCAGAGTGTTTTGTTGTTCACTTTTTTGTTGAATCATTGCTTTAATAAGCAAGACCACTCCCCATTTTTTAAAAAATCATTTTTGTAGTTGAACTTTCTGATTGCAGCTATTGTGCACTTTTGAATAATCACTTGTAAACATTGTTGCTGCTTGAAGCTATTTTCTTTGCTCAGGTTAAAGGAATTTTGTTGGTTTCGGGGACTTTGGTAGTGACTGCGAGAGTACAGTGGGAAAGAACCCCCACCAACTATAGACCTGAGTACCATGAGGCTGTGGTCCTGCTCTTAATTGTGTTTTTATGTGTCCCTTCACATCAGCATCTAAAAGTACACACACACAAACACATACATATGTGCAGCACTATTCAATAAAGGATAGCTACTAATATATATGCATTTGCAATATAATTGAAAAAATAAAAATTATGAAGCAGATAGCTTACATTGCAGCATTTTCTAACTCTAGCTAACACATCATTTCAAGCATTATGTAATCACATCCATCACTCGCCTTCACTCTTGCATGTCTTTAGAGCACTTGCTGATATTTTCATGTCAAATATTTTATTTCCCTGAATAGTAAAAGGACAGATATCAAATGGGAGGAGAAACCAATTTGCAATGAACTAAATAACAACTTACACTTATTGGGCTCCTCTTGGCATTCTACTTAGTGTTAAGGGTTTCATGGGAGAGCTATTCAGATTGGCTTCACTATCTAGGTTAGAGTCAGACACTCAGAAGAATGGTCGTCACCCAGCCTTCAAAGTCCTTAGAGATGGAAATTGTAGCCAGGGATTAAGGATGGTTCCATTTTCATTGCACTGTGCTCACTGATTGCGTTTAAAGGCTGTGTCAGGAGGAGGATAGGGGCCTGGGTGTCTTGATCTGCTGTTTCCTTCAAATCGTATTCTCAGCAAGGAATCAGAACAATGAAGATGAAATATTTGTGAAGGTCCGTGGCGTCTTCCCCATGTTTTCTTCTGTTTGTTGCTCAGTGGGTTGTTTATCACAGTGTCTAAGAAAAAAAATATTGAAAACAGGGAGATTCTGAGTATTTACTGACTCTAAGGCATGGAGATATCTCAGAATAACTGACACGGTGACCAATTTCTGCATATAGGGTGGCAGAGTGGTTCCACATTCTAGAGTGTATACAAGTTGCGTCATCTCTCTCCTTGTCCATTATGATTTATGTAGCTACCTCTTCAGTTTAGGAAACTCCTGGGGCTGCAACTCCTTCCATATTCTCAGAGTTTCCCCTAGTCATGATTTCCAAGTCTTGGTCCAGTTATCATGTGCTTGTATGCACCTCTGTCTAAGGCATTCTCATTGCTTTCTCGCTCAGAAGTTCCCTGGGTTTCCACTTGGTTGATAGAACAGTCATGATGCAAGCATGTAAACATGTAAGAGAGAGGTGGTGTCCCCAGGGCTTGTTTTAAGGTCTGACAAATAGCCCTAAGCAGATTAGGTTACAGAAACCCAGGTTTTTTAATTTTATTTTTTCCTCACAGAAGACTCTGGAGATAAGCTTCTGTTTCAGCAGATTTATTGTTATGGTAGTTTTTCAAACTTCCAAAATGCCTTGATATCTTTCCAGGTCAAACATGTTCCTAGGGGAAAATTCTGAACATTCTGGTAAAATTATTATTAGAATAGCTCTAGAAGGCTGATCCCAGGAATACCCTGGGATAAAGAGTATAGGTATTCTTCATCCAAAACATCACCTCAAACTTTGTTTAATTGACAGTGGACTTGACATGTGATTAACAGTGAAATTTTCTTGAGAGGCCTGCTTTCTGGGCTTTGAACCCTTCACATTCTACAAAATGTCATTCCCCAACTGATAAAGGAAGTACCAGCGGGAATAGAGAGGAAAAGAAAGGGATTCATTTTTGCTATTTCAGGTATCATATTCACATTCAAAGCACTTTCTAATACATTTACTTTCAGAAATTTTCACATTTTCCTGAGGGGCAGGTAAGTGTTTTTATCTCAATTTTACAGATGAAAAACTTGAAACCCAAGGTTAAGTGACTTGCTTGTAGCAGGACTGGGAGCCAATGTTAAGATCAGAATTCCAACATCTATGTTTGATTGTTCAGACCACTGGACCACGACTCATTCTAAGTATAACAAAAATGTTTGGAAAATGGTTTTACCCGCTCTTGGGAATATAAACATTCAAAACTGTGCTCTGGGTCAGAATAGACTTTCTAAATGCCTGACAAACATGGAAATAGTGAAAGCAGAAAGATGGCTGCTATATTTAGTAGAGACGGCTACTATTGTAAATAATGTTGTAGGTTAAGTCATTCATCATTTCTATTTCCATGGATGAATTCAACAAACACTTAGCAACCAATGGCACAATTATCAGCTAAATTGCAAATGTATATACATGCAAATGTTATCCATGTATAACATACATTTGCAGCTACTATTTACAGAAATTATTCAGTGACAGGTTGTCTGGTGAATTATTCATTATATTATCACATATGTTGGTATATATTATTTCATTTAAGTATTAAACAACCTTGCACAATATTATCCCAATTTTATAGGTAAGAAACTTTACAAATTACACAGAGAAGTCACTTAGTAAGACAATATCTAAACCTAGGTTGGTGTTGGAAAGAACATAGGCTTTTGTATAAGACAGACATGAGTTCCAATTCCAAGTTCCACAACTTACTAGGCAAGTTGCAAAGGTATTATTTAAGTGCTGTGAGCTTGTTTCCTTGCTTTGAAAATGGAAATGTTAATAACTAATACCACTGTCCAACATTTTTCTGAGAATTAAGGAAAAAAATTACTTTTAGATCTAACACTTTTTTTTTCTAGAGAATTAAAGATTCTCCCTCTAAAAATAACTTTAAAGTACTCTGGAAACACTAATTTTAAAAAAACCTTAAAAAACAGGTGATTTGGGGATTAAGTAAGAAGGTTTCAGAACAAAGAACAAGTGAAGGCAGAAATACAGAAGAGTAAGCTGAACCCAGCAGTTGGCTTTCATTTCAAGGCATATCATTACCAGGAAGACTTGAGCTTTGGTCTTCATAGATTCATGGGAGAAAGGGAACAGATGACAAAGTCTAGATCCTACACCAGGTGAAGTGTCTAATGGGAAATCATCTCACATAAAATGGGGATACCCAAGGGTTATGTCTCATTGAAATAGTAAGCCAAATATATTCCCAGATGAAAGTTGGCAACATGGAAAATGTAATATTTTGACAAGGAATAAGGGCTAGAATATGCCTGAGAACTTGAAATGTCAACCTGCAGGTTACGTTTACAACTTGGATGGCTCAAAACTTCCAAGCTAAGCATTTCATTTGGAGTAACCTAAATTAGCAGCGCTTTTGTGGCTGCTGTTCAGAAGGTACATCCCTTGAGGGCCTGGCTCTGGTGGCCAGTGGGGCTTGTGTTCACATGTTCAGTGATACAGGAGCCAGCAAAGAAAGTGTTCTTAACTGCTGTTGCCAAAAACTTGGCCTGTGTGCACTGGTGCCAAATCGAATCTCAGAGATAAAGTTTTGGGTGAAGAAGAAAAGAGCTTCATTGCTTTGCCAGACAAATGGGGACACCGTGGGCTCGTGCCCCTCAAACACTGTGTGTCCCAACCCAGGGAGGATTTAGTCAGGAGTTTATAGCAATGGTTCAAGGGTAGGGTTGCTGGAAAAGATTAGGGTGTGTGCAGGGCCTACACTCCTTTAATCTAGTCTCAGGTGGTCTCTTGATGAGCTTCTCTGGTTCCTTTCATCTGGCCTCAGGTGATCTTCTCTGGAATGAAGAATGCTAGCATCTTCCATCTGTTGGGGATTTTAGTTCTGTAAAGAGCTCAAAGATATTGTTGTGTGTATCACATGAGGCAGAACCAGGACCATGCCCCAAGGCTGCACTACTGTTTCTTGACTGCTCCTCCCTTGTCTCCACATGCCTTCCTTCCCTAATTAGCAACTGTTTGAATCTGCCCTTTGGAACTCAGGGAATGTCATAGAAGCTGAAGTCTGTTCACTACAAACAAGGAACAGGGGACACAGAAAGGCTTCTGTGCCCAGGAGTCCCACAGGGTGCTGCTTGGTTTCACTGGCTATCACTTCATGACATTGTACAGGATGCAGACAGAAATGCATATCTTTAAGTTTTCCCCTGAAAGAGGTATATTTGGTCTGGCTTCTAATCATTCTGAATCTAGGTGCTGACTGAGATCCTCCCCTTTGGGACACTGACAGGTCTGGGTACACCCTCAACTATAGGGAGGCACTTCAAATAAAATAGGCTGATAAGAAAATCACAAAGATTTGAAAGACAACCAAGATCTAGGACATGGTTAAATGATAAGTTTCATCTCCTACATGAGTTTACTCCTTTAAGACTGAGAGAGGTGGCTATTTTATCTAATGCATAGAAACCAACACATAGAGTCAAGGAAAGTGAAGAAAGAGAGGACTATTTCCAAACCAAAGAATAAGATAAAACCTCTGGAAAAAAAAGTTAATAAAATGGAGATAAGTAATTTACCTGATAGAGTTCAAATAATGTTCCCTGAGCTCAGGAGAACAATGGATAAACAGAGTGAGAATTTTAACAAAGAGAAAGGAAATATAAGGAAGTCCCAAACAGAAATTACAGTGCTGAAGCATATGATAACCAAACTGAAAAATACAATAGAGGGGTTCAAAACAAACTAGGTGAAGAAAAAGCAAGAATCAGTGAACTCAAAGACAGCGCAGTGTAATGCATCCCATCAGAGCAGCAAAAGGAAAAATATATATATTTAAAAAGTAGTGAAGGTAGCTTGAAGGGCTTATGGAACAACATCAAGCAGACTAACACTCACACTATAGGGTTCCCAGAAAGTGAAGAGAGAGAAAAGAAGGGTAGAAAACTTAATTGAAGGAATAATGGCTAAAAATGTTCCTATCCTGAGGAAGAAAACTTGCGTTCATAACCAGGATGCCCAGAGAGTTTCAAATAAGACAAACTCAAAGACTCCCACACTAATACATATTATAATTAAAATGTCAAAAGTTAAAGACAAGGAGAGAATCTTAAAAGCAGCAAGAGTAAAGCGATTTGTTACATACGAGGGACTCCCCATAAAACTATCAATTATTTTTAGCAGAAATTTTGCAGACAAGAAGGGGATAGCATTATATATGCAAAGTGCTGAAAGAAAAATCTGCCACCCCAAAATACTCTACCCAGCAAAGTTGCCCTTCAGAATTGAAGAAAAGATAAGAAATTTACCAGACATGGAAAAGCTAAAGAAATTCATCATCATTGTTAAATGGGACTTCTTAAGTTGAAGTGAAAGAACTCTAAGTAGTAACAGGAAAGCATATGAAAGTAAAAATCCTACTGGTAAAGGTAATTATATAGTAAAATTCAACATATCATAGTTGTAAAGGTCATCACTTTTAAAGCTAGTATGAAGGTTACAAGACAAAAGTAATAAAAATAACTGTAACTAAAATAATTTTGATGGATACACAAGATAAAAATATGTAAACCGTCAAACCAAAAACATAAAATGTGGGGGAAAAATAAAATTGTAGAGCTGTGAAGGCATTCAAACTTAAGTTGCTATCAACTTAAAATGGACTGTCATAAATACATGTTATTTTATGTAAGCCTTATGGTAACCACAAAGTAAAAACCTATAATAGTTACACAGAAGATAAAAAAGAAGGAATCTAAGCATATCACTACAGAAAATCGTTAAATCACAAAGGAGGAGAGCAAGAGAATAAGAACGGAACAAAGAAATTATAAAATAGCCAGAAACAATTAACAAAATGGCAGTAAGTACATATCAATAATTAATTTAAAAGTAAGTGGACTAAATTCTCCATAGACATGGGTGGCTGAATGGATAAAAAAACATGACCCATATACATGCTGCCTACAAGAGTCTCACCTCAGATGTAAGGACACACACAGACTGAAAGTGAAGGAATGGAAATAGGTATTATATGAAAATGGAAACCAAAGGAAAACTGGGGTAGCTATACTTATATCAGATGAAATAGATTTTAAACAAAGACTAATAAGAGACAAAGAAGGTTATTATATAATGACAACAGGGTCAATACAACAGTAGGACATGACACTTGTAAATATTTATTCACCAACATAGAAGTTCTTAAATGTATAAAACAAATATTAACAGACCTAAAAACAGAAAAAGAAAACAATACAATAATAGTAGAGAACTTTAGTACACCCTACTTTTGTCAACGGGTAGATCATCCAGACAGAAAATCTATAAGGAAACATTGGCCTTAAACAACACATTAGAGCAGATGAAATTAACAGACATATATAGAACATTCTACCCAAAAGCAACAGGGTACACGTTTTTTTCAAGTTCACATGGAACATTTTCCAGGATAGGTATTATGTTAAGCCACAAAGCAAGTCAGTAAGTTTAAGAAGGTTGAAATCACATCTATCGCCTTTTCTGAAACACAATGATATGAAACTAAATATCAATTATAAGAAGAAAAGTTGAAAAATTCACAAATATTTGGAAATTAAACAACATGCCACTGCACAACTAAGTTAAAAAGAGAAATCAAACAATATCTTAAGGTAAATAAAAATGAAAATACAACATACCAAAACTTATGGGATGCAGCAAAAAGCAGTTCCAAGAGGAAAGTTTACAGTAATAAATGCTTACATTGAAGAAATGAGAAAGATCTCAAACAACCTAACTTTATACCTCAAGGAATTCAAAAGAAGAATAAATTAAGCCCAAAGTTAGTAAAATGAAGGAAATAACAAAAATCAGAGTAAAAAATAAAATAAACTAGAGACTAAAATGACAGTAGAAAAGATGAATAAAACAAAGCTGATTTTTTGAAACAATCTTTTTTTAAATAGGCAAAATTCAATATTCTTTTACAATGAACACTCTCATAAAACAAGACATGATAAAGGGAATTTACAAAAATACCCACAGCTAACAACGTACTCAATGGTGAATAGTCAAAACTATATTGAAAAAGAAATAAACTTTTATATTTATGATTAATTGATTTTTGACAAGGATGACAAACATATTAAATGGGGAAAGAATAGTCTCTTCTACTAATTGTTCTAGGACAACTGCATATGCATATGAAAAATGAAGTTGGACATCACCTCAAATCATATAAAACCCTAACTCAAAATCAATCAAGAATCTAAATAAATGATCCAAAATTATAAAACTGTTTGAATTATCCATAAATTTCAAAATGGTTCAAACACTGGAAAATGGTTTCATTGTTTCTGGAAAAGTTAAACATGGGGTGGAAGGAGAGATGGATAGGCAGAACCCAGAGGATATTTAGTGCTTTGAAACTATTTTGTATAACATTATGATTGTGGATACATGACACGTGCATTTGTGAAAATCATAGAGGTACAACACCAAGAGTGAACCCTAATGAAAACTATGTACTTGAGGTGATAATCACGTGTCAAATAGGTTTATCAGTTGTACAAATGTACCACTCTGGTGGAGGATGTTGATGGGAGGAGTCTGTGCATGTGTGGGTGTGGTGCATATACAGGATTTCTCTGTGCTCTTTGCTCAATTTTGCCATAAACCTAAAACTGCCATAAAAAGCAAAGTCTAGTTTTAAAAAGATTATGCATAGAATTGTACCTCACCCAGTAATTCCACTCCCAGATATATATCCAAAAGAAATAAAAAAAGTACTCAAACAAATATCTATACACAAATACTCATAGTAGCATGATTATCAAGAGCCAAAATGTTGAAACTTCCTAAATTTAGATCAAAAGGTGAAAGGATAAACAAATCATGGTATGCACATACAATAAAATATGATTCAGTTGTAAAAATGAAGTACTGATACAGGTTACAACATGAATGAACTTCAGAAACATCATGCTAAGTGAAAGAAGCCAGATACAAAATGTCACATAATGTATCATTACAGTTCCATGGAATATCTAGAATGGGTACATTCACAGAGACAGAAAGCCAGCTGTTGGTGCCTGGGGCTGGGGAGAGGGTGCCATTAGGAGCAACTGCTTCATGCTTATAGAGTTTTCTTTTTGGGTGATGACAATGTTTTAGAACTAGAAGAAGGTGATGATCGTACAACATTGTGAATGTACTTGATGTCACTGAATTGTACATCATAAAATGTTTAATTATGTAGATTTTATGTTAAGAAATAACTCACTGTAGATGAGTTAGGCAAAAAAAAAAATCAAGTGGAAAGTGAGATTTGCCTTTTATTGATCAAATTATAGCTTGTCAAATCAGGGAACTTTAGAGGTGGTTTTGTGAATATGTTATGCATCTAATGACATCCTCTTGGATATTATATTGTTAAATTCAGAGTATTTAAAGGAAATGTTGAAAGCATGTCCCTACTCTGCTTATATTCATGAGTAAAGTCATTGAAAATCATCAAAATGGGGTTTATTTACAAGTCATTTACAAATGATTGCTGTGAAACGTATTTTATTTGAAGATAGCCTGATTTCTGAATTAGGTTAAGAATTTCCCCTGCAATTTTATTTAAAATATACATTTTAAAAGTAAACCTTTTAAGGATAGCTAATATTAAGATAAATTCTAGTTCAGCTCCACACAAATTCTTTATCATCCAAGTCATTTTCATATCATTAAACAGAAGGACTACAGGCAAAGAGATAGTAATAATCATGTGAAATTTAGAAAAAAATGATTCTAATTCACTCTTTGCTTCTCAAAGCCCAACTAAGGGTCGAGGAATATAACTGAGGAAATTGTGGGATTGATACAAGATTTCATTTAGTACCAAATTTTTTCTTGTTTCCATCTGTAACTAACCCCCATACAATGGTACAATATACCTGTAAAATTTCTATATCAGTGTAAGTATCTCTAAGAATACTTAGATAATCAAGTCAGATAGTTTTTCTCCTATGCTATAGTTCTGATAGAAAATTAATTCCAAACTTTTTCATGTCTTGGTGGTTCATGTTGAAATTTCCAAAGGAATACCAAAACCTGTTTTAATTTCCACAGTAGAACAGTTGAGTCTAAGTTTAATAAACATGAGAATGATTTGACATTACTCAACTATTTCTTTCTCATTTGTACCACAGCTCCTATTTGCTTTATATTTCCTATCTGCTAATTATTCTTAATGTTATACATTATTTTTACATCAAATCAGGGAAATTGGTGTTATCATCCCCTTTTTACTGAAAAGAAAACTGAAGTCTAAAGAAGTTAATTTAATGTGTCCATGATCATAAAGGAGGCTACGTAGGACTGAAATTTCATGCTTTTAAGCCCTGCATCATATAGCTTAATCTATCATTGACATATATGTTGAAAATTTAAAAAAAAGACTATTCTTCCATTGAGAAACTCTGTGCAGTTGGGGACAAAATATTGTTAATATCCATGTATTAGGTTACAGCTTACCCTTATCATCTACTAGCCTTGAATTACTTACTAGTAAAATGGGTATACATATCTTGCCTGCTTCATGAGCAGGTTTATAAAAGTGTTTGAAAGTTTATTATAAGCTGCAAAATTAATGATATTGATTATGTATTCAATAAGGACCAGAAGGCCATTCAATTTAACTAAGATAAGCAATAAAATTATTTATTAAGCACCTAGTGCCAGGCAATATGCTAACATTAGTACTAGTCTTCAAAGTAATCTTAGAAGGTCAGTATTATATTAACTTTACAGAAACAACAACTATGCAGAGTTGTTAAGTACCTTGCTTAAAGTGCAAAATAAATGGGGGCACTGATATTAAAAGTCATGTCCATCTAGTCAAAATTTCCAGGCTCTTTCCCCAGGCTTCCCTGAAGTCAGACCAAATGTGCTTGAATCCAGGTTAGTCATTCTGGTGCTGTGTGCTCGGTTACTTACTGAACTTCTTAAAGCCTCAGTTCCCACATCTCTTTGCCTTGACTGAATCTAAGTCTGTTTTGCCATAAATTATCTGTCAAATATGTAGCTTCATCAGAGAATGAGTGTAGTATGACCAGCACATGAGGACTGCGGGGACCCCATAGATGATGACTTCTCTAGCATGAGGTGATTTGTATACAAACACTCAGCTTTATCCATCATGACTTCTGACTGCCAGATGAGGACCACTCACTGTGCTGTGCTGTCCCATGCATTAATAGTGCTGGATGAAGTCTGTTGTGTTCCATGAGTTGTGGGCCTTCTGAGTCCAAGATCACTGCTGTTGGGTAAAGTGGAACAATCATTGCAAATTCTTCTCCTAGGTTTACTGAAGAGTACAGTAAGTCCCCTATATAGGAACCTTCAAGTTGTGAACTTTCAAAGATGTGAATGTGCCCCCGTATGTCAGCTATTGTACTGTACTGCTGTACTTTTCAAGGTACTGTACTGTAAGATTAAAGATGTTTTCTTTATTTTTGTGTTTGTTTTTCATGTCTTATTTGTGTGAAAAGTATTATAAACCCATTACAGTACAGTACTATAGAGCCGATCGTGCTAGTTGGGTACCTAGGCGAACTTTGTTGGACTAACAAACAAATCAGATTTACAAACACGCTCTCAGAACAGAACGCATTCGTTCATATGTAGGGGACTTACTATAATTATTGAGGACAGATTTGTTCTCCATGATTAAAAACTCACATGGTCTTGTTGCACTTAACTATACTCTATGGATTGCCATTTATTCATCTAAATCATTTTGGAATTTTTGAATAATTCAGTTTCAAGGGGTGGGGTGTAAAATTTGTTCCATGAGTTAACGGAGTTTGATGTCTGAATTAGGCTAGTGGATTTTCATTATGCAAACTGTCAGTCTCAAATTCAAGGTCAATTGCCTCTCAAATCCTCAATTCTTCCATCTATAGAATGTAAATGATAAAAATAACTACCTTTAACATTTGTTATGTAGATTAAATGAGATAACATTAGTCAATGCCTAGCATAATGCCTAGAATATAATAGGCTTCTGATTCATCTATTTTTCTGCCCATCCTTTCTCCCCGGTCACCTAGTTAAGTCATAGTTTGTTTTCATCCTACTTATGAAACACTCCTTCTATCTTTTGAGAATTTTCCTTCTGAAGTTCTGGTATTTCTTCGTAGAGGTGCATAGATAAAGAACTACAACAGTTTTCTGTAGCTGAAAAATAAGGAGAGTAGTAGGTGAATAATCTGAATTGGAGGCCCAGCTATGACACTGAGTTTATAATCATACTGAAGTCAATATACAGCCATACATGGGGATCGTATGTGAAATAATATGGTGACCTCCAGACTATGCAAGCTTTAGCAAATGAAGAAGGGGAAGTCTATGCTTTTCCTGATTCTTAAAGCACTCTGTCTCCATTTCCCACCTAAAAACATGTTTGGTCATGTGACATTATAGTAAAAAACATCCTTAAAAATCACCTCGTTTGACTTCCTTATTTTGTAAGCGAGGAAGGTCATAGGAATAAAACCATTTGCTGACAGTAGTATACCAAGTTTACTTCTGAGCTCACCTCTGTTGATTTCCAATGTAGTGTTCCCTCCTCTGCATCAGGCCAGCCCTTCTTTCAGAGTGAAAGACAATGTTCCACATATTTACAACCCATAAATCAAGTTTATATTGTTGGAAAATTTAAGGCATGAACATGTTTATTTTACATTTCTTTCTTTAAAACCATTGTCAAATATTTCATAGGTACAAAGAAGTGTATACAACCTGAATATAAAATTTAAAATATAATAAAACAAATCCAAGTTAACTCTATCCAGGTTAAGGAATAGCATGTTACCAGTCTATTTAAGACTCCAGCCTCTGACATTCACTGCATATGTAACCACTATCCTGAAATTTATGCATTTTCTTGCTTTTAAGAAATGGAGTTTTTGTTACATATCCCTAAATGACATATTATTTCATTTGTTTTTTTGAAATTTATGTGTAAATGGAATAACACTGTATACGTCTTATTTCAGATTACATTTTCTACTCACAATTATATTTTAGAAATTTATTCACATTGATACTAGTCACTAAAGTCATTCTTTTTCACTGCAATATTTTATTCAATTGTATAAAACTACCATAATTTATTTAGCTATTATTCTGTAGGTATACATTTAAGTAGTTTCCAAATTGTGCTTAAACATTTAAACATTGCTGCTGCAATTAAACAAGCAATTAAACATTGCTGCTGGAAATATTCCTTTGTATGTCTCCTTATTCATGCGTGCAAGAGTTTTTCTAGCATATATACTAGGGAATAAATTTGCTGTGACATAGGTTATACATTTACTCAAAATGGTAGTACCAGTTTACACTGCCGCCATTCCCATTGCTCCCTGCCCTTGAAAACCTCTGATAATTCTACTTTAAATTTGTGTCCATCTGTTAAGTGTGAATTGTATCACATTGCAGCTTTGCTATGCATTACTGAAAAGAATGAGTGTTTCTCACTTGTTGATAGGCCATTTACATTTCCCCTTTTGTTAAATGTCATCTTTTACCCATTTTTCTTGTTGTGCTATTTGTCTTTTTCTTATTGATTTGTATAACATATATTATATGTGTGTGTGTGTGTGTGTGTGTGTGTGTGTGTGTGTGTGTGTGTGTTTATGTATGCTCTTATTCCGGAGCGAAGGACAATGTTCCAAATAGTTATAACCCATAGATCAACTCCATAATGTTGGAAAGTTTAAAGTACAATATATAGCCTTGTAAATAGAGATCAATGATACCTTTTTCATCTAGGTTATTTCATATGTGAAAGAGTATTGTGACCTCCATACTATGCAACATACACATACCAAAATTTCCCACATGCTTTGAAATTAAGTATGGTCATGTGACTTGCATTGAGCAAAGAATCACATGTGGAAACAACTTGTATTACTCCATAGAGAAAGTTCAAAGAGCCAGCAAATGATCTGTCATCCTCCCTTACCCCTGCTGAAAGGATAATGGTAGAATATGTCAAGGTGAAACCCTTCAGTCTAAATCTCTGATTAATTACACTGAGTAAATTCCCCAGCCAACCCAAACTAATTATGTAATGTGATTAAGGAATAAACTTGTGCTATGTTAAGTCTATAAGATTTTGGAATTGACTGACATGTTGACATTTTTACACTTTTACCTTTTTTGGACTTGATAAATTGTATTTCATCAAAATTAGAAATTTTGCTCTTTGAAGGACCATTAAAAAAACAAAAATGGGTCTTCCCTGGTGGCACAGTGGTTGAGAGTCCGCCTGCCGATGCAGGGGACACGGGTTCGTGCCCCGGTCCGGGAAGATCCCACATGCCGCGAAGTGGTTGGGCCCGTGAGCCGTGGCGCTGAGCCTGCGCACCCGGAGCCTGTGCTCCACAACGGGAGAGGCCACAGCAGTGAGAGGCCCGTGTACCACACACACAAAAAAAATAATAATGCAAGCAACATATTGGGAGAAAATATTGACAACACATATATCAGAAAAAGAACTTGTATCCAGGAGATATAAATAATTCTTAGAAATAGTAAGCTATGAACAACCTAATATTTTTTAAATGACAAAATATTTGAATAGATGATTCACAACAAATGCTCAAATGACTAATAAGCACATGAAAAGATTCACAATATTAATAATTAGAAAATTAAAATTATAAGGAAATATCACTACATAGACATTAGAATGTCTAAAATTAAAGAGTAAAACGACCACACCTCATGTTGGCAAGGATGTGAAGCAACTGGTATTCTCATAACTGCTGGTGTAAATATAAAATTTTAAAGCCCTTATAAAGGTAGGACGTTCTGACACATGCTACAACATGATAGAAGCTCGAGGACACTAAGCTAAGTGAAAGAAGTGAAATGCAAAAAACCAAATACTGTATGATTCCACTTATATGAGGCACCTAGAATAGTTAAATTCACAGACAGAAATTATCAATAGAATGGTGGTTGCCAGAGCCCAGGGAAAGGGGAGAAGGAGGAATTGTTCAATTGGTAGGAAGTTTCGTTTTTATAAGAGGGAAAGTGTTCTAGAAATGGTTTGCAGAGCAATGTGAATGTTCTTGATGCTACTGAACTGGTTAAGACAGTAAATATTATGTTATGCATATTTTACCATAATTAAAAAAAATTTTAAATAGTTTGGTTAACCTAATATTTCCTCCTTGACTGTTTTGTAGAAATTTCCTATAAAAATATTTATTCTTCTTGTATTTTTCTGAAAATATTTTATTTTTCAATAGAACAATTAAAACTTTCAATATATTCTTGAACCATTTTGGCCCTTGGTATTTTTCTATAGATGTGTCCATTTCTCCTAAGTTTTAACTTCTAATTTTTTTCACCAAGTTGTTATAATATCTCTATTTTCTCTCTCCCTCTCAACATTGCTATTTTAAAATTTCTAATATCATTTATCTCTTCTTTTTTACTTTATTTTTCTTGATGTGTTTTTCCCCCCATTTATTTAAAATCAATTTTCCCTGCATTGATTTTCAGTCTTTGTTTTATCTCAATATAAGTTCTGACATGGCAAAACCCCTTAAAGTTAAAAAGTATCTTTTCAATATTACTCAGTTCTAAGAATTTTCAGATATCCAAGATAAGTTATATTTAAGTGTGTTTTGAACTTTCTAAACAGCTGAAGAAAATGGAATTTGCATTTTGTTATCATTTATTGATTGCTTCATTAAATGCATTAGTGTCTGAGAATATAATCTATTTAATTAAAATGCTTTAAATTTGTACAGAATTGTCATATATCTTGGAAAGATGTCAATTTTCATCAATTTTATACATCTCCTTAAAAAGAATGTATATTCTTCATTTGTGGTGACTGTAATATACAATATTTGTTTGTCAGATCACACATTTTAATTGTCTTGTTTAAATATTGTTATTTACTAACAGAGGTTTATTAAAGTCTTCATCTCTGATTATAAATATGTTCTTCTTTTGTTTCATATTTGAAGTTATATTACTAAGTGAGGAAAACTTTAGCATTGTAATAACTTCCTTTTTCACTCTAAAGTGATGACCGTCTATCTCTGAGTGATGTTTGTTTGTCTTATTTTTTGTTTTTTATTAATAAACTTCTATAGCTATATTGTTTATGTGGTTAATACTTTTATAGTAAACAATTTCCCATATTTTTACTGTTAATTTTTGTGGTTCTTTTACATATGTTGCTGTAATCAGCATTTCACTTGATATGCCTTTTTAATTCAGTCACACAAATTTCTGTTTTACTTATAACACTTTAAAATACTTACTAATATGTTGCAATATAAATTCACAACACTTTGTCCTACTTCTACTATATATTTTTTCTTTCTTTTTTTATTGCATATTCTCATAATTCCATTTTTTTATTCTGCAAATTTGTAAAGTACAAACTCAATTTCATTTTAGCAATTATATATGGTTCATAAAATACTAATCTCCACCTTTATTTTTTCCCCAAACAGTAGGTTTTTTAAATATGTTAAATTCAGTTATTCCCTTCCTGTATCATATGACATTAATATGTATATTGATTCTATCATTTTTTCTGATATGTCATTTAATAATTTTATTTATTCTTTTGTTTATTATGTTTAAACACATATTTGGAACACCCAAAGAAGCTTTCATTCCTTCTTGCACTGAAGATATTCCATTGATAACATATTCTTTTTACATGAGATCAATCTTTTAAACTATGCTTACTGTAGCTGAGGTAGTGTCAAACTCAGATTTTGATTTTTCTGAAAATTTTTCTTCTTTTCACATTCAATCTTGAAATATATCCTCACTGCCTATAGAATTTTAAGTTAACATATTTCTGTGTTGAATTAAGAGATTTTGCTATTTTCTTCTGAGTTCCATAGTGACAGCTGGTGTGTTCTATCATGTTAATATTAAGTTTCAATTTCTCTTTGTTTTCCTGGTTGTTCTAAATATATATTTTTTGGCTTTAATGTGCTCTGCAGAAATTGGCATTTACTGGACTTCTAAGCCTTGGAGATCAGTGTATTTTGTCAGTCTTAGATATTCCTTAGATAGTTTTCTTCTTTTAATTCTAGAAGTTCTCTTTTTTCAGGTCAGAATAGAAAATATTCTATTTCTTATATCTTTGTCGTAATTAAACTATCATTATTATATTGGGTTGGACAAAAAGTTCGTTCCAGTTTTTCCATAACATTTTACAGAAAAACCTGAACAAAGTTTTTGACCAACCCAATATATTTAATCACCTTATTCAACGTTTTGTACTATATAATTCCAACTTGTAATTTTTTGTGGATCTGATTTTGTAATTGATTATTTTTGTTAATCCACAATTATATATATATTTTTATCTTCTAGTGTTCAGTGATTTTTATTTTTTGTCTCTTGTTCCTTGGAATCATGTCTGTGTTTAAAGAGAATTCCTTTAGACAAGGTTTAAGTTTGTCTCTCTCAGGTGCCAGAGCTTAACCACATCAGGTCCAAAAGATATTTTGGGTAACATATATTGTAATTATGGCCCTATACATTTACATATCTGTAAATGTCAGCTCGTAATAAAAACATTCTCAGAGAAGGGTTTTATTTTTTAATTCTCCATAAAGAACCAAGGCTGAGACAGGCAAAATAGTGCTTTGTCCTGTACTTCCTTGTCTCCAATTTTTCCAATGGTTTGCCCCATCTCAAACATTCTTCAGAAATGCTTTAGTCACGTATTATCCAATAAATTTAAATATTTTCTATCAATACCAGAAGTTGTATCTCTACTTATCTGTGCCATCAGAAAACAGAAGCCATGTGTAACTGTATTCATCTGCTAGGGGTGCAATAACAAAATACGATGGATTGGGTAGCTTAAGTAACATGTTTGTTTTCTCACAGTTTTGGAGGCTGGAAGTCCAAGATCAAGGTGTCAGCAAGTCTGGTTTCTTATGAGGTCTTTCTCCTTGGCTTGAGGATGGACACCTTCTTACTATGTCCTCACATGGCCTTTCATCTGTGTTTATGCACCCTTGGTATCACTTCCTCTTATTTGTAAGGACACGATTCCTATCAGATTAAGGTCCCACTCTCATGATCTCATTTAACCTTAATTACTTCTTCACACGTCCTACCTCCAAACAGAGTCAAATTGGGGATTATGGTTTCAACATATTCAACAACTGAATATTACTCAGTTGTAAAAGGGAATGCAATTGGGTCTTTTGTAGGAACATGGATAGACTTAGAGATTGTCATATGGAGTGAAATAAGCTGGAAAAAGAAAAACAAATATCATATATGTGGAATCTAGAAAAATCGTACAGATGAACCTATCTGCAAAGCAGGAATGGAGACATAGATGTAGAGAACAAACGTGAGTGGGGGAGGGCAGGGTGGGATGAATTGGTAGATTGGGATTGACATGTATATGCCACTGGGTATGAAATAGATATCTAATGAGGACCTGCTGTAGAGCATGGGGAACTCTATTCAGTGCTCTCTGGTGACCTGGGTGGGAGGGAAATCCAAAAGGGAGGGGTTATGTGTATACATATGGCTGGTTCACTCTGCTGTGCAGCAGTAGCTAGCACAACATTGTAAAGCAACTATATCCCAATTAAAAGCATGTATACGAGAAAAAAAAAAACCTAAAATCAGTACTCATGGTGCTTTTGTGGGCATTCCCATACACGTGCAGAGCAGCAAAAATTCGAATTGCCCTATGGACATGTTCCCAGCTGAGGTCAAACAAGGTGAAAGCTTTAACTTCGTATCTCATCTCCCCTACTATAAACAAGGTCCTTTTCAAGGTATATGTAGTGCCACATTTTTCACATTTTCCCACTTCTTCTTGGTGATTTCACCATTTAAAATGGCCTGCAAACCCAGCACTGAACTGTTGTCTACTATTCGTAAGCACAAGAAAGCTGTGATGTGCGTTTTGGAGAAAATATATGTGTTAGATAAGCTGCATTCAGGTATGCATTTTAGTGCTACTGAGAGTGAGTTCAATGTTAATTGATCACAATATATGTTAAATAAGTTTCCTTTTAAAAGAAATAGACATAAATAAAGTTGTGTTGATTGGTTGATGAGAATGTTGTGGGCAGAGGCCTGGGGAACATAACCCTATTTTTCCTCTAGGAACAATGCTTCAGTTTCATTAATTCAGTGGGGTGACTGTGGAATATAACTACGACAGATAATGAGAACTCAGTATCCGTACTTTTTCCACTTGACAAGTGTGGTAGACACAGCTGGCTGCCTAATCTGACACCTACTTCCACTTCTTGCATGCTAGCAAAGCTCTAATATGTACACATTTGTATTGAGCTCAAGAACCCATTTCCTCAGTGGCCAATGCACCTATGGGAACCACGTAATACAGTTCTGGTCAATGTGATGTAGCCAGAAAATTGGTATCAGTGGTAATACCTGAAGTGTCTTCTCTTTATTCCTTGACCCTCTCCGCTCCCTATTTCCGGTTAGCATAAAACAGAGCAACTGATGGGGTGGCAGCCACCTTACAAATAAGAAGCAATAAGCAGAATGACAAAGGCTTACAGCAAATGTTAGAGCAGAGCATCCAGATCTCTGAAGCTTAGTCATGTCTTTACCTTGATCGCTTACCTTAAAGTGTCTCTTTGTGTAAGACACATAGTTTTATACTTTATACTGGACGCAGTATTAGTGCAGATAATCACTTTTCACTCTAATTCCTGAACACTCTTGGTTTTTCTGACATTTTTGTCTTCAAACATGCAAAGATATGATATGAAGGTTGACACTGCTCCCTTCCTAGATTGCAACTAGCCCTTGATATTTGTACAAATGGTTTTTCATTGCCCTGGGGAGACATCTGACATTTCAGGTGTTTTAGAATCCTCTTCAGCTATAGCACCTCAAAGGCTTACACTACACATATATTTATCTTACTCTCTGGGAACTTGAACTAAAGTTCAATATCTCTTCTTACAAGTACAAGGTATTTTAGAAAAGACAATGCATTTCCCATAAATGAGGGAAGTGAGAACTACTTGCATCTGTTAAGTACTTACTGTCATGTATCAGATCCTACAGATAGACTGGGATATTTAATCTGAACCAGAAACAAAACAAAATAAAACAATATTTGTGATGCAGGTGTTACCTTGCTAATTTTGCAGATAATGATACTGAGAAGAAAGAAAGGAAAGAAAGAAAGAAAGAGAGAGAGAGAGAGAGAGAGAGAGAGAGAGAGAGGGAGGGAGGGAGGAAGGAAGGAAGAAAACTACTTGCCAAAGGTCCCAGAGCTTGTATTCATTTATATAATTATGTAATGTGTAGCAAATCACTCAGAAAAAGTAGTGGTTTTAAACAACAGTAATTAATGTACTATCTCTCACACTATCTTTAGTTCAAAAACTCAGGAGTGGTTAGACAGTTCTGGAGTGGGGCTTTCTTGTGAAGTTGCAGACAGATGTCCCCTGTGGCTTCAGTCATCTGAGGTCTGACTGGGGCTGGCAGATCCAATTCTCAGGTGGTTCACTCACATGCTTGGCAAGTGACACTGGTTCTTGACAGGAGGCCTCAGCCGCTCACCATATGGGTTGCTCCACAGGGTTGAGTGTGTCCACAGCATGCAGCCAGAGTCCCTCGGAATGAGAAACTCAAGAATGCACAGTGGAAGCCACAGTATCTGTTATTACCTAGCCTTGAAAATCACACACCTTCACGTCACCCATTCAACATGCGCATGAATGCAGGAGCCAAGGATCACCACACTCTGGTTACCACGAAAAGCTAGATTGAAGAAAATTAAAAACAAATAAACAACAACAACAGAAACTTCATTCAAATGCCAGTGCATGTTCCTTCATACCATGTTGTCTCAAAACGTTTAGGCATTTAAGCACATTTCCATACTTTATAGCATCCTAGATCCCAGGAAGCCTGGAGCGGATGGAGCTAAATTTCAGGGGCTAGGTAGTCACGTTAGTTCAATATGTATCATTCCTGACAATAACATGTTATAAAACAATTATAAAACAATTTTGAATTTCCTTAGCACCTCCAAGGTTTGATCCAGAATTGGATTAAAACCAGGTTCCCTTGCTGGGTCTGATAGGTTAATGTCCTTACTTCTTCAGGCATTTGGCACATACAGACCTATAGGAAAACTCAGAATTCAGGAAGCAATGCCCTATTCCAACATCATCAGACCTCTTATTCCTGTTCTGCTCTCTGTAATTTCCTTATGGTAACAGGACAATATGGTAGGAGTGAAACCAGGTAATAAACTGGGGGCAAATAAATTAGATCTCTTTATATTTTTACTGGTTCATATAAAACTATATTTATGCTTATTGGGAATTGCATTATGAAGAGGGTGATGAATACTAACACCACAACCACCATTTAATGAGAGTTTAAAAAGTGCACCTCTCTGTGCTAAGTACATTGTATGTTTCAATCATTTACCCTCATATAAAATATATCTTATGAATTAAGTATTATGACTTTCATTATAGAGAGGAAGCTTTGAAATCTTAAGGAATTTATCCAAAGCTAGATCCTTGAACAGCAAAGCCTGGGATTCCAAAAGCCAGAACCACTCTATAATATCCAAATGTTTCTCTCAAACATTGTCCATGCCCATATGGTCAGAGTAATTTTCTGAAGAAATTAACTCATTTTTCTCCATCAGGTAAGCAAAACAGTACCTTGTTCATATGGCCTTACCAAGGACTAAGACAGTCCACATAAAGGAATTTTCCAGATGGCTGAAACTTGAAGAGCACAAAATTTATTTTAAACATTTTGAATAGAAGTCTTTCTCAGGCATACTTCACACCATTTTGCTTCTTGAATGAGTATTTGAAACCCCACATAACCTCTTCTTGATAAGACAGAGATCACTGCAATTTCTATTCTTGCTGCAGATTGTCATGCTGGGATACCTTAGGGATAACTAAGCTATTTAAGATGGCTTATCCCAGTATTTAGGAGCTCCAGATAACAGTTTCTCATGTATTCTATAGCTCAATAAAAATACAGAACGAAATGTTTGTTTTCCTCTCTTTTTGACTGGAAGCCATCACCCTTCCCTATCTCAGCTATGGCCTCTTCTACACATGATTATTTATTGTTATAGGAGAGGCTACAGCTGAGATAGGTAAGGTTGAGGGTTGCCAGTCATTATACAAAATGAACTAGAGATACATAATACAAAGGCAACAATGTTGCTAGTACTGTGCCTTAAGTAAGAGTATTAGTACCTCTGCTGGTAAACTGGGTTAGTGCTAGTATAAGAATTGATTAGATCTTATTTAATTTCTTAGAGGCCATTCACATTTCCTCCATTGTTTTCCTGCAGTATTTTCAGATGTGTTTGAGGCTTAAGCAATCATGGAATGATTTTGATTATATTGTAGTTAATAAGGTCACTGTTAGACACCCACAATACTGAACATAAGACAAATATTAAAGGTGTTCTGAGCCTTAAAGGGATTGACTAATTTATGCTCTGAGGAAAGGGAAGGGGAATTATCATGCCTGCAACACAACATCTTTCAATGTTCCAAACAATGTTCTGAATTAGTTAACTAGTATTCACAGGTTACATATGGATTTAAGAAAATGCCCAAGGACACAGCACCTGGATTCCACCAAAGCTGTCTCTGATTTCAAAACCTGTGTCCTCATTAATTCACTATTATTCCTCCACCAGTATGATGAAGTAGGACATATAAAGCAGAAACAAACGTACTGAATAGTCTTGATTCCAAAGTGTTATCAGTTATAAAGCTCATCAATAATTTAGCAACATTTTAGTGGAAGATGAATGATTCAATAAACGTATCCATTGTTAGTAAAAGGGACTGCAGATTTAAAAAAATATAAATGTGTATGTGTATGACTGAATCACTTTGTTGTACACTTAAAAATAACACAACATTGTAAATTAACTATACTTCAATTAAAATAAATTAAAAACTAAAAAAATAAAACTTCATTCCTGGTAACTCCAGGACAAAAAATGTAAATCAAGCCATTTATACAAATATATATATGTGAAAAGTATATCTTAGAATGAGAAATTTCACATTATGAAAACACTGTTGTCATATGAGCATTTGTAAAAAAAGTATACAATATTTAGAGTAAAATATATATTTTCTATGACTCTAGAAAAGAGGAATAAAGGAATGATGACTGCTCAGAGATGAGGTTAATTAGGGATGCTGTACTGCAGTTAAGTTACTTCAGGACCAGAACTTGATAAAGCTACATAATAAATGTTTGTCAAGATGAAATATCTAATACTGTTATTATTAATCAGAAAAACAAACTTTCACGTACATGGTTTGCCTCCTAACCCTGTGTCAAAGTAAAAGGCAGGGTCAGAGAAGCTCTAGAAAATATTTTCAGATTGCTGTGCCTCTGTTTTCAAACAACTGTGAATTCAAAGTAATCCACGGAATATCTCCCTGATCCTCAACTACTGATCAATTCAAGGTGAGGATGTGTGCTATTGGGAAACATTTCTAGAAGTCAATGGAACATGGGTGCACATATGTATACCCTCACCCCACCCCAACACAAGCAGTATCTTAGGACACCACCAGCAGAATTTCCAATTTGCTGTGCAGACTATAGAAGCTCTAGAATCAGCTAAGGTCAAAATGTTAGATGTTAACACAGGTGGGATCATTTTGACAAGTCACACTAAAGTCTGTGAAGATCTTCAAATACTCTCCACATATACCCTGATTTGTGAGTATAGGGAGAAGCTGTTCACAAAAATGACAAAATGGGTCAAGCAAACTGAAATTTATCGGAACAGAACCAGCTCAGCAAGTGGTAACTCCTAATTATCTGTTCCTTTTCAAAGGTTCAAAACTAGAAATTTACCATTATGTTTGATGACTTTCTGGAAACCAATCCTTTGAAGGGAATATTCTTCTCTCTTTTTAGCAGCCAAGGTTTTGGACATGCATATTTGAACATGTGTGAAGTCCATGCTTTAGGATCTCAAAACAGATTTTCCTATCCTGGAAAGAGGAGATTTAACTACTCACCCAGCAATAGACCAGATGTTGTTGTTAATTGCAACTGGCCGATCAGGAGCAACTGATTAAGGAGAAAAAAAAAAAAAGTAAGAAAAAAACAAAAATGGTGAGTTCCTCTATAGTTAGGTCATGATACCAAAACTGTGGCAAAAAAAAAAGTAAGCACAGGTCATTATGACAAATAGTAAACATTTTATTCTGAGGTAGGAAAAGTCTGCCAAAGTCAGCACATCCACTTAGGCCAAAATAATCTGATTCATTTTATGGAAGTTTTAAGTCTTTTATTGTGTGTAAGGGGGAAAAGTTAATATTTTAATTTAGAATCACTTTTACAGCTAGTGCTAGCATAGATAAAAATTTATAGTTTCACAGCTGTAGTTTTTAGATTTAATTAGAGGAACTGTTCCCTTTATGCAACAAATTTCTCACAGAGGTAGGCTACGCTGATTTGAATTAATGTGCTTTAAATAATTTTTACTGAGTTCCTTGCTGTGAATAGCTAAATAGAAGTTTTGTGGTACATGATTTTAAAAGGAGAATTTTTTTTTTCTCTTGTAACTGAGTTTGGGCTTTTCTTCTGCCCTTAGCAACAACAATTTATAAACAAACACTTTTATAAGGAGAGGAGAGGTCAATATGACCGTGTTTATCAGTCAGTCCTAGATTTATTGAGAAATCTGTGCTCAGTAACTTGGAGACTAAAAACGAAATGTCTTATGAGGCCTTATCTTTGCCTTTATAAATGTCATAAATTAATTATTTTTTAAAAACTGATGACACATTTACAGGCTAAATTTTGTGGAAGCATCTGGACTTGTGTAAATAAGAATCAGACAGTCATCAAGACAGGAGGTCATCAAGAAGTCAGAATCCCATTTGGAAATACTGTCAGCCAAAGAGAAAGTCATGCCAACCATGGCAGATGTGGAGGATAACCCCAGACTGTCTGCGTTTGAGAACTGGTGAGGCAACTTCACTTCACAGAACCATTCATTTCAAGAGTCTTTGAATGTGAAAGGCAGTTAGATAACCATTTGTGTGCAGTTTCTTTTGGTCAAACATTTTATATGTGAAATTGAACGCCAGGCAAACAATATGAGCAGGAGGGAATAGAGACATGTTTGGTAACTTGACATTATGGCAAAAAGAAGATGAAATGCAAATCATTTTACTTTATTCAAGGTAAGTGACACACCTAGATATGTTACCAAATGCAAGTTCATGTGGTCAACTCACAGTGAGGTCAAGAAAATGGAAACATTGGAGTTTGGAGTAGAGAAAGGTGTATTGCAGGACCACGCAAGGTGACAGGTGGCTCATGCCCCCAAAGTCCCTGTACTCTTCGAAGGGTTTCAACAAAGCACTTTTAAAGGGAAGGTGAGGGAGGGGCGTGGCTGGTTGTTGCAAACTTCTTAGTGTCGGAATCCTTTGTTCTTGCAGCTGTCCATGCAGGTCAGGTCACCGTGTTGCTGTAAACCTCCAACAAGACAACTGTTATTCTCTGTTCTGCAACTTTTTAATCTCTATATGTATGGAAAAGTGTTATACCCTTAAAGGTCAGAGCCCTGAGAATGGGCTACTCTGTATATTTCAGGCTATAGGTAACATTCTTTTACAAAAGGTACAGAGGCAACATGACTAAACACAAGGAAAGGAACAGACCTAATATGGAGTCAGATTTGTTCTTACCTATCAGAGATATACTATAAAAAGACGGTTGTGAAAAACAAAAGTGGGTATACAAATGTTTTATTATTGTTACACAAGGTCATCCATCCCTCTCTGTTTCCCAGATGGTTATTTTAAACTCTCTCCTTTGTGCTTAATTTATCACCATCTTTTTCCTCAGTCCCTCCTTTCAGCTGAAGAATCTCTTTCTCTAAGAAAACAAAGCCTCACATGAGAAAATCCACAAGCTTCCAATATCCTTTCCATCCACCAGAATGCACTGGGCCAACATTCCCTATCTTTTTGCCAATTATTATTGTGTTTATCTTTGTGTCTCTAAAGACATCATGCTGATGTTGCTGTTGTTAATTTGTTAAGTTGTATTGATGTTTCCTTCCCAATAGGAAAAACTATATTTTTTCTTCCACCTTGTTATGCATAAAGTTTGCATCTCCATACCCGCTAAGTGTTATATTGCTATTTTGGTAGTAAAGTAAATACTCCAAGTTTAGCATTTCATGTCTATTATATTCTATTTATCACTGAGCATGATAGTAAACTATAATTATACTTGCTTAACTTCACATGTATATTTTAATGTTGTTTTGTTCTTTAGTTTTCTGCATTCACAAACTCAATGTTATTTCCTTGCCAAATTATCAGAATCTCCTCAAAAGACTTTCAATAGTCTGTTCACATTACCTTTCTGAAGAAGTACATCCCATAACTTCTGGTCTTTTTCAGCTATGCAGGGTGCCCTTTGCTTCTTGTCCACAGCAGTCTTGCTGAAATTTGCCTTCACTGCCCTCCTACACATTTTTCTCCTTGCTTCTGGTGATGGATTTCCTGCTTCCATCATCTCATGTCTCCCATTTTATTGGTTTACTCTTAAAAAAATTTTTTGTACGGTAATTCTCTAATAACTTTCATGAAAAGATGCATTGGAGGTAATTTTATTGTTGTTTTAGTTTTTTCATATTAAACTGATGTGTATTGGAACCTCACACTTGATTACCTGTGGACCCTTTAAATACAAACAATTTCCCATTTCCTCTTTCCCCAGAGGCTGGAAACAACCATTCTACTCTCTGTCTCTATGAATTTCTCTACTCTAGGTACCTCTTATAAGTGAAATCATGAAATATTTGTTCTATTCTGACTGGTTTATTTCACTTAGCAGGCTGTCTTCAAGGTTCACCAGTGCTGTAGCATGTGTCAAATTTTTGTTTATCCATTCATCTATTCATGAGTGCTTAGTGCTTAGAAATAATGCTGCTATAAATATGGCTATACAAATATCTGTTGAGTCTGTTCTTTTAGTTTTTGCAGGGTATATATCCAGAAGTGGAGTTGCTGGCTATAGAGTAATTTAGTATTTGATTTTTTGAAAAATGACATCCATTTTGATATTCCTACTAGTAATGCACAGGGGTTCTGATTTCTCCTCATCCTTGCTAACGTTTATTTCTGTTTCTTTATTTCTTTATTTTTTGTTTTGTAATAGTCACCCTAATGGGTGCGACATGGCATCTCACTGATTTTTGATACGGATTTGCCTAATAATTAGTGACTTTAAACATCTTTTCATGTGCTTATTGTCTATTTGTACTTCTTCTTGTGTATCTGTTACATCTTTTACCATATATTCATTTGTTTTTTAGTAAATTATTGTTTCAAAACTGCTGTTTCTTCTTCATTTCTTTTTGTCTTCATGTGGTTATTCTTTTTTAAACTCTTTACTGCCATTAGTGATATTTTGAGAGACCATGATTGTAGATAAATGTGCTCTATCTACAATATGTAAACAAGAATTTTCCTTCTTACTTTTCTCTCATACAGTACAAGCATGCTTTCATCCCCACAACTCTATCAAAGTTGTTTTCCCCAAAGTTATCAAAGACTTTCACCCTGCCAAAACCAAGAGTTAATATAATGTCCTTCAGAAACAGTAATGTGCTAAACTAATTTCTAAATTCCAAGTTTGTCATGTATTTAATGCAAATTTGGGCCTTAAGAAAGAAAATAACGCAGGAACACCTGTGGGCAGTTGGTGTTAATTATGAATACACAAATTGAACCCGTGCCCCCTACAGTGGAAGCAAGGGGTCTTAACCACTGGACGGCCGGGGAAGTTCCCCACATCACGTCTTTTAAAGTCTGTGGTGATTGGTCACTGCACACCTACTATTCAGTTCATGCATGAACCAGAAAGGGTGTCATGTGTAACCTCCTTGTCTCTCAGTGATGACCTCATGTGACATTATACAAAAATACATAATTGAAAGAGAAAGTTGACCAGGAAGATGAAATCGCAGCCAAAGAAGGAACAAAATGTGATAGTACTAGAAGTGAAATTCAAATCAAACGTATAATTTATTATAGATGAAGTAGCTGACCACAGAAATGTTGACACTGCTGCAGTTTGTGAGACTCGACAGATTCAACTACAGGACTTCAGTGAAGGTGTATTTATCAACATAAATGTGATGAAAGAATGAAGTCTCAAAAAAAAGGGATGGTGCCAAAAACCTGCACACTGAAAGCTCTCGCAGACTTATTTCACGAAGTTAAAGAACAAACGATAAAATGCTGGAAGCTTCAACAAATATAGAAAGTATGTAACTATTTGCATAGAAAAGACTCATTCCGTATCCTAAGCTATGTGACTAGAAGAAGGCAAGTACTGTTTATAAAGAAATAAAGCACATTGATTCTCAATCTTTCTAAAAATTGTGACGTGATTTGTCATTGATTGTCATGTGCGTCTATAATCTGTGAACTGAAGAGTTAGCTGCAAAGTTTACGCTTCATGTAATTACTCACTGTTAAAGTGCTAGGGTAACTGGAATTTGAATTGTGTAGCTGGGGACTAATGTTATTTAACTAAACTATGGCAACTGGAATTCACACACATCTGTGCTAGGTAAAGCATGGACAGTTGGTAAGAGCAAAGGAACTAGATAGGAGTATAGCACGGAATGCTGGAGGTGAGGGAAGGTGCAGTTAAGGAACTGCCAGCCCTCTGCTTAGATTTCAGGTCATTGTTAAAACCATTTTCAGTTATTCTAAGAAGCTCTTGTTCTTACACATGGATACACATCCATTCACAGACCAAGGGATATCAGCTATACACAATGTTTGATAGATATAATCTATATTATGCCATGACTTTTTGTCTGCTATTAAATGCAGGTCCGTACAACTAGGTCTTTTTATTAAGGACAGTTGTCAATGGTTTTAACTGATAAAAATTTATAACAGAATAGCTACAATAGTAAAATACTGTTGACTGAAAAATTACATTATATTTTATGGTAGATTACATTACTTTAAATATCTGTTATATTTATGTGTCAGAGAGGAAGCACAGATATGAAACTACCTAGATCACAACTGGACTCTGATATCCTTACCTATGTCTGTTTCTTCCAGTCTACTGGTTGTTAGGGTCTCCTGATTTCTTGCTTTTAAGGGGTTCCTACCTATGTAAAAAGTCAGTGGACCATCTGAGGGAATATGCATTTTTAGCAGGTTTCTTTCTCCAATAGAAAGTGGCACATTTTTGTTGTTGTCATTGTTGTTGCTGATTTAGACCTTTGGAGTTGATGTTTTTGAAGCACTCCAGGAACACTTATATTCTTTTCTAAGAAGTTCTGCAGGCTTTTTGAATTCCAACCAAGGCAAAGCATTGAAAGATCTATACGATCAAGAGCTTACCCATCCATTTCAAAAGATCCAGCCCAATGCTACACAAAAACAAGTGAGAGGAGGGTGCCTGTGACCATGTTCTGTATCTGCCTGTCAATCATCAGAGGCCAGGATTCAACCCAGCAAGTGAGAACTGGGTAAAAGAAAAATCCAGAGCTGGTATTTTTAATGATTTTGAACTTAGAATTTAAAATCATTTGCTCATATGACAACACTTACTCATATGAGATCAACTGGGAAAGAGGATGAGCTCAAAGTGTTAATTCAGAAGAAAGGCACAAATTATATTGATATACCGTGCATTTTGGTATTTGTTCACTTACATTGTTTAGAAATAGCAGCTAAAGAGAAAGGAAAAAGAAAACCTAAAAATAAATAACACCAGGGGCTTCCCTGGTGGCGCAGTGGTTGAGAGTCCGCCTCCCGATGCAGGGGACACGGGTTCGTGCCCCGGTCCGGGAAGATCCCATATGCCGCGGAGCGGCTGGGCCCGTGAGCCATGGCCACTGAGCCTGCGCGTCCGGAGCCTGTGCTCCGCAAGGGGAGAAGCCACAGCAGTGAGAGGCCCGCGTACCACAAAAAATAAATAAATAAATAAATAACACCAAATGGTAACAGTAAAGTGAATAGGTTTTGCTGCACTCTTCACAAACAAGTGTTCATTTATGATTTTTCATTAGTCACACTATTTTTCATATCATTTTTGCTGTGTCCTGATGTTTAATAATTGTGTGTTCTTGATCTGAATCTTCAGACAGGTGTAAAAAAGGAAAGGAGTAAAGTGATAACATTTGCCTAACCAATGGCCTGGAAACCTTTGCCTGGGCCAGATTGTTAAAACTATGAAACCAATGGTGTGTTTTATATTCCCATTCATATGTACAGTGTCCTGTCATATTTTCTCCTCTTAGGTTCTTTAAATAGCTATTTCTGGCCTTTCTATGTGTCTCCTTACCTAATGAACATTCATCTTTTAGCATCACTTGAAAAAAGGTGACAAATCAGCATTTCTATCTAAATAAATTGTAACTGAGAATGTAAAGCAGTATCTTTTTTCTCTCTTTCATTTCCTCATTGTGATAGCACCTAACAGATATCATCCTGTGAAAACTTCTGAGTCATTTTTTAAGAGGTATTTTTCTATGGCTATCAAAGACTTTATTATATTAGTGCATTACTGAAATAGACTGGCATCCCTTCTTATCTTTTCTAATCTTTTCTACAAACATATCTTTTATTTAAAAAATTTAAATCTTCTTTCCAAGGCTATGTGGTTAGGCAGCAGAATTGCTAGGGGGTCATTCATTGTTTCAGCGTTTTCCAGTCTTGAATTTTATGCTTTTTCCGTTTATTGCAGTAATTAAATGCAGGGTATTTTGTGTTATTTTCTTTTTCTTCTAGCTAGAAAGTTTATATTGTGACATAGATATGCCCTCTGAGATAATTCCAAATGGATAACAGACTTGAGTGGATAATAAAATATATTGCAAGTACAATGATGTCTCAAGCCCTCTTTGCTATTTGCTCAGGGGAGAGAGAAGGATAAACTGGGACTTCTTCCCTGGAAATGCTACCATCAAACTCAATGAGACCAGGTTTTAGTTTAGTCCCATAAACACTAAGTTGTCAACAACCATTGAACCAGAACTTGAGAAAATTCCTGGTGTTTGGAAGGTAAGTAAGACACAAGGAGCTCACAGGGAAAGTTAGTTAATGACAATCATAGATCGATGAGAGAAGTGTTACAAATGGAAGACCAGGAGAGACACCACAAAAAAATCCCCTTTTCATCTAGAGAGAAACTATTTTTCTGATTTTTTTTCATCACCAATTTTTTTTTCATCGTTCATGTGAATAGATGCACACAGGATGCACTCCAGTGTACAGCTTTATTTTTTTTTTAAATCTTTATTGGAGTATAATTGCTTTACAATGGTGTGTTATTTTCTGCTTTATAACAAAGTGAATCAGCTATACATATATCCCCATATCTCCTCCTTCTTGTGTCTCCCTCCCACCCTCTAGGTGGTCACAAAGCACCGAGCTGATCTCCCTGTGCTATGCAGCTGCTTCCCACTAGCTATCTATTTTACATTTGGTAGTGTATATATGTCCATGCCACTCTCTCACTTCATCCCAGCATACCCTTCTCCCTCCCCGTGTCCTCGAGTCCATTCTCTATGTCTGTGTCTTTATTCCTATCCTACCCCTAGGTTCTTCAGAACCTTTTTTTTAGATTCCATATATATGTGTTAGCATACGGTATTTGTTTTTCTCTTTCTGGCTTACTTCACTCTGTATGACAGACTCTAGGTCCATCCACCTCACTACTATTTAGCAGAGTCTTGTGGTTTTGAGGTTTAATCATGTTGTCATGTGTATTACAACTTGATTCATCTTTATTGCTGAGGGGTTTATGTATCCATTCCCCTGTTGCTGGATATTTAGGTTGTTTCTAATTTGGGGCTGAGAACTGCCCAACTCTTGACACGTAATGACTTTGTCCAAACATCTGCATGAAGAGGTGACCAAACTCCAGCAAGGCTTCTAAGAGCATAAGGCACTGTCCCTAGGATGACCCCAGTCCCTTACAAAACACCTGCCCTAGAAAGCTCAAAGCTGCCAGAGAATTTACTGTTTGTTCTAGCCCCCAGACCTCTCATTCTTAGAGCATTTACTAAAAGAGCAATGGCAAATCCTTTATTTTTTCCCTTTGCGATGCATATGTATCTCCTACAATCCAAAAGTGTCCTCCTTAAGGAGCTGAAGACTCTACCACTCTCCTGCTATGTAAACAAGAGTACAATTTATTCCCCTTTCTCGGTCTCAGTTTCCTTATTTGTAAAATGAGGGGCATAACTGGGTAACATCTAATTTGCTCTGGCATGTTCTCTCATTTCCCAACATAATGGTGAAGAAATGATGTCAGTTCTTCATCAAATAGGGAATTCCCTGGCGGTACAGTTGTTAGGACTCCACGCTGTCACTGCCAAGGTCCCGTGTTCAATCCCTGGCTGGGGAAATAAGATCCCACATGCCGCATGGAAAAAAAAAAACATGTGACCCAAATAATGCTTACTACCATTTCAACTGCAGTCTTTATTTTTTCTAATTTGCAGAATGAATGGATCCCATCCTATGTATTATATCTAATCAATCATATGGCTAGATATTAAGATTCCTTTCTAGTTCACCTGTCTCCATTTTTGCCTGTGTAGTTTCATTCCAATAAACAGGCAGCAGGCACATCTTAAATAGTAAATATTTTAGGTATTTGCTAAGTAGGATCAAGGTTATTTTTACAAGTCACCTTTCTGTCAAGGTAATAGAAGTCCATGAATAGCAGCAGAGAAAATTATAGAATTTAATTCACCTTTGTTGAACATTCTTAGTGCCAAAATGCTCAGATTGTTTTCCATGATACAATTTTTTTAAAGTTTTTAAGTGATTATTTTTCAGAGTAAAACTATCAACTGGCCATCATCAATAAAATGACTATAAATCTAAATCTCATTATTTGTGTATGTTTGTGCATTAGTCCATATATGTATATATTTTGAATCTGACTTTTCAGAACGGACAGACCCAGGAATTTATATTTCTAACAATTTTCCAGTTAATGCTGCTAGTCTGGGTATGACCCTCTGAGAACTACTGACAATGACAGAGAAAAAGATGTCTATTGCTGATTATGTTTCAGATGCTAAGATATCAAGGTGCTGGTGTCTCTCACTTTGACATGGTATCCAAAATGTAAAGTAAGTGTGAAGTCTTTCCCATCTGGAAGGTAGAGCTGAGATTGTTGGTAACTCCTGCCAAGTACAACATAAGGAACTGGAATTGGACTGAATCTGTAAGTAGTGAGGAGAGAAGCGTTGACTTGAAGTTCAGCTGGAGATCTTGGGGAAAGAAGAGGTGTTTGAAGCAAGCCCTGAGGCTTGAAATATTATACTCCTTAAGACTGGGGGCAAGAGTAACACATGATCCTTTAAAAATACAAAGGACAGAAGCACTGCCAGCACATAAACTTGAAAACTCACCGCAGCAAGAGAAAACAACCACAGCCAACCAACTCTGCGATATGCATGCATAACTTTCCTATGAATGACATTTGCAAGGAAAACTTACCTTTCAGGGGTGTATCCTGATTTCTCTTGTGAGGAAGCTATGGTTTGGGGACAGAAGGCAAGTTCCAAAGTCCATGTTTCTACTCCTTATTGACTGAGTGGTTTGGGGCAATTTGCTTGATTTCTCCAGTCTTCCAATGATAAATGAAAACTCTTTGTACAGTATAACTTATGGATTATAGGAATGATCAACCATAGTAAAGGACATGTAGATAGTTTTTAAAGTTCAGCAGGCATTACTAAAATTTTATCTTATTATCTAGCTGTATGGTACGTATTTTGAAATGTCATGAGTTAGGGTAAGTAGCCAGAGCTGCAAACATAGTGTGAATATATTACTTCTTCCTTGCTTCTTAACACTGAGAAGAAAGAAGATTAAGGACAGACATTTTGTAGCTTATTTCTCCACATGCCTGATTTTCACAAGGAGTCAATACCATCCTCTAGTGGAGTAATAAGAAGGAAATCAACATGACATTCACAATTTACTAGGCAAGTCAAAATACCTTCCTAGGGGGGTTTCAATAATGAAATACCGGCATTCACTCCATCCATTTCAAAATCAGATTGAAAGCCTAAGGGAAAATTTCCCTGAAGAATTAACATTTCTTCATGTTGCATATATGTATAATACAATAATTCTTCACGTGGAAGCAATTTTTCTTGACTGTCATAAGAAGGGGACGAGGGTAAAATTACCATTTTACCAATTGGAATGAGCCTGAAGAGTCTCATGTTCAACATCTTGTCGTTTACATTTTCTAAGGTCTATTTATAATGGTGTTCATCTCTCACTGCAAGATAATTGGCTTTTTCCTTTACTCCTAAGGTGGTTGATGCTGCTTCTAATGATTCTCATCTTGTTAGTCATAGTTGAAACCAGGTTCAAAAACAGGTGCTTTTTTTTTCTTCATTTGAGTGAGTTCCGCGGAGTCCTACACATACTAAGCATTTGCTACATTTCTACCCAAACCACAAGGCTAGAAACAACAGCAGACAGCAAATGAATGCTCTTCACTACTTCATTCAATCCTTCTTGTGAAGGATTCTGATCCAACAAGGTGACTCTTAAATAGCCTGCTTTCATGTTCTTTAGAGAAAGGGAAATCCTTCTGTCTTTAAAAATACAAAATCATTGTAGCCGATGTTGGAGGGCTTCATGTTAACAGAGAGAGGAAAGAAGGTGGCTCTTTTCTCTTCTGGATTGGTTCATAACTGAGCTTTGAAGAAATTTTTTCTTTTTTTTATATTTACTTTTATTGGAGTATAATTGCTTTACAATGTTGTGTTAGTTTCTGATGTATAACAAAGTGAGTCAGCTCTATGTACACATATATCCTCATATCCCCTCCATCTTGCGTCTCCCTCCCACCCTCCCTATCCCACCCCTCTAGGTGGTCACAAAGCATCAAACTGATTTCCCTGTGCTATGCAGCAGCTTCCCACTAGCTATCTATTTTACGTTTGGTAGTGTATGTATGTCCATGCTACTCTGTCACTTCATCCCAGTGGTTTTTGAAATGTTAGTCATCATAGAGTATAATGAAAGAAAAAAAGCATGGCACCTGCCCTTGAGATTCTCATAGATATGACAGATGTATCTTGCTTATCCCAGGATTATATTATTATGTTAGTGGACTGAGGAGAAAAGTTACACACACACACACACACACACACACACACACACACACACACACATCAACCCTGGTATTTTACTGAGTGCTACTATTTTCTATATGGAAAGAGAACAAAACATGTCTAAAATACAAATTAGGATTTTCTGGTTTTTTCAATTAATTTTTTATGACGATGTCTAAACTCTATGGAAATTACCAATCCTTCATATGAGTTCTCTTCTCCATTTAAAAGCCTTATTTCTGCTCACATTTTAGTGGTAACAATTAAGCCACATAAAAGACTACAATGAAAGGCATCCCCTTGCTCATCTGTCTGCCCTCCCAGACCTGTTCCCCAAAGGCAGCCAGTTTTTATTTTTGAACACTCAATAAATACTTCTTAATTTTTTTGTGTTTGAGGCATTTCTTCCTTCATTCATTCACTCAGAAATATTACTTGAGTCACAATTACACAGATGGCAGCCATCATGCTAGACACTAGTGAATTGAACCTGAAATAAACCAAAGATACATGGTGGCTAAATGCTGTAAAGCAGTGCTTTTCTAGATGCCTAGGGTGAATGATGAGATCTTTTCCCCTCAATTCATTTCAGACCGATACTGTTATACAATGTAGAACTAGAAAAATGAAATTAAAAACATAAAAATTACAAACAATTATTACATTGAACAAACATCCAAGCATTCTGTCAAATTGCTGGGCAAGATTCTAAGTTCTTATTCTCCATTTTCTCTTCAACATGGGCAACATGACATTTCTGCACTAGCAAAGGAAGAGGACTATGTTTGAGAAGCATTTGTATTAGTCACAGAACACAAACACAGCAGGGACCAATTTCTTCTATTTCCTCTTACCTGTTAGTGTCAAGGATATTTCTTCCACCGCCCCCAGGGTCGCTTTAGAAGATAAGTTTGCTTGTCGTTGTCCTCGGCCATTAGAAGAAAGGATGTATTCAAATGAGGCTCATTAAAGTCTCCTACAAGAGCCTGGCATTCAGCTGCTGGGAGCTCATGGACAATGGAGGCAGATACTTTCAATTAACCGGAAATAATATTTTTATGTCTTTATTGGTTTATTCATGAATTTTAGCAATTACCTGTGTATTTCTTATGAAAGTTGAAAATATAACTTGCTAAGATGTCCTCATCTCCTTTTCCTCAGTTTCCAAATTTTTCACTATATCTCTACCTCTTCTTCTTCTTTGGGCCTCATTATATAACACACACAAACACACTCACGCAGATTGCACATATATATACTAAAGTTTATGTTTCCTATTCTACCAGTTTTATAATGTCTCAGCTTCTTCCTTTATGAATTGATATATTAACATCCTGACCTGTTTAAAGCCTTTTCATTTTCTGCTTCTACTTGTTTAATTTATCATCTGCATTTTTAATGAAATTATTTATATTAAGCTCTGGAATCATAATTACATTTTCTGCCCTTTTTTCTATATTTTGTTTGTAACATGAAAATCACTATGTGATGATTTATTGTTAGTTTTATAGCAAGAATGTTCATGATAAAGTCAGAATCCTAGGAATGCACTACCTCTTTTATAAATCCAATGCACAACCACTGTGACAATCAGGGGAGACAACTGCAAGTATTTTAGACTGTCCTTTCACCCCATCAAATATTCAAAATATGATATAGTTTGGTTTACTTTATTGAGTAAACAACTTTCTTGTGCCTTTCTTTTGCTTATTAGTTAGTTTGCCCCTGAGTTTTTTTAACTTTCTTTCTCTTTGTTAGTTTTTCTTTATTCATCATATCATGAATATCTTACATTACTGAGGTTATCTACTTTACTGAAACCATTCCATTTTTATCCTGAAAAACATGCTTCACTCAGGCCTCTGAATTAGGATACAAATTCAGACCAAATAAAATACTTGCCAGGATTATTGACAGTAGCTATCCTGAGATTTCCTCACTAAAAAGCTGTGATTATAACCCAGGTGTTTCACTTTTGTGACAATTATCTTGGTTAGCTACATCTTCAAGTATTCTCCTAAGAAATTGTGTGTGAAACAGAAATGTATTCATTCTTTGCAGTGGCAACATTTTGAATACATGTTTTAGGAATGCTTAAGCTGAAGTTCATGATCAAAATTATTTTTCCTCAGAATTTTGTAGACCCGATCTGCTGGTGGTTCACGGGCAGTGGGGACAGAAACTTTTCACTAACTCTAAATATTATCTTTATTCTCTAATTTTTTACTCAGAAACTTTAGCAATCCCTTCTTATAAATTTTTCTTATAAAATTCAGCTTCCGATGTTATTGATAAGACATCTTATAAAAAGTAGTTCATATTTCTCTACCATTCTAGAAGATTTTTAGGACATTATTTTACTGTGTTAAATTTCATAGCAATATGTCTAATTGTGGATCATTAAGAAATAACTTATCCTCAGTGGTATTCAGCCCTTTTAATCTAAAGGATCATATCACTTCCCAGTTGAGAAAGAATTATGTATAGTGACATATATATTATTATATCTATATATGAGTTATTTTAACCACTAGGAATTATTATAACTACATATTAATTATTTCCTCTGTGTATTTCCTATTTCCTTCCCCTTTAAATTCATATGTTGGAGTCATTCCCAACTCTTCAGTCTCTCGTTTTCTCTCATAGTCTGCCCATTTTCTTTCTTTTTTTTTTCCTAACTATTTTTACAAAGACTATTCCTTGTTGTGTGTGTTCACAAAATTTTTTGCTTTTTAGTCCCATGTTCAGCTAAAATTTTGACAGAGATTTCATTCTGTGCCATTCAGTGCAATGGGTACTGACAAGTGCATAATGTCGGATATCCACAAAGGTACCATAGAGAATAGTTTCACCTCCCTAAAAATCCCTTGCAGAGTCATATATTGTAAACTCTTATACTCCCTCAATTTGATCTCTACCCTCTGATACAAGTTTTGTGTCTTTTTATCTTAGCCTTTTCACATTAATGATTTCCTTCAAATGTACTTCGAACATTGTATGTCCACTTACATTATATTTAATTTATTTTATTGAACTAGAGTTGATGTATAGTATTATATAAGTTACAAGTGTATGATATAGTGATTCACAATTTTTAAAGTTTATACTCCATTTATAGTTATTATAAAATATGCTATATTCCCCATGTTGTATAATATGTAGCTTATTTTATACCTAATAGTTTGTATCCTTTATATATGTCTACTTAGGTTTTAGAATGAGGGAATAGGAGTCCTACATATAGGAATTGTGGATATGACAGAACGTATAGAGCTTATAGCTTTGTATTAGTGGCTATGTGTGCAGGGATCCTGGAATTGCCAGAAAAAGGCTGTATCTAATTTGGGATTCCAAAACGCACAGCACCTATTTCAATTTAGGTGGGATGGATCAGTTACCTCCTCAGATATAGTCCATTATCAAGTTGGGACTTTTACTTCAAAACTGTGTTGAAATCTCAGAGGGGTGTGGTGGTGTCAAGATGACAGAGTAGGAAGATGAGGAGTTTGTATCTCCTCACAACTACGGTAACCTCCAGGCACTGGTGGGGGACCATGGACACCTAAGGGGATAGGAGGAACCCCTCATGACCGGGTAGGATGTGGGGGGAAGGGAGGGGAGGAGGAGGAGTGGAGGTGGGACAGGACTGGTACCCCTGAAGGGAAGCTGGCGGAGGGGAGGGTTTCCCAAGCCCAGAGGGGCACACTCACAGCAAGGGTATCAGCAGGGATAGGGAGAAACATTCAGGGTATTGGGAGTTCAGAGGAGAATGGGGAAAACACTTACCCCATCTGCTGGGGTCCAAGGCCTAAATCTCCACCCTCTGAGGCCACCTCTGGCTATGCTGAGCCTAAGCCCCACACCTGCTACCCACCCCAGAACCTCTTCCAGCTGCACTGGTACTGAGTATAGGCCTCATCCCCTGCCTAAGCCCTGCCCACCTTAGTCCCGCTCACACCTAGCCCTGCCCCCAACAGCCAAAGCCTTTTCTGGCCTTTTTTTTTTTTTTTGCCATGCTGTGTGGCTTGTGGAATCTTGATTCCCAGGCCAGGGGTCAGGTCTGAGCTCCTGTGGTGGGAGCACCAAGTCCAAACTGCTGGACTGACAGAGAACCTCAGACCTCAGGGAATATTAATTAGAGTGAGGTCTCCTGGAGGTCCTCATCTTGGCACCAAGACCCAGATCTACACTACTCCCTGTAAACTCCAGTGCTTGATGCCTCAAGCAAACAACCAGTAAGACAGGAACACAGCCCCCCATCAAAAAACAATGAGATGACAAAAAATATGTGACGGATCAAAGAGCAAGGTAAAAACCTAAAAGACCAGATAAATGAAGAAGAAATAGTCACCTACCTGAAAAATAATTCAGAGTAATGATAGTAAAGATGATCCAAGATCTCGGAAATAGAATGGAAGCACAGATAGAGAAAATACAAGAAATGTTTAACAAGGACCTAGAAGAACTAATGAACAAACAAACAGTGATGAACAACACAATAACTGAAATTAAAAATACAGTAAAAGGAATCAATAGCAGAATAACTGAAGCAGAAGGACAAATAAGTGAGCTGGAGGATGGAATGGTGGAAATAACTGCCAAGGAACAGAATAAAGAATGAAAAGAATTGAGGACAGTCTGAGAGACCTCTGGGACAACATTAAACACACCAACATTCAAATTATAGGGGTCCCAGAAGAAGAGAAAGAGAAAGGGTCTGAGAAAATATTTGAAAAGATTATAGTTGAAAACTTTGATTATAATGGGAAAGGAAATAGCCACCCAAGTCCAGGAAGCCCAGAGAGTCCCATACAGGATAAACCCAAGGAGAAACACACCCAGGCACATATTAATCAAACTAACAAAAATTAAATTGAAGGAAAAAGACCCACAAAAACAAACCCAAAACAATTAACAAAGTGGTAATAGGAACACTTCTTGTATGTAAATGAATTAAATGCTCCAACCAAAAGACACAAACTGGCTCAATGGATTCAAAAACAAGGTCTGGATATATGCTGTCTACAAGAGACCCACTTCAGACCTAGGGACACATACAGACTGAAAGTGAGGGGATGGAAAAAGATATTCCATGCAAATGAAAATCAAAATAAAGCTGGAGTTGCAATACTCATATCAGAAAAAATAGACTTTAAAATAAAGACAGTTACAAGGGATCAGGATGGACACTATATAATGATCAAGGGATCAATCCAAGAAGAAGATATAACAATTATAAATATTTATGCACCCAACATAGGAGCACCTCAATACATAAGGCAAATTCTAACAGCTGTGAATGGGAAATTGACAGTAACACAGTAATAGTGGGGGACCTTAACACCCCACTTACACCAATGGACAGATCACCCACACAGGAAATTAATAAGGAAACACAAGCCTTAAATGACACATTAGACTAGATAGACTTAAATGATATTTAAAGGACATTCCACCTGAAAGTGGAAGGATACACTTTCTTCTCAATTGAACAGGGAACATTCTCCAAGATAGGTCACATCATGGGCCACAAATCAAGTCTTGGAAAATTTAAGAAAATTGAAATCATATCAAACATCTTTTCTGAGCACAACACTTTAAGATTAGAATTCAATCACAGGAAAAAAACTGTAGAAAACACAAACACATGGAGGCTAAAGAGTGCACTGCTGAATAACTAAGAGATCACTGAAGAAATCAAAGAGGAAATAAAAAATTACATAAAAACAAATGACAATGAAAACACTACAACCCAAAACCTATGGCACACAGCAAAAACATTTCTAAGAGGGAACTTTATAGCAATTCAATCTCACCTCAAGAAACAAGAAAAATCTCAAATAAACAATTTAACCTTACACATAAAGCAGCTAGAGAAAGAAGAATAAAAACAAACAAACAAAACAAAGTTAGTAGAAAGAAATCATAAAGATCAGAACATAAATAAATGAAACAGAAACAAAGAAAACAATAGCAAAGATCAATAAAACTAAAAGTTTGTTCTTTGAAAGGATAAACAAAATGAATAAACCTTTAGCCAGACTCATCAAGAAGAAAAAGGGAGACAACTCAATAAAATTAGAAATGAAAAAGGAGAAGTAACAACTGACACTGCAGAAATGCAAAGGATCATGAGCGATTACTACAAACAAATATGCCAATAAAATGGACAACCTGGAAGAAATGGACAAATCTTTGGAAATGTACAAATTTCCAAGACTGAACCAGGAAGAAATAGAAAATATGAACAGTCCAATCACAAGTAATGAAATTGAAACCGTGATTAAAAATCTTCCGAAAAATAAAAGTCTACAACCAGATGGCTTCACAGGCAAATTCTATCAAACATTTAGAGAATACCTAACAGCTATCCTTCTCAAACTCTTCCAAATAATTGCAGAGGCAGGAACACTCCCAAACTTGTTCTATGAGGCCACCATCACCCTGGTGCCAAAACCAGACAAAGATATCACACACAAAAAAAAGAAAATTACAGACTGATAACACAGACACAGAAATCTCCACAAAATACTAGCAAACAGAATCCAACAACGCATTGAAAGGATCATACACCATTGTCAAGTGGGATTTATCCCAGGGATGCAAGCGTTCTACAATATATGCAAATCAATAAATGTGATAGACCTATTAACAAATTAAAGAAAAAAACCATATGATCATCTCAATAGATGCAGAAAAAGCTTTTGACAAATTTCAACACCCATTTATGATTAAAAAAAAAAAACTCTACAGAAAATGGGCATAGAGGGAACCTACCTCAACATAATAAAGGCCATATATGACAAACCCACAGCATGCATCATTCTCAATGACAAAAAACAAAGCATTTCCTCTAAGATCAGGAACAAGAAAAGGATGTCTACTCTCACCAGTATTATTCAACATAGTTTGGAAGTCCTAGTCATGGCAATCAGGGAAGAAAAAGAAATAAAAGGAATCCAAATTGGAAAAGAAGTAAAACTGTCATTCTTTGCAGATGACTTGGCACTATACATAGAAAATCCTAAAGATGTCACCAGAATACTACTAGAGCTAATCAATAAGTCTGGCAAAGTTGCAGGATACAAAATTAATGCTCAGAAATCTCTTGCATTCCTATACACTAGCAACCAAAGACTGGAAAGAGAAACTAAGGAAACAATCCCATTTACCATTGCAACAAAAAGAATAAAATACCTAGGAATAAACCTACCTACAGAAGAAAAAGACCTGTACTCAGAAAACTATAAAACACTGATGAAGCAGCTGTATAGCACAGGGAGATCAGCTCGGTGCTTTGTGACCACCTAGAGGGATGGGATAGGGAGGGTGAGAGGGAGACACAAGAGGGAGGAGATGTGGAGATATATGTATATATATAGCTGATTCACATTGTTATAAAGCAGAAACTCTCACACCATTATAAAGCAATTATACTCCAATAAATATGTTAAAAAAACAAAAAACACTGATGAAAGAAATCAAAGATAACACAAAGAGGTGGAGAGATATACCATGTTCTTGGATGGGAAAAATCAATATTGTGAAACTGACTATACTACCCAAAGTAATCTACAGATTGAATGCAATCCTTATCAAATTACCAACGGCATTTTTCACAGAATTAAAACAAAAGATTTTACAATTTGTATGGAAAAACAAAAGAGCCTGAATAGCCAAAGCAATCTTGAGAAAGAAAAACAGAGCTGGAGGAATCAGGGTCCCTGACTTCAGACTATAGTACAAAGCTACAGTAATCAAGACAGTATAGTATTGGCATAAAAACAGAAATATAGATCAATGGAACAGGATGGAAAGCCCAGAGATAAACCCACACACATATGGTCACCTTATTTTTCATAAAGGTGGCAAGAATATACAAGGGAGAAAAGACAGTTCCTTCAATAACTGGTGCTGGGAAAACTAGACAGCTACATGTAAAAGAATGAAATTAGAACACTCCCTAACACCATACAAAAAAATAAACTCAAAATAGATTAAAGACCTAAATGTAAGACCAGACACTATAAAACTCTTAGAGGAAAACATAGGAAGAACACTCTTTGACATAAATCACAGCAAGATCTTTTTTGATCCACCTCCTAGAGTAATGGAAATAAAACCAAAAATAAACAAATGGAACCTAATGAAACTTAAAAGCTTTTGCACAGCAAAGGAAACTATAAAAAAGATGAATAGACAACCCTCAGAATGGGAGAAAATATTCACAAATGTAGCAATGGACAAAGGATACAAAAAATATACAAAATATACAAAAAACTCATGCAGCTCAATATCAAAATAAACAAACAACCCAATCAAAAAATTAGCAGAAGACCTAAATAAACATTTCTCCAAAAAAGACATACAGATAGATGGCCAAGACCCACATGAAAAGATGCTCAATATCACTAATTATTAGAGAAATGCAAATCAAAAGTACAATGAGTTTGGACTTCCCTGGTGGCACAGTGGTTAAGAATGCACCTTCCAATGCAGGGCACACAGGTTGGAACCCTGGTCCGGGAAGATCCCACCTATCCCAGAGCAACTAAACCTGTGCACCACAACTACTGGGACTGTGCTCTAGAACTCACAAGCCACAACTACTGAGCCTATGTTCCACAACTACTGAAGCCTGCATGCCTAGGGCCTGTGCTCCGCAACAAGTGCAGCCACTGTAATGAGAAGCCCGTGCACCGCAACAAAGTGTAGCCCCTGCTCACCACATCTAGAGAAAGCCTGCACACAGCAACAAAGACCCAACACAGCCAAAAATTAATTAATTAATTAATTATTTAAAAAGTACAATTAGATATCACCTCACACCAGTCAGAATAGCCATCATCAAAAAATCTACAAACAATAAATGCTGGAGAAGGTGTGCAGAAAAGGGAACCCTCTTGCCCTGTTGGTGGGAATGTAAATTGATACAGCCACTATGGAGAACAAGATGTAGGTTCCTTACAAAACTAAAAATAAAACTACCATATGACCCAGCAATCCCACTCCTGGGCATATACCCTGAGAAAACCATAATTCAGAAAAACACATGTAGCCCAATGTTCATTGCAGCACTATTTACAATAGTCAGGATATGGAAACAACCTAAGTGTCCATCAACAGATGAATGGATAAAGAAGATGTGGTACATATATACAATGGAATATTACTCAGCCATAAAAAGGAACAAAATTGGGTCATTTGTAGAGATGTGGATAGACCTAGAGTCTGTCATACAGAGTGAAGTTATCCAGAAAGAGAAAAACAAATATTGTGTATTAATATATGTATGTGGAATCTGGAAAAATGGTACAGATGAACCTAGTTCCAAGACATGAATAGAGATGTAGATGTAGAGAATGGACATGTGGACACAGTGGGGGAAGGGGAGGGTGGGACGAATTGGGAGATTAGGTCTGACATATATACACGACCCTGTGTAAAATAGATAGCAAGTGGGAACCTGCTGTATAGCACAGGAAGCTCAGCTCAGTGCTCTGGGATGACCTAGATGAGTGGGATGGGGCGGGTGGGAGAGGTCTAAGAGGGAGAGGATACGTGTATATGTAGCTGATTCACTTCATTGTACAGCAGAAACTAACACAACATTGTAAAGCAATTATACTCCAATAAAAAAAGAAAGGACAGAAAAAAACAACTTTGTTGAAATCTCTCATCAAATAAGAGACTACTTTCTCATTAAATCTCACATACATAAATTTACAAATTTTAAATTATTATTCCATTATTTCAATAGCAACTTGGTAGCCATGAAACTCAGTTTTGTGTGCAGGGTCTTCCGTGAGGTAAGTAAAATAATATAGTCTATACCAATTCATACAATACTCAGCACTCACCATATGCAAACCTGTGTTATAAACATTTTTGCTACCATATTCTGTTTTCTACATGAATTCAAGACTAAAAGCATGTATAAATTAAGACCTGTAGTTTATGTATTAAAATTATATGTGTGTGTCATTTAGTGAAGGTAAAAAAAGCACTGAGGGAGTTGTTATCAAGCAACTTTGTACTTTGTCATCTAGAAGTATACCTTTATGTGCCATTGCCTTATAATTTCAAATAAATAATTTATTATTAGAATTACCCCTATTTTATATGGGAAAAAGAATATAATTATGATGAGATGTCAGCTGTTAGTCTTATCAGGGTTTCTATATACATGATGAGTGATTTTAATCTTGCTACTTTCAAGACTTTCTCTTTGTCCTTCAGTGTGTTAACTATAATGTGTCTAGGTGTAGATCTCTTTGACATTCACAGAGCTCCTTTGATGTGCAGATTGGTTATTTTTGTAAAATATCAGAACTTTTCAGCCATTACATCTTCAAATATATTTTTGACTCCTTTGCCTCTCTCTTCTCTTTCTATACCCACATTATGCATATGTGGGTGCACTGGTGGTTCTCACATTCTCTGAGGCCCTGTTCATTTTTCATTTGCTTTTCTCTCAGATTGCCTATTCTTGATCTGTCTTCAAATTTGCAAGCTCTGTCTTCTTCCATCTCAAATCTGCTATTGAGCCCCCCTAGTGAATTTTCAATTTTGGTTATTATACTTTTCAACTGAAGAATTTCCACTTGGTTCCCTTTGTGATTTCTATCTCTGTTGCTATTATCCTTTTTATGAGACATTGTCATCACCTTCATTTAATTCCTCAAACACAGCTTCCTTTAATTCTTTGAATATAGTTCTAAAAGTTGCTTTCATGTCTTTGCAAAGTCCTACATTTGACACGCTCAAAGGAAGTTCCTAGTGCATGTATTTTTTTCCTGTATATGTATCACACTTTCTTATTATTTGCATGTCTCTTTATTTTTGTTGAAAACTGGACATTTTAGATAATGGATTGTAGCTACTCTGGATACCACATCCCAGCCCTCACCCCCATCCCCAAGGGCCTGTTGTTATTGTTTTGTTTAGGAACTTGGCTGCAGCCGATCAGTGAAGTCTATTTCCCCCACAGTGTGTGGCTTCTGCTGGCTTGTGCACAGTCCTCTGACCATCAGGGATGAGTGTGGTCTTAGTCAAGCTCTCTCATGGTCTCTCTCTGAACTCCCAGTTAAGCTTTTAGCTGGTCTGCCTCTTTTGGTATCACACCCAGCTATTCCTCTCCACTCCTTACTGTCTGATAGTTCTATTGTTTGTGACAACACCCTGGGAGCAAATTGCTCCACAATCTAATTCTAATTAAAGTGGCCATTTTGCATGAGCAAGGTGTTGCCTATCTCTAAGACTTTCTCAGTCTCAGGAGGGGATTTCTTAACTGTCTCTTTTCCTAGATCTCTTTGCATAACTTTGAGCCAGTTTTTTATATCTTGCTTGTTGCTAATACTATCATGGAGCTACTAACCTTCTCTTCTTTGCTTACCACCAAGATGTTCCTTAGGCATAAACTTTGCAAGCTCTATTCCAAATAAAGTCAGCCCCCTTAGGGAAGGCTGCAGAAATTTCTGTCCTTCCAGTATGTCCCATCCCAGGGCAGAATATCTATGCCATTGCACTGGGCCTGGAGCTGGGGACAATGGTTTGTTTTTCCCAGATGTGCATGCTACTTTATGGGTGGAGTGTTGCATGGTGATGGTAGCCCCTGGTCTTCTTGGTTTGGTCCTGTCATCATGGAACTACAAAGTACAAGCAAGCTGGGACAAAGTGAATGAATTCCCAGTATTCTCAACCTGCTGTACCTGGGTTATAGCTTTTGCCTCATGAATGGGTGTTTGGTGGGCGAGGAAACTCAGATCCTTTTGGTCTCACCTACCTGGACTAGAACTACAGTTAAGTTCCTCACATACGAACCTTCAAGTTGTGAACTTTCAAAGATTCAAATGTGCATTCGCATGTCCAATCACGTAAGTTAGTCCATGTGTTTGGCATACATTGTCACGTACGTGCATCCTCTACACATGGTTGTGCTTTTGTGTATTTTACTGTACAGGACTGTATAGTGTACAGTAGTACAGTATCTTTATTTCAAGCCCAGGATGTCCTGAAGCATGTGTAAAAGCAGTGGTGATATAGCTGGTACTACTTTACGTTTCAAGGTACTGTAAGATTAAAAAATGTTTTCTTTATTTTTTATGTTTGTTTGTCGTTCACGTATTATTTGTGTGAAAAGTATTCTAAACCTATTACAATACAGTACTATTCAGCTGATTGTGTTAGTTGGGTACCCAGACTAACTTTGCTGGACTTACGAGCGTGCTCTCAAAGAATGGAACTTTTTTGCATGTAGGGGACTTGGTGTATTGCAGTATACTGCTGAGGAGGATGAGAGATTCTGGGTGCATACACCTCCTGGAGTAAAAACCATGGCTTTAGACTAGGTGCTGGGAGAAGAGGGTCCCCATGGCTTTGGCCATAGTCACCTAGAGTAGAGCTTCCTTCACACTGAGTTGGGTATGGCAGTCGGTACCAGAGCAAATCATGGCTTAAGTCATACACACACACCCCACACACACATTCTTACTGTTCTTACAAATATTTGGTAGATTTTCTTGATTAAACATTTCTTCATTTTCTATGTGTTCCAAGGAAAACTTTCAGATACTTTTAAATTGTACAGTAATTTTTACCAATCAAAGGCTTGTTTCACTGGGAGGAGAGTTTGCTGAACTTCTCACATGGCCATTCTGGAGTGAGAAAGCAAATTTTTGACTGTAGAAATTATCCTAAGGGCAGTGAGATTTTGGAAAAAAATAAACAGCTGTTTGCAGGCCTTAATAGCAACAAAATTCTTTATGAAGTGTTCAGGACTAGAGCACAACTTTGAAGATGAGATTGGTATATACAGATTCCTGTGAAGTCAACACATGTGAAGGGTCATTAAAGTCCTGGTTAGCTGAGCTCCTAAATATTTGTCTTATTGGAAACCATTTATTTAGTATATATAAAATACCTATAATACATCTATAAGTAATACTTTTAATACCCTTAGAAACTTCAGGAAGCAATCAGTTATAATTATTTATCTAGATTGTGAGAAAAAAGTACATGTCATACTTAAACAATAAGGAATGGGTACAGTACACATTTTATTCACACTTGGAGGTTGAGGGTGGTTCATTTAAACAAAAATAGATGTCCATGTCTGACCACAACTGAGTTTGTGAACTGTGTAGAGGGCACAAAAGACAGTGGGTCTCTTGGATAAAAATGAGTGCAGATTAATTCATTAATATTTCAAGATTAAAGATGTGAAAGGAACTCAGTATTTGCTTTCATTTTGATTGCAGTTCTTAGGATATAATCACCAATTATTTCAGTTACACAGGTGCTTTCACAATAGTGTTGTAGTTTGAGTTTGTGATTTTTCAGCTTGGCATTATCAACTTTCTTTAAATTTTATTGAAGTATAGTTGATTTACAATGTTGTGTTAATTTCTGCTGTACAGAAAAGTGACTCAGTTATACATACATATATGTTCTTTTTTCATATTCTTTTCCATTATGGTTTATCACAGGATATTGAATATAGTTCCCTGTGCTTTACAGTAGAACCTTGTTGTTTATCCATTCTCTATATAATAGTTTGCATCTGCTGACCTCAACCTCCCACTCCAACTGTTCCCCAACCCTCCCCTACACCTTGTCAACCACCAGTCTGTTCTCTATGTCTATGAGTCTGTTTCTGTTTCTGTTTCATAGATAAGTTCATTTGTGTCATATTTTAGATTCCACATATAAGATATGTGTCTTTCTCTTTCTGACTTACTTTGCTTAGTATGATACTCTAGGTCCACCCATGGCATTATCATCTTTATCAGTTTGATAGACTATCTTCCTAAGATTTCTCTTCTTTAGTTATTACTACTAATTTGATGCAAGAAAAGCTGATTTTTCTTACTGTCATTGTTTCTAATTCTTTTTTCTGGTAGCCCAACCATTGATACTACTGTCTACATGACGTCTGAAACTGAAAACATTCTCCGGTGATGAGCATCCAGTTATTTGGATTTGGTTTCCTTGTGGCTAAGTCATGGCGTTTTCAGAACACCCACTGTGCTTCTTCCAACCTCATTCCCTGAGGCAGCCACAGTTACTGATTCCAAAATACCTACTCCTATGGATTGAAATCAGTACTTGATTCCTCATCACAAACTCTGCCTCTCGACTAATTCTTGTGACTACTTTGCTGCCTTCACTTGCCACTGTCTGAACAACAACAGAAACCTTGCCCTCTTCCAGCTACTTTTGAACACATTGAAAGTAGGATAAATAAATGCTTTTATTTTATTTTTTTTTTGCGGTACGCGGGCCTCTCACTGTTGTGGTCTCTCCTGTTGTGGAGCACAGGCTCCGGACGCACAGGCCCAGCAGCCATGGCTCACGGGCCCAGCCACTCCGCGGCATGTGGGATCCTCCCGGACTGGGGCACGAACCCGTGTCCCCTGCATCGGCAGGGGGACTCTCAACCAGTGTGCCACCAGGGAAACCCAATGCATTCTTTTTGTAGTTTCTTTGTCTGCTCTCAATAGAATTCTCTATCATATTCTAGTTATAACTTGTCTCAATTTATTGAAACTGTGGGATGGAACAACCATAACCTCTCAAAGAACAATTGTCTGCAGATTCATGACAATTGGAGAAAATGCTTCTTTCCATACTGCAAGATACAAATGACAGATAGGGCTTTAGGTCCCCATAAGTCCCTAATTGATCAGAAGAAAGATTTAAAACCAAGTGGGTCTGAAACATACATTCTGATATGCCATATTAAAATTCATTTTTGTGTCTTGAGGCGCTTTCGTCACACATCAGACAGTGAGGTCAAGGTAATGACTAGATTGGTTATCTCTCTATATAAACCATATTACTCTAAATTAAAATAATAACTTTCAGGTTAACTCTAGTACTTCAGGTAACCCTCTTCAATAACTAATTTTCTTTCTGCACTTCTTGCCCTTTTCCTTGCCTGGATTTCTCCATGATACCATGCTTTCTTTATATTAGAAATATGCAGTGTAACTGTCCTGTTCAAAACTTCCCCAGAAAAACCTTGGCCCAGTTTTTTCCAATTTTATTTTATCTGCATTTACTGATGAAGGCCTCATTATTTCTTGAAAACTTGGCATATTCAATCTAAACCTCAGTTTAAAGCAACTCCAGAGGCCTCTAAAATATAAAGATGGATGGACACAGAACTGAACCAAGATAGCTCTCTTTCTTCAAGCAAGTGAATTTATTTTCCAGTTATATAAATGGGTTCACTAGAAAAAGAAGAAGAAGAAGAAGAAGAAGAAGAAGAAGAAGAAGAAGAAGAAGAAGAAGAAGAAGAAGAAGAAGAAGGAGAAGGAGGAGAAGAATATGAATTTATAGATGCCCTAGTAAATATCTAACCTCCCAAATATCCTAACCTGACATGGCCTTTGGCAATCTTTGAGACTTAGTCAGCAAACAAACCACTAGATTATACTCTAACTGAACCCATGGGATTAGCCGACTAGGAAGTCTGTTTTAGATTGGTTAATATCCTGGAGAGGTTTTACAATCTCCTGCTGCAACCATCCACAACGTAATATAGAAGATACAACTTCTGTCAGGGGTAAGATTCACAACCGCACCCCCCACACACCATCCATGCCTCACATCTAATCTCTCCTGGACTAGCGTTTGGCCATTCTAAAGAGTTGTGCCTGGGATCACTTCTAACCTCTCTTCTTGGGAACTATATTCATCAACTCAGGCTGAGAATACCACGGAGTTGGTGGCTTAAACAACAGAAATGTATTTCTTACAATTCTGGAAGCTGGAAGTTCAACATCAAGGTGCCGTCAGGGTTGTTTCTGCAAATACCTTCCTGAATTGCAGACGGCCACCTTTTGGGATGTCTTAACATGGCCTTTCCTCTGTGCATGAGTGGAGAGACATCTATCTCTGGTGTCTCTTCCTCATCTTATAAGGACACAAATCCCATCAGATTCTGACTCCACCCATATGACCCCATTTAACCTTAAGTAGCTCTCTCAAGGCCCTATCTTTAAACATAGTCACATTGGAGTTAGGACTTCAATATATGGATTTGGAGGGCACACAGTTCAATCTGTAACAGGGTCCTTGGCTGCACAAGGAGGATAGCTCACTTCCTCCCTTCTCTAGTCCCTAGTCAGACAGAAAATCACTTAAATCCATTTCCTTCGATCAATCAAATAATTAAAGGATCTCTCAAGCCTGTCTTAATTCCCTTTCTCAACTTTTATCTTAGTTGCATTGCTAGTGCTGAGTAAGCAGGTAGAAAAGAGCTGGGAGGAGGGGGTTCACCAATTATAAACAGCATGGTAACCTGTTTAAAATCTATAGCTAAACTCAGCCATGCAGTTATATTTTAAATCACTGTGTGCCAACATTTCAAATTATATTACAAGCAGAGTCCATCTCTTCAACAACACTATGGAATGTGATGGTGACCACAGGAAGACTGGAACACTACACAGTGCTGTTTTTGCTTTGGAGCGCCTCCCAGAGATCACTACCATGCACAGTGGTAGGTGCTCCAAAGATGGGTATTGATGAGAATGGAGCCTGGCATTAATATACCTCTGATGAGAGAACATGAACTTCATATACACAGATGGAGGCAGTTAAACTTTGGGCATCGAACATTTATTCATTCACATGTTTATTCAACACCTTGGGATTTCATTTCATTCCATTTACTAAATATGTCTATTTATTATCATAGAGCTGGTAATACAGTTTATCACTTGGGGTCATTTTTGTTTGTTTTTTAATTCTATAAATTGTTTTTATCCTCAGGTTAGCATTTTGCTTTAAAATCCACTAGAGTTCAGTGGTTAGAGATGGAAAATATTAGTAATACAAATGCACAAAATTAAAGATGAGAATAAAGTTGATAATTGTACAAACTTGCCTCAAGATATTCTAAAGGTATCTTAGACTCATTTATTTGATCAAACTAATTTACTAGCTAACTCAGGATATCTCTAGTACTACAAAAAACTGTGCTAGGTGGTGAAGATATAAAGATAATTATGGCTATTTATTTTTTAGTGAGAATACATTTATCAAACCTATGTGTTTTTTTTTTGTTGTTGTTGTTTTGTTTTTGTTTTTGTTTTTTTCTGCAGTACGCGGGCCTCTCACTGTTGTGGCCTCTCCCGTTGCGGAGCACAGGCTCCAGACACACAGGCTCAGCGACCATGGCTCACGGGCCTAGCCGCTCCACGGCATGTGGGATCTTCCTGGACCAGGGCACAAACCCGCATCCTCTGCATCAGCAGGCGGACTCTCAACGACTGCGCCACCAGGGAAGCCCAAACCTATGTTATTTCTAAGCAAATAATTTTTATTAAATAAAAGAAATATTAAATATAAAATTTTAAATTTAAATATAAAATAAAGAAAATGTTTATTATTTATGAATAAATTTATTTTTATTATTTATAAAAAGAACTCAAAAAGTCAAAAAAGAACTCAAAAAGTCAAGAGCACTTTTTGCCTGTTTGATTAACGTTCAGCCTATAATTTAACGTAAGTTTGTTTTTGTTTTTTTTGTGGTATGCGGGCCTCTCACTGTTGTGGCCTTCCCCGTTGTAGAGCACAGGCTCCGGACGTGCAGGCTCAGCGGCCATGGCTCACGGGCCCAGCTGCTCCGCGGCATGTGGGATCTTCTCGGACCAGGGCACGAACCCGTGTCCCCTGCATCAGCAGGCGGACTCTCAACCACTGCGCCACCAGGGAAGCCCTAACATAAGTTTGGATCTGCATAGCAAAACAGCAATTAATGCTTAAATGTATTTCCTGACAATACACACTCATGGAAAAATAAATAACTCAAAGTAGTACTTATAATTTAAAATTATACAGTTTTCCTTTGCAATAAGAATATTAAGAATTTTATTTAAGTGAATTCTATAGAAAAATTATTAATATACTTAGCTTAAATGTTATTTATTTATTTCTATAACTTTTTGTGACAGGCACTATTTAAAATGCTTTAAAATTTAATAAAATGAATCCATTTAACAGTATCATGAGACAGGTACTATTTCATTTCCATTTGAAAGATGAAAAAATAAAGGAGAGTTCAGAAAACTTATCCAATTATTTCTGTATCACACAATAATAATTTTATTGTTAAATCCATAAGATATTTATAAATAGAATAACGTACAGTAAGAAGGATATTGGAGCCAAAATTATTAGGGAAAAACTGGATTTAGATGATCTCATATACCCATTTAGGCCAGAAAATGTCATGATTCATGGATTCTCTGAACTTCTCAGCTGCAAATAAGATAATGTGGAAAAAAAATTAAGTCTTCAGATATGGCATTCTCTGCTTTCTTCTGGAATGTTAGATACCAGATGACAGGCACCCTGTTTGTAAGAATATGTTTCTGTCCTTTATTTTCAATAGACATGTATTAAATGTGTAAGTACTGTATTTAACTGGAAGGAAGATTTGAGAATTTTCCATAAGGGTAAGGAATAAGTGCCATACTACAGGAGAGTTTAACTCTAATTTGTGAGTACACAGCATCCACATCTAATGAAGGTCCTCACAGTTTAGTTCCAAGAATTAACAATAAAAATAATAACATAAATGCACAAAAACAGCCCATACAGAAAAATAGAGATGGTACCTTCCACCACAGGACAATAATCCAAAGTTTAGATTCTCCACGTCCAGGGAGGGTTGATTTTCCACAAAGTATCATCTAGCATCATAATGTTTCAAAAGAAGCACACTTTTACCACAAACTAAACAAAGCAAAGAAAAAGGGAAAAAATATTTGAAGTTTTGTTTTGGGCTGTGTTTCATTTAACCAAAGGAAAGCAAACAACATGTATGGCTAACAATGTATAGAATTGTCAGGTATTTTACCAAGTGATGAGATGCTGCAAAACTCTGACCATATTTCTGTTCCTTCCATTGGTTAACTGCTCTTTTGGATATGTTATTTAATTTCACAAAATACACACAGAAATACCTCTCCACCTTTGGGGGATTTTATTGGACAAAAATTTGAAAATTTTTGCCATCTTAAAAAAAATAGAACAAAACTTAGTAAGGAGTAGCACTAATAAGTAGAAGGACTAATTTCTCTCCAGGCTTATTAGGGCAATTTCTATTTTTATTGGAACTAGTTTGGAAATAGTTTAAATCTGTACAGGGAAATGGACATGTGTTGTTGTTTTGTTTTGTTTTGTTTTGTAGTTGTGTGTGTGTAATCAACCACCAGAGCACATGGGATATATATAGGAAATACTTTAAAATTCAAGTCTACAAACATGTTAGTTTCCTTATGTTAGTCTATTTCAAACAAATCTTTAGGATTACCCATTTTGTGCACTATTCTTAGTAAAATCAGAAAGTCCCCATCCTCTGGGAACTTACAGTCATGAAGATGAGAAGCACAGAGATAATTCTAAGATAATTCTGACTCTAATATTAGTCAGGGTATGGTAGACAATATCTGATGTATAAATGGTCTGTATCAGGCAACTGTCCTAATTAGTAATTACATGATGGCTGCAAACATATCCACTGCTCCAAACTCATAGGAAAAGAAACTTAGGGATTTTGAAAATCCTCTTGAAAAAGGTGAACACTGAGCTGTTGAACTGTTTGTTGAAGGATGGGCAGGAGTTAATCAGGCAAATGTTAAAGGGAGTTTATTTCATGCAAAGACAAAGAGAACAGATTTGGGAGCATGAAGACACTGACATACATATAAAATTGTAATGTTACATCATCCTTGAATTTTCTTTTATATAGCTAGGCATCCCACTCTCTCTGTTTCTGTCTCTTGTCTTTGTCTCTCTCTCTCAATGTGTGTGTGCCTATACGGGTTTGAATTTTTTGAATTTGTCATAATTCAATCATGTTAGGACATAACTTGTGTTAATGTCCTATATTCCACTTGACTGTCAAAGCATATGACTCTAAGATTTCCTCTAAGTTTCTTTCTCCACCTACTTAATCTCTGTTGCCTATAAACCAGCTTCGAAGGGAATCGTTTCTCTACAAAAAAGATCACCACCATTATTAGTACTCATAAAATACTTTTTGTGAGAAGTGGCAAGAAAGTACAAGATCAGTGATTGGAGTATATGTTAAATATAAATATTTATTTACTATTACATTTTATTTTTATATATAAAAAATACCCTAGCAATAGGCTTAGTTTTTTAACAATTTAATTCCTTCTCCTTCCAATACACAGGAATGTAGCTGTCAGAAACCAGATAGCATTACGGTCTCTTACCAACATGCATCAATTTATTTTTTGTTTATTGATGCCATGGGTAATATAAATTATTATTTAGGAGTTGCTCATAATATGTAGAGGAGAAATTCTAGAAGTCTTAGGTTTTTCTGAGGAGTTAAAAGTTAATAGCATAGATTTGGGCAAAGATAATCCTGTGTTAAATTTTTGTTCTGATTTGTTCTGATAAATTCTAGCTGAGTGACATTGGGTAACTTTATTTTACTTATCTCAGTTTCCACACTGAATTCCCAACTGAAATGAGAATTTTTGTGAGATTTGAATGGAATTATAGAGATGTATAAAATAAAATCTTTGGCTTAAAATGTGTATAGAGCATGGACTTCAAATGCTGTGGGCTGTGTGTGTGTGTGTGTGTTTGCAGGTACATGTATATATATGCTTACCCAGAATATATTAAGGACAGAAAAATGTTAGGAAAACCTATAGAGAAGAGCATGACATAGGGCCTGACAAAGAAATCAACAAATATATAAATATGTATTATGAGTGAAAAGTAAATGTACATCTACAAATACAATAAGTAATTTTTTAAAAAAATAAACAAATAAATGAATTAGTGCCCCATAGAGGGAAGTAACAAGAACCTTATCTGTTATTTATGTGTCATCTTCTTTTTTTAACCTTTCCTTTAATCTCTCTAATCAAAACTTCACAATTGACATGTTATCATTCACGCAAGGAAGATCTCACTGAAATTTGCAATCAAGAGGAAGAAGCAGGAAATATATGAGGGGTGGGGAAGGGAATGTAGGTTGTCACCATAAACACTAAGTCCATAAAAATTATCAAACTTTGAGTTGTCTGTGGTTTCTTAGTTGGCAGTTGCAACTATATAATTACTATTATTATTATATATTATTCATTAATCAGAATATTTAAGTATGTCTGAGGAATCTACTTTTAACGATCCTTCTGAATCATTCAATGAAGTACTACGTTTTGACAAACAATGATGTAAATCTCATACAGAAAATGAATCTATAATGTAAGTCCTATGTGGTACTAAGAAAAACTATTTCCACAGAACATATCTACCTGTTTGGTTGGCAGACTCTTTGGGTCACCAGACAGAATTTGTTAGCTTCAAGTTGTAATAAAGGAAATTCACTGATAGGTAAGTCGATTTGTTACTGTAGGGAGCAATTTAGAAATCCTGAAGCTGAGTGGAGAGAGACTACTTGAAACAGACACATTAACGTACACACAATGACAGAAAATGTTAAATGCTATAAACGCATAGTTGAATGAGACTATTCAGTGCAGGGGCAAACCATATAAATAAATGGAACCCTTGAATGTCTTACTAAATATAGATTTGTACAAGTATGCTTTATTTTCAAAAACATGACAACTTTCCAATTTACTGTATTTGCTAAAACTTTATTGGAAAGAGAAAAACTTAAAGGCACTCTCAGCTTTCAAGGTGCTTACGAATTAAGGGGTAGAGAAAGTCACCAACAGTTAATTTGAAAATCAGGCTGCTGATTAGCCATAAGACAGCAAGAGAAGAGGTTTCATAAGTAGTAAGTGATTAATTGTCCCTTGAATTACACTGACAGTAATTGATAGAGGACTTAAAAGCAGGGAGAATTTATCTGATGATGCTGAGTCATTCCAAGGTGAACCAATGTCAAGTGCCTCTTGGTTTTAAAAGAAGGCAGAAGGATAAAGCACTGCAAAGTCCTGTGAAAACTTTTACAAGATTAGACAAAGAAAATTGATACTTTCTATGTGATTGGAACTGTGCTATATACATTATACATCTATATACATTTC